>NC_139829.1:32643611-32678611 GCF_963691815.1 Echiichthys vipera | reverse complement strand
ACACAGATACACACACACACACACAGCGGCCACATGTCTCTAGGTGAGGCAAACTATAGAACAGCGATGAGAAAGTCAAGTGCAGCCACACACACACACACGCGCGCACCGTGTCATTCAGTCGTACAAAGCGTATTATATTTCCTCCGGTAGAAATATTCATATTTTAGTCATAAGTAAAAAAATAGTTCTGAGTATCATATTTTATTACTGCAAGTGTTCATTGTAATTCTGTTCAAGTGTTTAAGGAATAAGCGTCTAGCTGTGGCACGCTTGCCGTCCACGGCCCGTTTGGGAGAGGTGGGCTTTAGTTAAGCACGTTTGCACGTGTACGAGCACGAGCGTGCGCACGTGTACGAGCACGAGGCCTACGGCGGTTCTGAGGTCATTTCCTGTGCGCCTGTTGGGACATAGAAAAAAGAAGGAGGGACCATGCGCGGACATTTCAAACAATGGCGGTGAAAGGTTCACGTTGGTGTGATGCGGAGGTGGAGTGTTTACTGCAGATTTGGTCGATGAAAAGATTCAAAAACAGTCGACAAGACGCACAAAAACTCTGAGGTCTACGGAAAGATCTGGAAACAAAGCCACGCATCGCCGTGACGTCATCAATGCGTGTGACGTGTTACGGCGTGATGACGTATAGGCAGCAAGAAGCATTCTCCGAGGCCCAGGTAGTTTGAGTACAAACGGGCCTGGAGGGGGGGGACAAGGACCCTAAAGCACGGGGCACGGGACGGACGCACAGTGGGAGGGCGCCCTAAAGGTACCCTGGTGTTTTTCACCTCCTGATGGTGCTGTGGAACAACGTTTTTATAAGCGGATCCCCATTTTGTTTGTGTCATATAAGCGTTGGTACATTCATTCATTCATGCGATGGTCCGCATGAATGCGGACCTGGTGCCTCTATGATGATCAATGATGAGCAGCAGCTACGTCACAGCGAGACACACCACCGATGGAGCCTCTATGGCTACAAACTCCATAGTTTATAAGACTAGTGACAGTATATATATGACTGTCAGATCGTTGCATCAGGCCTGATCCACAGCTCTCCGTACACTGCATGGCTGTTGGACCTGATTCACTCCAGCACGGTTCCCTTAGAAGTGTGTGTGTGTAGAAAGGTCGGGCAGCAGATAACCTTTGTGCTGCAGGGGTGAGTGGGGGGTTTAAAGCAAAGGATTCACAAGGTGATGCTAAGCATTCCTCACATTTCCCAGCTCCCCAGACCCCCTCGAGAAGAAGCCCGACACAGTTAAGACATATTCGCTCAGCGGACCTTAAGGTGAACAGCAATGCTCATCAGTGTTATATCAGTGCAATGCACTGACCAGCAGGGGCTACATGTGAAGAACTAGCAGGTGTGCATAATGTTTGATGTGTAATTTTGTTCGTTATGCAAAAACATGTCCTCATAAACACGTTCGTAGCACAGAAATTTGTACGAAAAAACAATAGACTGTATAAAAAATGGACGTAGCGTCTCCATCGAGCTCCAGTCTCTCAACTTGATCCAGTCGTCCTCGCCTACAGGAGCGGCCATCTTGTCAGACTTTGACTCCGCCTCATTTCCTCTTACGATAAAGAAAGGGCATGTATGTGACGTTGGGGGGAGGGGCTAGCTGTCACTCAAGAGGCCGCACCCCTAATTATTCATAAACTTTAACCACCACTAAAATAAAAACTATCCTAGTACAAAAAAAATGTATAAATTAATGAATAAAAAAAATCCACCCCCTCAGTGTTGTCATAGTTATATTTCCTAAACATCTCATCTCATCTCATCTTCAGCCTCTTATCCGGGGTCGGGTCTCGGGGGCAGCACATTTAGCAGGGGACCCCAAACTTCCCTTTCCCGGGCCACATTAACCAGCTATAACTGGGGGATCCTGAGGCGTTCCCAGGCCAGTGTGGAGATCTAATCTCTCCACCTGGTCCTGGGTCTTCCCCGAGGCCTCCTCCCAGCTGGACGTGCCTGGATCACCTCCCTAGGGAGGCGCCCAGGGTTCATCCTTACCAGATGATCCTGAACCACCTCAACTGGCTCCTTTCAACGCAAAGGAGCAGACCTAAACACACAGACTAGAATGTTCTTTTGTCCTTAAACAGGTTTAATGATGCTGTGTAAACGGCCTGTTTAACATGGGGCTCAATGAGAAACTGCTCTGTTGTGCAAACTCTAGTGGACACTCAGAGAACTGCAGCTTTTGGCACTCCTTGATTGGATCAACCAGGAAGTCACTGTGGTGGGGGCTTGGGAAAAACGCAGTGACGGACCGGAGGTCAAAAGACGCCAAACCAGAAGTGCACAAAAACAATGATTTTAGCCAACAAAAGGTGAGGCATGAAAACACTTGGTTAGAATGAGGCAACAACCATGGATTGGTTTAGTACGAATGGGAATTGAACCCTATATTCATTCATTCATCTTCAAAAGCTTGTCCCTGTCGGGGTCGCGGGGGGGCTGGAGCCGATCCCAGGTGACATCGGGCGTGAGGCGGGGTCCACCCTGGACAGGACGCCAGTCTATCACAGGACACATAGAGACGAACAGAGACAGATAACCATTCACACCTACGGGTGATTTTGAGTCATCAATGAACCGAACACCTGCACGTCTTTGGACTGTGGGAGGAAACCGGAGAACCCGGAGAAAACCCACGCAGACACGGGGACAACATGCAAACTCCACATAGAAGGGCCCCAGCCGGGATGAGAACCTGAAACCTTCTCGCTGTGAGGCGACAGTGCTAACCACTATACCACTGTGTAGCCCCTTGAACCCTATATTTCCCTACGATATTACAAACATATGCATATATTTGTTTGATTAGACTTCTTCAAACTGTCCCACTGATGCTTTTTTGCAGTCGCAGTATTCCCAGCACCAATGAGGCCGTAAATCAGCTGCATAGGAAGGTGAGCAGAGAAAGGGGGATGAGAACAGCTGTGGGAGGAGGAGGCAGGAGGCCCCTGGAAATCAATTTTGACACATTAGACCGATTAGCTTATTGAGAGGTGAAAGACGGATGGGAGGCAGGGTTTTAAAGAGAGCTGTGACTGTAAAACAGCTTCTCCCCTGATGAGCTGCGTGGAAAGTGAGAACGACACTCTGACATTTCTCCGTCGTTGTTTTATGTCCCGAGAAGAGGAACTTCAAACGTCTGACAACACTTTACATTTGTGTTTAATGTCATAAGACACTTCCATTTAAAAAAAAAGCATGGCCGACATAATAACTGATCATAAAAACAATGTGTAATGAATGGCATATAATGGATAGATAGATAGATAGATAGATAGATAGATAGATAGATAGATAGATAGATAGATAGATAGATAGATAGATAGATAGATAGATAGATAGATAGATAGATAGATAGATAGATAGATAGATAGATAGATAGATAGATAGATAGATAGATAGACAGACAGATAGATAGATGTCTAGATAGATGGATGTATGTATGTATGGATGGATAGAAATATAGATAGATATAGATGAACGTGCATCCAGTGGTCAACGTGAAGCTGTACATCACTGCTCCCCTCGACAACACTTGAGTTGCTATGGGCCACAGAGACGATATCAAAAGTGAATAAAGGGAGAAGGGGGTCTGGAGTCTCCCTTAGAGAGAGGGGGAGAAGTTCAGCATCCGTGAGGAACTTGGAGTAGAGCCGCTGCTCCTTTGCGTTGAAAGGAGCCAGTTGAGGTGGTTCAGGATCATCTGGTAAGGATGAACCCTGGGCGCCTCCCTAGGGAGGTGTTCCAGGCACGTCCAGCTGGGAGGAGGCCTCGGGGAAGACCCAGGACCAGGTGGAGAGATTAGATCTCCACACTGGCCTGGGAACGCCTCAGGATCCCCCAGTTAGAGCTGGTTAATGTGGCCCGGGAAAGGGAAGTTTGGGGTCCCCTGCTAAAGCTGCTGCCACCGCGACCCGACCCCGGATAAGAGGCTGAAGATGAGATGAGATGAGTTCAATATTGAATAGTTTGCTGTACACGAGGCTTTAGATAAGAGAACAACAGTAGAGTGCGTGAAAGGCTGCATCCTAGAGAGTAATGACTAAATACACGATGAGACGCGTTTAAGTTTTTGGCACCTTCAATTCAATCTCCTGTCTTTTCACTTGCTTTGCGTTCTAGTTCAATACCCCAAACCTAGCGCCGGTGCACTTTTCAGGGTAATTTACAGGAGCTGGCAGGCGGCTGCTAATTTCCTGGAGTAGCTTTTCACTGCGTGAGGCGGTCAATCCTTTTAAAAAGAAGCGTCGAAACGTGCAATTTGCTCAAAACCCAGACGACTTCCTGCTCTCAGTCAGTCGATCAAAGTCAAAATGTGGGAAATGGTGCTTCGTTCGTTTTTCCCGCCATTTTCAAATCTATACAAACAGTAGAACAGCTGGAAACAATATTTGCATTTCTCATAATGTCAAAAATGTAAATATTACATCAAATATCCTTCTGGGTGGGCTACAAGGTGGTGTAGTGGTTAGCCCTGTCGCCTCACAGCAAGAAGGGGCCCTTCTGCGTGGAGTTTGCATGTTCTCCCCGTGTCTGTGTGGGTTTTCTCCGGGTTCTCCGGTTTCCTCCCACAGTCCAAAGACGTGCAGGTGTTCGGTTCATTGATGACTCTAAATCACCCGTAGGTGTGAATGGTTGTCTGTCTCTGTTCGTCTCTATGTGTCCTGTGATAGACTGGCGTCCTGTCCAGGGTGGACCCCGCCTCATGCCCGATGTCAGCTGGGATCGGCTCCAGCCCCCCACGACCCCGACAGGGACAAGCAGTTGAAGATGAATGAATGAATCTTTCTGGGTGCCGTCACCATGGCTGTAAAATATCGACACGTCTGGGCAACACACCCCGAAGAGAGGAAACAGTTCGGAAATTAGCGTTTCAATTAAGAAGATGCCTTTTCCTGTTCGTCAGCACAAAGAGCCCGGGGCATGAAAAGCCCATTAAAGTGCATCTGAAATTAGCTTTGACTATATTTCACCGCGCTGACGGCTCTGACAATATCCTCTCGGGCCTGTTGATCTGAATAGTGTGAATATTTATGTCCCGAGGTGTTTGCCTGTTCTTAATGTGCGCGCTCTTTAAGCAGACAGAGAGGACGGTTACTGTCCGCCGTAAGTGCTCGTATATCACCAGAGGCACGTCCCGCCAGGAGAAGCATTAAGGTCTCTTCATTATTGAATCATTCACTGCTTCACACTGTGGGCTTGTCAGAAGGCCGGACACACTGAGTTAGCTGCGTGCTGCATCAATGTAAACTCAACCCGCAGAGTGACCGTTCATCAGAGAAGCTGCCGCATGATTAACGCTGAAAGATCACATCCAGGTGATGTCATCCCAACAAACCATCAACACAGCCCTCAGGACCCTTTTAATAACGCAACGTAAAAAGTCACTTTTGTTGGACAGCAATGAATATAGGCACGAGTGACAAATACTCGATGGTGTTCAATGCATAGATGGTCGTTTTAGCACAAGACGAGGAGTCGAAATGTAGGATAAAGTAAAAGGGTGTCATGTGCAACGGTGCGGGGAATAACTCCGAGGAGAAGGACCGACGAAAAACGGGAAAACAGGGACAGGGTCCGGGTGGAGACGAGGGGGGAAACCAAACGCGGGGATCAGGAGACGAAACACGAACGGATGGTGGAAGACGGGAACTCGGGAAACTACAGCGAAAGAGACAAAGAAACGATTCACACGAGACAAAGCAACGCGGAAAGGGAACACGGTCATCAAGTAGGTACCCAACCAAACGAGCGACACGAACCGCGAAATAGCAATAACGGTCTGGCACCGGACGTGGGTCACATTCGCCTATTTATCCATTGCGTTAACGAGGAGACGAGCCACAGCTGGAGGAACCACGCCTACGGACAAACACACGGGGAAAGACACAAGCAGGAGAAACAGACAGAGGGAGACAAACTCACACAAAAGACTTTTCTAATTTAGCTTTTATCCACAGCGATTGTCTCTCTCTGTCCATCTCTCTGTCTTTGTCTCTCTCTCTTTCCATCTGTCTGTCTTTGTCTCTCTCTGTCCATCTGTCCGTCTTTGTGTCTCTCTCTCTCTCTCTGTCTTTGTCTCTCTCTCTGTCCATCCGTCTGTCTTTGTGTCTCTCTGTCCATCTCTCTGTCTTTGTGTCTCTCTGTCTGTCTTTGTCTCTCTGTCCATCTGTCCGTCTTCTCTCTCTCTCTCTCTCCTTCTCTTCCTCTCTCCGGTGCAGACAGATGTCTGTCCTCCACAGAGCTGGGTCTTTCTGACGTTCCTGTCTGTTATAGTGAAGGTTTTCATCTCCACCGTATTCTACGGGGGAATTGTTGGGTCTCTGTAAATCATAAATAAGTCATAGAGTGTGGTCTTTACCTACTCTGTAAAGTGTCCTGAGATAACATTTGTTATGATTTGGCACTATAAATAATAATAATAACTGTATTTAAACTTCTTCAAAAGCCCACTCTTGATTCAGGGGACTAGGCCAACTCTAGATCTGTAGCTAACGTCCCCTTTCTCTCTCAGATTATTGAAAAAGTAGATACAAATCACTAATGTGACTTTCTACATAACTTACAAAAACAGTCTTTTTGAGGATTTAGAGAGACAGCACTGGTGATATATTGCCCCTTCCTTCCCGGAGCTGTGCGACACACACACGAGCTGCGCTGCTGAAACCACGGAGCACGCGGTCGAACTAAAGCGCAGCCTCCTCTTCCGCTGGGAAACATTCACTCCCCAATTGTTTACACAGGAACAGGTGTGGACGGCTTTAATGCAGACGAGCACTCGATCTCACTGTGACCGACGCATATTAAAATATCTCTTGACCTTGCAAACGGGGATTACAGTGCAAGTCTGCCACAGCGGGGGGCGACTGCACGCAGCATGCCCGGCGATCCTCTCCGCTCAATAAGCTGAGGCAGAATTTATGGCCCTGCAGACAGAGCCCTGTGCTCTCCGCCGCGGATTACGGGATACACACATGGGGATGCGTGGGTGTCAGGAGAGGTGCTAGACATTGCTGGTTTAGGTTTCAAGGTTCGGCCGGAATTCAATTCTCAATGTAAGCGAACGATACCTACCCAGGGGACATATACAGGAAATACTGAGGGCCCCGAGTCACCGCGGGATCATAAACACCTTCATGTTTGCTCTCCTGTTCCATCTCTGTCTCTTTGTTTGTCTCTGAGGAGCAATAGCATCAACCTCAAGTCGACCGCATTACTGAAATTTCTCAGAGGATCCGGACACGAGCCTGATGTCGGCCGTTCCGCGTCGATACTTGGCTCCGTCCATTAATCGAACCGAGCGCCGTTCGTTTATGAGACGTGACACGGTTTGGTGAGCGAGCGAGCAGACTTAGACAAATGAAATTTTCTGTCGATGCAGCCGTCATCATTAGACGTTAGTCTGATTATCTACCCGTCTGTCATCTCACTATCAAAATGCTGCAGGTGTCTGCTGTGTATGTTACTCTACCACTCTGCGTAGAGAACTCCCCGTCATCTACAGATCACTGAGCTGCTCTGATCAGGGTTTCGAACTACTGCAATGTGAAAAAGGCCACAGAGAAAGTTCCCTCAGCTCTACAGAGCTTTGTTTGAGCTCATTACTTTGTTTCACTTACCCCACAAATGTACCTCTTTGGCTCCTTGTCACCACCACCTCATCAACCTCATCTCCAACAGCTGTTCCAGCAAAGACACTTAGAGGAACCCACGCTGCCTGCAGCAAATAGCAATTCAAGTCAATTAAATTTTATCTATAATGCCAATTCATAACATAACTTATCTCAGGACACTTTACATATGGAGTAGGTCAAGGCCACACTCTAGATTTCTTTGTTTAAAAGGGACAACACACATTAATTAACAAGAGCATCCAAGTCACATGTGTAAATGTGTCAGATTCAGCCCCTGCAGGCGGATTCACTCTCTGAGTGTGTGTCTCTGAGGAGCTGGTTATCCTTTGATTACCCGTTTAAAATCAAAATGACTTGTGATACGTTTGAGCTTTTTCCTTTTAGCTTTATCACTCAAATTTATACGAACGTTTCCTTAAAAATCTCTTTTTTGGAGTCACATTTTTTCAGGAGGGCGTTCAATTGTTCATAAAAAAACTTTGGCCTGGGAGATTTAATTAGAGGACAATAATTTCCATGTCATTAACACAGGAAAAGTGATTTTGTGTACAATTATACTGTCTTTGACATAAAGTAATAAACCGCCACCCAACCACTACACTAGGTCTGTCTCTTCTAAACACATCGAAGCCATGAACATTTAATATGTCAGCAGGAAGATTTTTGTGCAAACATGTTTCTGACAAGCAGAGGAAGTCCACGTTTGATTCATATAAAAGATGCTGCAGCTGATCATTTGTAGGAACAGCACTTGGAAACCTGAGTTTGACAACCCCTCTCTGGTCCCTGTAGTACTTCAGTATGGGCTGCCTCTAACTCCCTGGGTAAGGTGTGTGTCCCATGGGCTCAGGTCTTGGTGATAGCCTGGGTTCAAATCCCGCCAGCAGTCCTTAACCGCATGTCATCTTCATTTACTCTCCTCTCTTTACCTTCTATGACACTGTCATCAGCCTTTTTCTATGGAGTGGTGTAGAAGCAGCATCTCTGCGGCCGACAGGAAGAGGCTTGATGGACTGTCCTGGGACGCCCCTCGACTCTGTGGAGGTGGTGGGAGAGTAATGGAGAATGACTCCCACCCCCTACAGGATACTCTGACAGCACTGGAGCGCTCCTTCAGCGACAGGTTGCGTCACCCAAAGTGTGTGACGGAGCGGTATCGCAGGTCTTTCCTTCCTGCAGCTATCAGACTGTACAACCAGCTCTGCTCCAGAAGACCACACACACCAAATCTGACAATAACCGCACTGTAATGTTCACCAACTGGGTTCACGTCACAGTGTGAAACGCTAAGCTTAGGGGAATTTCAATCTCAATGTGCAATACTAATATTTTCCTCTGTGCACTAGTGTAAATTTAAAATATTGTAAAATATTGTAAACGAAAAGAGATCTGAGAAAGGCAAAGCTCTGGATCTACAGGTCAATCTTGGTTCCTACTCTCACCTGTGGTCATGAAAGCTGGGTCAGGACCCAAAGAACCAGGTCGCGGGTACAAGCGTCTGAAATGTGTTTCCTCAGGAGGGGGTCTGGAGTCTCCCTTAGAGAGAGGGGGAGAAGTTCAGCATCCGTGAGGAACTCGGAGTAGAGCCGCTGCTCCTTTGCGTTGAAAGGAGCCAGTTGAGGTGGTTCAGGATCATCTGGTAAGGATGAACCCTGGGCGCCTCCCTAGGGAGGTGTTCCAGGCACGTCCAGCTGGGAGGAGGCCTCGGGGAAGACCCAGGACCAGGTGGAGAGATTAGATCTCCACACTGGCCTGGGAACGCCTCAGGATCCCCCAGTTAGAGCTGGTTAATGTGGCCCGGGAAAGGGAAGTTTGGGGTCCCCTGCTAAAGCTGCTGCCCCCGCGACCCGACCCCGGATAAGAGGCTGAAGATGAGATAAGAGGAGATGAGATGAGAAGAGATAAAATATTGTATATATTGTTCCTGTTATTCTTATATTTCCCTGTGTTTATATTGTTCATATTTTTCTATATTTTTCATTTCTTATTGTGCTTCTTCTACGTCTGCGATCCACTCTGGAGCCGTGATAAGGAAATGTCCCCTTTGTGGAGATAAAGTATCATATCTTATCTCTCTCTCTTTTATGGTTTCAGCAGAATGAGGTGACTCATTTAGACATGAGGCCCCGCTGCCAGAAGATGGAGCTGTTTCCCACCATAACTCAGGACCAAACATGTGTCTTAGATGGTCCGGAGGTCCACATAACTCAGGACCAAACATGTGTCTTAGATGGTCCGGAGGTCCACATAACTCAGGACCAAACATGTGTCTTAGATGGTCCGGAGGTCCACATAACTCAGGACCAAACATGTGTCTTAGATGGTCCAGAGGTCAGGACTCCTGGTTCACACTCAGGTGATCCGGGCTCAGTTCACACTGTGGTGATGTTTTTACAAAACTCCAACAATCATTTATGCATTAATACTCTAAATCACCCGTAGGTG
Source organism: Echiichthys vipera (assembly GCF_963691815.1). Classification (NCBI taxonomy): domain Eukaryota; kingdom Metazoa; phylum Chordata; class Actinopteri; order Perciformes; family Trachinidae; genus Echiichthys; species Echiichthys vipera. The sequence goes on along the minus strand of NC_139829.1, from coordinate 32,668,504 downwards.
TGAATGGTTGTGTGTCTCTGTTCGTCTCTATGTGTCCTGTGATAGACTGGCGTCCTGTCCAGGGTGGACCCCGCCTCACGCCCGATGTCAGCTGGGATCGGTTCCAGCCCCCCGCGACCCCGACAGGGACAAGAGGCTGAAGATGAATGAATAAAACAAATGTGCATCTAAATTGAAAGCTTCAGGTCCTTTGGATACAAAGTAAAGAGTTCACCTGTGATGTTGTTTTCTACCTTTAAGGTTTGTTTTAAAACTGAAATATTCGGGATCGCCTCTCGTCTGGTGCGAGTTGAAATGGAAATTTGGAAATTCGCGAGTCAAAATCGACAAGAAATCGACAAGAAATCGCAACAAACGGCACTTTTGAACGCAAGGATTTAGTGTTTGAGGGATTGTGTGTGTGTGTGTGTGTGGGGGGGGGGGCAGAATATCATATCATACGTCTTCACAGCAGAAGTCGGGGCAGTTCTGTTGGTATTGAGATGAGTTGAGGACAATAAACAGGAAAATTCAATCATGTGCGTTGGTTCAGCAGCAACTCAAGAAAAAGATTCAGTTGTAGAAATAATCAAATCTTTGTTTAGGATCCACAGGGCAGGGTACGAGGAAGAGTTGCTTCCTACTTCACTTACATGTCAGGTTCCACATGAGGGGTCGAGCTCTCTCGTGCGTCTGTATTATCCTTCCCCACCAAACAAGGGCAGGTGGAACCAACATCACACTACTCATATTTATCTCTTTAACACTGAAAGTGATAATAAAATATTATATTATAAACAAAATAATTAATTAAATTAATGATACTTCCTTATTTAAAGACAAAATAAATCTAACGGCATCCTGTAATATAATAAAAATAATGCAACGGGTCAGAACATTAAGTGTAATAATTAAAGTAATTAACACATAATGATCTACACAGTTACAGACAGACGCCTGTAGACCTCCAGCAAAATGAGATGAAAACAAAGTACACAGATGTTTGCACTCTATACAATCACCCTGTGTGAAGCAGGACATATAACAGCGTAACCGTTACTCAACACAGTCCCATGCCCATGGACTGTAAAACACTCACGGCCCGGATCCTCCTGCTGCTCCAGATTAGCATCTAGTGTATGTGTCATTGATAGCAGGCTGTATTGCAAGTCATGGTGCAAGTGCGGCGATTTAATTAGCATAACAGAGCTAATGCTAAAACGGTGTGATCCTAAACCATCTGCTTGTACAGTCGATCAAAGAGCACTCATGGTAACACCACCACACAAATTACCACAGTCCAGGTCGAGATGACGGCGTTAGCATGCTAATGATGCTAATCCTGAAAACTAACCTCCGCGGAGAAGTGAGGGTCAGCTGCTGGCTGTCACTCAAGAGGCCACGCCCCTAATTATTCATAAACTTTAACCTCCAATGAAAAAAAAACTAGCCCCTCCCCCTCAGTGTTGTCATGGAGATCTGAGCTAAACACACAGACTAGAATGTTCTTTTGTCCTTAAACAGGTTTAATGATGCTGTGTAAACGGCCTGTTTAACATGGGGCTCAATGAGAAACTGCTCTGTTATGAAACCTGCCCCTAGTGGACACTCAGAGAACTGACGTTTTTGGCACTTCCTGATTGGATCAAACAGGAAGTGGCTGTTTTGGGGGCTTGATCCCATTCAGCTTTGAGTTTCTGGATTAACTGCTCCACATAGGCCACGCCCACTTCATCAACTACTTTAATTAGACACAATTTATAAAAAAAGGAGCGGTGTGATGTCCAGAAAGAGTGTTATGTGACTTTTGAAGTGCTGCAGCTTGCCCTTCCTCAATCCTCCCGTCTGCACACTCTTCATTCTGCTTCGTCGCTGTTCGTCTGCCGAGCCCCCAGGTACGCGTGCGCGGCCCTCAGCGTGTCCTGCAGGTCTTTGTACTGAGCCAGAGTGCAGGCCTCCTCCAGTCGGGCCCAGCGGTAGTCCTGGTGCTCGTCGGACAGAGTCACGGCTGTCCCGGGGTCTCTCAGCTCGGCCAGCCAGTACAGCACCACTTTGGGCCGCCCTCGCACCTCGTAGCGCAGCTCCCGCTCAAAGCCGTCGACCACCTGCAGCTGCTCCGCCCCCAGCCCCGCCTCCTCCTTGGTCTCCCTCAGAGCTGTGGTGAGGTCATCCTCACCCGGATCCACATGACCTAATGGTGAACAGGTCAGATGTAACTTTAAAGCTATATGAGTGGATTTGAGCTCATTAGTGTCTATTATCAACTATGTGATACATGTACAGGCTGAACCTGTGAATACCTTTGGGTGGGGTCCAGTGGTGCTGTCCATAAGAGGTCTGCAACAGGAGGTACTCGATGTTGTCTGGTGGAAGGACACGTCCGGCTAAACGAAACACTATGAAGCCGGACGCACGCAAAGCCATCTCCCTGTTCAACGAATCCACACACAACCACGTTACGCTGTGTTATAGAATCCAATGATAGAAAACAAAAGGCTGACACCCGTCCACTAGAGCTCAGGTCCGTTTTCACAGCAGAAATGAAGAAGCACAACTCTCCACGGGGAATGCAGAGCGTGATCCTTGTGAAGAGGAAACTGTTCCATTACCCTGGATTACAAAACAAGATTACATGAAGATTTGTGTTTTTACTTTGTCACAATGGTGCTTAGACATGAAGCCACAAGCACAGCTGTGTCCATGTGCAGGTGGGACATATAGGACATGTGTTTGTTTGTGTTTGCAACGATTAGGTCATCACAACCTTTAAATAATTCCCGTCCACACCAACGGCGTGATCCAATCACATTCACCTCTGGGAGCGGCCATCTTGTCAGATTTTGACTCCGCCTCATTTCCTCTTACCAAAAAAGGGCATTGACGTGACGTTTACAGAATTCGTCACAGTAGCTCCACTGCCCGGGAGCTAGGCTAACAGAACAGGTTACTAGGTCAACAGGAGTGGGAGTCCTGTGTCTCTAGCGGCGACTACACCGCCTCCGGGAGTGAAGTGCAGGCAGCAGTTATGATCTATGACTTATATTATTATGATTAAGACTGATATTCAGCACAGTCCCATGCCCATTGACTGTAAAACACCGACCCTCACGGCCTGAATCCTCCCGTTGCTCCAGATTAGCATCTAGTGTATGTGCCATCGATAGCAGGCTGTATTGCAGTCACAGTGCAAGTGTGGCTATTTAATTAGCATAACAAAGCTAACGCTAACATGGTGTGTTTCTAAACCATCTGTTGGTTCAAGTCGATCAAAGAACAAACGATCTTGTCACTCATGGAAACATCATCACACAAATGATCGCAGTCCAGGTCAAGATGACGGAGTTAGCATGCTAATGATGCTAATCCTGACAACTAGCCTCCGAGGAGAAGTGAGGGCCAGCGGCTAGCTGTCACTCAAGAGGCCACGCCCCTAATTATTCATAAACTTTAACCTCCAATAAAAGAAAAACTAGCCCCTTCCCCTCAGTGTTGTCATGGAGATCTGATCTAAACACACAGACTAGAATGTTCTTTTGTCCTTAAACAGGTTTAATGATGCTGTGTAAACAGCCTGTTTAACATGGGGCTCAATGAGAAACTGCTCCGTTATGAACCCTGGGCGCCTCCCTAGGGAGTTGTTCCAGGCACGTCCAGCTGGGAGGAGGCCTCGGGGAAGACCCAGGACCAGGTGGAGAGATTAGATCTCCACACTGGCCTGGGAACGCCTCAGGATCCCCCAGTTAGAGCTGGTTAATGTGGCCCGGGAAAGGGAAGTTTGGGGTCCCCTACTGGAGCTGCTGCCCCGTAACCCGACCCTGGATAAGAGGCTGAAGATGAGATAATTATCTATATATATATTTTTTTTTTTTTATTTCCATGTTACTTTTTGGCAAATGTACAGGGGGCCACTGAAAAGGGGGGGCTGACGGTTGCAGACCCCTGGTGTGGACTGACTCATGGACTTAAAATCAGCTAAATGCGGTGGTTGTTGTATGAGACACACACAAAGTGCTGAGTTGGCCCCAGTGTTTTGGCTCGGTCCTCCATAGCAACAACTCCGCGCTCCACACGTCTCCATGGATACAACTGACTGTGTACCGTCGCACAGCATGACGTCAAACAACATCGACTAGAAATTGCAGTTTTCCTGCCCAACAACTCAGTCAGCTGGCCAAGTCTAGAGCGCTCCACACGTCTCCATGGAAACAACAGACTATTTACCGTCGCACAGCGTGACGTCAAACAACATCGACTTAGAATCGCAGTTTTCCTCGGTTCTCCTGTCCACACATAAAACTGCTGAAACCGGACTTTAACAAAAACGTTCACCCTGAACTCCGGTTACAAAAAGCTCCGGTTTCAGGAGCAACGACTGCGGTTACGTGTGGATGACAGGACACGGTTTAAACACCCGCGTTCGTGTCACACCAAATACATGTTTTTAGCATTTAGCATGTTAGCTCCTACAGTTTACACACAGGGCACACTCCCTGTTCTACCCCTGAACACAGGCTGCTGTAGTGTAGTGCTTAGTTATAGTTAGTACTGAGTTAACGTAATAACATCCCCAGTTTACTCACAGGCTGCACAGTGTGACAGGACTGTACGGGCATCAGTTACTGGTCTCACCTACTGAGAGTGCTGCGGGACTCAGCAGTGCCCTGAGAAATGAGTCCGGGTTATCTGAAGACGAACACAAGGTTCCGCTACTGCAGGGGTACTCTTCACTTCTACTTGCAATACTAAAAAAATCCAAAAAATACTGAGTATTTTCTAATTTTATTAAGAACTTTAGTGCAAAATTAACATTAACAGTTTCAAGTGAAATCACAGCGGAACACAAATAGTTTGACTTAACAAAAGTGAGTTAGAGTTAGATTGTAGCTGTAGTTACTCATTTCGACAGCGTAATTGCGCGTCACGACATCTCGATATATGATTTTATCGCGATATGATTCCATGCCATCCCATTATCGCACCAGCCCGACTTAGATTGAGTAAAGTAGTAAGATGATAGAGATGGGGGCCTCCTTCCCACGCAAGCCAAGCTGCCATCAGTACAGTTGTTCGGCTCGGGAAGTGAAGGTTTGCGTTGCCACCGTACTCTACGGGGGAATTGTTGGGTCTCTGTAAATCATAAATAAGTCAGAGTGTGGTTTTTACCTACTCTGTAAAGTGTCCTGAGATAACTTTGGTTAAGATTTGGCACTGTGAATAAAACTGAATTGAATTGAGAGAGAGGAGGAGACATGCCTTCTGCCTCGAGGACCTTCAGCCTCTTTACACGGGGCGGCTGCTCTAACCGCTCAGCCACCATGCCGCCCCTGACTACAGTATATTTTTCACTGGAGTAGTATGAGTAGTTCATGTTTAACCGTCTCCATGTCTTACCCTTACTTTGTGTCCTGGGATAACTTTTGTTATGATTTGACACTATAAATAAAACTAAACTGAATTGAATTGAATTGAATTCCCCGGCTGCACTGAGGTTGCAGAGATGCTGAAAGCACAGACGTGGAAGATCTCCAAAAACTGGCCAATCAGAGCGGACTGGGCCTTTTCTGGACGGGGGTTTAAAGTGACAGGCGCTCAAACAGAGTGTTTCAGACAGAGTGTTTCAGACAGAGGGTGAATACAGATTTATTCAGACAGAAAGTACGAGAACAATAATGTGTCCTTTTAACATCAAAGCACGTCAACATGTTCAGGTAGAAACCCAAAATACGTATGGACCTAAAAACGAGGATAATGTGTCCTCTTTACACAGGATCGCAGGTCTGAGTATAGGAACAGAGCTGATGGTCAGTAGGAAGAGATGTCCTTGTCTGGATTCGTCGAGCTGAATGTTCTGGAGCCGTCGTGAACTTAATTTAAGCTGACAGCTATGAAGGGAGGTGCCAACGTGATTTCCCAGTGACAAATCCAAACGCCACACTTTTACCAACACCGGGGGGGTTGAGAACGATAACAGGCAAAATCCTGCAGGTTTAAAACGTCCGACAAACTGGGAAGGGTGGGGGTGTTTGCGATCTACTCTAGCACTCACTGAGGGGAAGGATCAGGACAGCGATTACATGGAAACATCCCAACTTATCTACCACGTAAATGTTTCCTATTGTGCTTTTAACATAACATTCAATGCTCTATAAACGGCCGTCCTCAGCTTCCCCCTGGTCAAAGAACAAGGGCCTTTCTCTGCTCTTGGCTCCCTGTGTGACGGCTGGAAATGGCAGCGACGTCAACCCTTTTGGAACAGATAAATAAAAAGCTGATACAAAGAAAAGCAATAAAAAAAACAACCTGCTGACATGCGGGAAGCCACCGCAGTTTATCGTCCCCCTTTTTCACTGGTAACCCAGTCCGTGTCGGCTGAAATGGCAAAAGAGGGGGACGGTGACGGACAGACAAACAAACTGTGGACAAAGAAGACGAGAAAACGTTAGTTTAGCTTCTGTGAAAAGTTCGGAGATGTTGAAACGCAAAACATATAAAAGCTGATGAATATACTGTACGTTGTCCTGGCTTTAAACAGGTTAGAAAACATCCTAATGAGAGCTGGGGGTGACAGAACATAAGCCACTGTGCACATGTGACAGCTTTATTATCACCCAGCAGGTCTCCTCGTCTATACGGAGCATTTTAGCATCTTTTAGCACACTGTTTTGGTTTCATGCATCTCAACTTCCGTGCCTTTGTTCACTGTCCGAACATCGTTTCAACAGAGAGCTTTGATGAACCCACCAGACCAGCACTGATCCTAAATACTGGACTTACATTAGCACAGTAGATATAAACACGAATCCAAATACATGCTAACGTACGCGCTGTTCACTAACATGCTAGCCACAGCACCATGGGTGGCTCAGAGGATGTATTCAGCAGCTGACCCACTTGAAATAAATAGTTCCCATACACAAAAGGCAGAGCTCATAGCTTCTTATATGGCAGCCATTGTTACTGCTGAGCCGTGGGTTCAATTCTCCTTGTAAGCGTCGTACTCAGGAAAATAAGAAGGCTGAGCGTACTGTACCTGTATGATAAACATTGTGACCACGCCTGCGGCCGTGCTAACGTAGTTCCTGGCAAACCAGTCCCTCAGTTTCCAGAGACAACCCTGAAAGACAAAATGTGATTTTAGCAGTTAGTTGAGTGAGCACACATGCATGTTTACGGTGACACCGAGAAGAAGAAGAAGATGGAGAAGAAGAAGAAGAAGGAGAAGAAGAAGAAGAAGAAGAAGAAGGAGAAGGAGAAGAAGAAGAAGAAGAAGAAGAAGAAGAAGAAGAAGAAGAAGGAGAAGGAGAAGAAGAAGAAGAAGAAGAAGAAGAAGAAGACACAGGTCAGAATGAGAATAATAATCAATGAACAGGATGGAGGCTCAATTCATTCATTTATTCATTCATTCATCTTCAGCCTCTTGTCCCTGTTTGGTCGCGGGGGGGCTGGAGCTGATCCCAGCTGACATCGGGCGTGAGGCGGGGTCCACCCTGGACAGGACGCCAGTCTATCACAGGGCACATAGAGACAAACAGAGACAGACAACCATTCACACCTACGGGTGATTGAGAGTCATCAATGAACCGAACACCTGCACGTCTTGTACTCCGTTGCCCTTTATACCAAGAGGCAGAGTTGAGGGGACGGGTGTAATATAAATATTCTCCCCTGGGTGAAAAAAAGACCCTCTGTACTTTTTAATATGCACAGCAGCAAATGCGTTTCTTTCCTCTGCATTACTGACAAAATTGTGGACGAGACCACTTTTAAACAGCAGCCAGGGAATTATCACATATCAGCTTATCACAACAAAATCATCAAAATGCAACAAGTTATTAAGACACCCTGGACAGGACGCCAGTCTATCACAGAGAGCCCGATGTCAGCTGGGATCGGCTCCAGCCCCCCCGCGACCCCGACAGGGACAAGCGGTTGAAGATGGATGGATGCATGGAAGTTATTAAGACATAATAATAAAATACATTATTAGAAGGTTATGGCAGATAACTGCCTGTGATCAGGCGTCCCACATCTTGACAATTTATGTGAAGGACAGGAATAATATTCTTGTACGGGAGCGTGAGTCCATCGTTGTATTTTAAGGTAAAACTTACGTTGTTATGACTCTGTCGGAAACTTAGGGTGAGGGTCAGGGTCAGGGTTAGGAGGTAGTGTCAGGGTCTACGTCGGCCTGTTTGGAATTCGGCACCGATTGTAGAAAATATAACAGATCGGGGAACAGCGGACCTTTTTTTAAAGATAAGGTCCGCTGCTCCCCGGTCTCAAACAAAGCGGGGAACATTGGACCCGGGGAAGATAGGACCCGGGGAACATAGGCACGCTCCCGTTAACAACACATACACAACAAGATAGCTAGCGTGTGAGTTAAGATGAACAGAGGTCTTTATATAGGGATAATACAGAAACCTCTTGCCAGTTGATCTGGATGGTAGAGTTACAGGGGTCCTTGATACAGCAGGAGACCGGGACGTTCCCCTTCCAGTCTGTCGGACCACGAACTCCACAGCACCTAAACTGGTTCAGTTGAGCAGAGGAGAGCAAATGACTAACCTTAAAGTGATAAGCTACATATTCATGCAAAGAACGTGAAATTGCAGGTCGATAAAGCAGAGTAGCAGGTGATTTACCAGGTGCTGGACGGCGTCAAAGTCGTCTTTGATAGTTTTGTTGCTTCCTGGACTGGACTGTCTGTAGACCTCCAAGCTTCGCGTCAAGTCTTTCTCAAAGTACGTGTCGATCTGCACGACAGATGGGCAGGATGCATTATGTGAACATGCTGCTGCTGCTTACTGCACATTAAAGACAACGTCCTCTAGTGTCACGGCAGAATGTGCTGATGGAAAGACCAGCGATGGCGTGTGCAAAGAGGCGCGTTGTGTGGGCTGCCCCCTCCACCAGCTATTAGGCACTGATATCATGGACCTCATGAGTTTGACAGAAGTTTATTTAGAAGATTGCAGTTTGAAAAATGAGGTCCACCGAGCTGTTTGAGGTGGAAATGTTTCAAAGGGGTGCGATCAATCAAATCGACAGCTCTAAATAACCTGTTATAGATGGACTTGTACTTATAAAGCGCCTTTCTAGTCTTCTGACTACGCAAGGCGCTTTCACAGTGTTTGTCACATTCACCCGTTCACACAGACATTCACACTGATGGCAGTGGACATCTACAGACCATCTAATCTAACCATTCACACCACATTTACACACCCATGCGCTGCACGGGGAGCAATTCAGGGTTCAGTGTGTTGCCCAAAGACACTTCGACATGTGGACCTGAGGAGCTGGGGATCCATCTTTCGAATGGAGGACGACCCACTCTACCACTGATTCCACCTTTATGTGTCGTCGTAAAGGCTGTACTGAAACTCTCCTACCTCTCTGCTGTAGACAAAGAACACGCAGGCCATGGCGAGCTCCACCAGCATCAGGATGAACAGCAGGATGAAAAACTGGGACCAGAGCAAATCAGATGCAGACAGGAGTGAGTTTGTGTGACCCGGGCTTCCCCGTGTACGTATATGTATACACAGGCTAACGTAGCTAAAATACCGTAAAGTACACGCATGTCCCATGTGAGTGAGGCCTCATACTCACACTGATTAGCATGCATCGGTTCTCCTTCATGCCTCCTAACACTCCCAGGTAGCACACGCAGGTGACGATGGTCCCGGTGACCACCAGGGTGTTGGCGGGGTAGATGGGCCAGAAGGTGGTGATGAGGGAGGCGAACTTGGAGTGAATCATCTGGAACTCGCCGAACGCCACCACGAACGCACCGCACAGCTCCGACGCACACGGGAGAGAAACGTTATGACACTGGATGTGTTTGGGTTTGACTGTACAGCATGAATTACACTTTAACTCTCAGGTGAAAGCCAGTAAACCACTTTCAGATTTACTCTTTTTATTTCAACAAGGCGACCTCTGGTAGTCTCTTTCCTTTACAAGGGGCCAGGCCTAAAGTCAGGACAGGTTAACCCTTTACTCAATAAAGAAATTTTGGGGCGCATTTCCTCTTTCCCTCTGATATTGAGCCATAGTCACTGGTGGACTTTCCTCAGATCCTCAGGGGGGAATATTATACGTGTAACACCACTGCATTTATTTTAAAGCTATAGTTCGTAAATATATAAAAATAAATCACTGTTAGACATTTGTGTTAAACTTTGTCATAATAAGTGTAGGAATTCTTGAGTCAGGTCAGAGTGACTTTGACCTTTGACCTCCAAACCAGTCCCCGTCGACGTTTGTGCCACTTTTAAAGACATGCCCTCGAGGTGTTCCTGAGATATCGTGTTCACAAGAACGGGTATGGACACAACCGCTGAGATGAATTAACGATCTGCTTTTTTTTTTTTTTGCCTCCCTACCCGTATTACGTGCAACTGTGTCGCCCCTTGCTGTTGTTCATACTCTTGAACTGCGAATGATCTGCTCCTCTTGAGTGAATTCTACGGCCCTCGATCCAAAGGGGGAGTCAAACGACGCGATACACGCCCTCTTTATGAGAATGCCCGTTGAAACTAAAGCGGAAACCCTGTCCTGACAAATTAACTCTTGCGGAACCGTAACTCTGATCGTGAGTTTGTTTTTTGTCGATCCAGGTTATCCCAAGAACCCCCCCGGTTACGTTCAGCTCGGTCCGTAGGTCACCGCGCAGGTCTTCCACTTACCCAGCACAGAAAGTTGAGACCCGTCACCAGAGTTTTCAAGCAGTTCACACAGGAGCGGTTCATCCTTCCCGATTATCTTCCTCTTTAAGATCTGTAAGTTGGTGTTCCCTAAAAAACAAAATGACACGTTTTGGCATCAATGGCAACCTAGGTGGAGAGATTAGATCTCCACACTGGCCTGGGAACGCCTCAGGATCCCCCAGTTAGAGCTGGTTAATGTGGCCCGGCAAAGGGAAGTTTGGGGTACCCTGCTGGAGCTGCTGCCCCCGCGACCTGACCCCGGATAAGAGGCTGAAGATGAGATGAGACGAGACATGTTTTGGCTCTAATGGCAGTGTGACATGCGTCCTGCAGCGCTGGTGAAGGAAAACAAGGGTGAGCCCGTGCTCCTCACAGCGGCAGTGTTTACAGGACACCACTGTTTGGTATGGCAACACTCAGCCATGAGGCACAATGGGCACCTGTGACCTATTCAGGCTGCAGTTAATCATTATGACCTGCTCTTATCTCCGGATTAACCATTTGTTGCAAGTTTACACCTAAATGTGTGAGAATGTGAGGTGAAAGCGGATGAGTCGTTCTCTCTGCCCTCACTTTGCTGTAACCCCCCCCCCCCCTCCTCTATACCTCTATTACCCATGTATCCTTGAATATCTCTTCTCTTCACACATTTAAAGGTGTTTTCTGAAATAACTCCTACTTTTAAAGCATCAGCAAAGTTGTTTAAACCTTTATCACTGAAAGGTAAATTCTTTCTTACTCTCTGTTTTTTAAATTCAGAGCAAAATTAGTGGAATTATTTGCTCAATCACGACAAAAGTAACTCAAAAATATCCAAAGCACTTACCTTAACGTCACTGTATCCACAAGTATCCCAGTGGCAGATGCAGTGAGCCGTGTGTTGGTCCTAACATCCCCAGTGTTCACCGACGACAGACAGGTGTGAGGAGGAAGACGACCGAGGCTTCTGTCCACCAGCTGGCAGTGAGAAGTATCTGTGACCGACACTAAAGGGGAGGGGCGTCCACACTTAACAGTGCACAGGAGCTGCTGAGGGGGACGTCACGAGAGCGGAGCTTTGATAGAAAGTCAGTGTCAGCAAACAAATATGTGACATTTGGCCGAAGTCGTGAAAAGGTTTTGTGTAAAGTTATGGACAACAATTATGAATTGGAAAGGTAAATTTCATAAGATAGAATCATTTTTTAATTTATGAAATGATTACATTCGTCTGTTTTCAGTCATATTTGACTCTGCTGAGACAGAAAGGATCGATGTGTGGATCTCATGTGTCACAGATAACGCTCTGGAATATCATCCTTTATCTCTTTTCTCACTCCCTCTGATATTTTATATATGAATAAGCTAAACTTCCTTGTAAATTATAACTTAGAGTTAACTTGAGTCACATGTTGACACTCGCTCTGTTTACATTTATTTGAAATGTCTCCACTGACGCTTCCTAACACCTTTTTGCGGAGCTCCTCCTCCATTTCATTTCAGAGAATATAAAATAGCAATAATAAAAAATAAGACACAAAATTCCTGAACTTAAATGAACATTTATTTATCGTCTGCTTTGTCTCTGTTTAGTCTGTTCAGTTGGAGGCTTTAGCTCGCTAACCTGACTCCTCAGTCTGAACTCTGGTTTGGAGATCTTTTGGGAAGGGGCGAAAATCCTGATTTCTGATTGGATGAACCATCTTTCTGTCACCGACATACGGGCCAATACAACCAATCAGATGACTGAAGCGTGTGACGTGCTAACAGCGTGGAGGCAAAGCTCAGAAAGGAAACAACATGTAGGTAAACACAGCTGAGTCAGCAGAAAAACACACATTAACTTTAAAATAACTGGCATCAAATGTATTTCCCTGTATAAAGCCTAGCTGTAGCTGTGGACAGGCTTCACTAATACAGGGCCGTACTGTCGGCACACAGTTAAGATGCAGTTGGAGTTCATGATCGAGTCCACATGTTTTTAATATCATGTTTAACTGAATTTTAGAACTGCAGACGTCAGCTGGTGCGTCCGTTTTGGACGTGAAAAGGTTTTGTGTAGTTATGGACAACAATTATGAACTGGAAAGGTCAATTTCATAAGATAGAATCATTTTTTAAAAGTATGAAATGAGGACATTCGTCTGTTTTCAGTCATATTTGACTCTGCTGAGACAGAAAGGACCGATGTGTGGATCTCACGGGTCACAGATAACACTCCTTTACTTCTCTTCTCACTTCATACAAACACATTAAGGGCGGCCATATTAGTCACATTTGTTAAATAGCTCTCAATATTTAATATATGAATACGCTAAACTTCCTTATAAATAACAACAGTGGAGTTAACTTGAGTCACATGTTGACACTCGCTTCTGTTTATACTGATTTGAAATGTCTCTACTGACGCCTCCAAACACCTTTTTGCGGAGCTCCTCCTCCATTTTCCTTCTCAGAGAATTTTTTCTTTTTCCACCTCATTCTGTGTCAATTTCCTCACGTCTGTCAATGTGACGTCCTCATTAGGAAAGCGTCCAAATTCATGAGATATTAAACATTTATGGAAGTCAGTGGGAGGGAAAGTGGGACGACACTGGCTGGAGATCATCCCAGCACACTTCACAGCAGGTGGGAATTTACAGGTATTTATTGTCGTGATTGGTTCTGGAAAGATTTGGAAACAAAGCCACGCATCGCCATGACGTCATCAATGCGTGTGACGTGTTACGGCGTGATGACGTATAGGCAGCAAGAAGCATTCTCCGAGGCCCAGGTAGTGTGAGTACAAACGGGCCTGGAGGGGGGGACAAGGACCCAAAAGCACGGGGCACGGGACGGAACGACAGTGTGAGTGCGCCCTAAAGCTCTGACAGTAACGGCGCGTTAATATTCTCCTCTGAAAAAAATGAATCAGTGAATCCAATGTGTCTGACTTACACCATGAAAGGTCACGGGGGGCAGGGGTCTGTAACCGCAGACGCCGGACAGGAGGCGGACTACGCCCTGGAGCAGTGATGGTGGACATCACAGAGTTCAGTGCCATTTGTCATGATTGGTTCTGGACAGTCTCTCTCTCTCTCCTTCTTAGTCGTTGTTTTTGTCTCCCTCTGTCGGTGTTTTTCTGTACGTGCTCCCTTTCTGTTCTCTGGTTTTGAGTTTGTTTTCCTGGCAGGTGATCCTTGTTAGCATTGATCACCTGCCACTCTGTATATTAAGCCGGTCCTGAGCCTCATTCGGTGCCGGATCATAACTCTACATACCCTGGTGTCTCCCTGTGTGCGTGTCCTCTTGTGTCCATTCCTCGTGTCAGTTTGTATCAGTTCTCTTTTATCATCAGAATCAGAATCAGGTTTATTGCCAGACAATTTTCATTGCAAGGAATTTGACTTGATTTGACGGCGCCTACATAAATATAACCATGAACACAATCAAGACTAAACATATGGCATTGAATTACATACATGAAATATAAGTGACTGTATTTGTATGACCAGTGCAGGTGGTAGTGTGCAGTGAAAAGGGGGGGGGGGGGGGGGGGTAATATCTTTGTGTTTTAAAGCACCATTTGTAAATAAGTTTTATTAAATTTGTTAATACCTTCTCCTGAGTTCGGTGTCTGTATTTGGGTCCCATCCTCCGTGTGTTCCCCGTCATCACACGTGACATTTACAGTATAAAGGAAAGACTGCAAATGTGCACTGCACAGTTTTATTAATCTCATTTTTCCTGCACAGCACATTCATGGTTTTGTGAAAGACTCTCCGCAGTTTTATAAATGAGGCCCCTGGACTTCTCCCAACAGGAGAAATTAATAATGATAATAATGAAAACAGAGAAAAACGCACCAAACGTGAGCAGATGTGAAAACCTCCCAGATCTCAGCTGCATGTTTATTAATATAAAACCACACGTCTAAAGATCCAACCTGCTTTGACAATCCTGGTTTTTAATCTAAAGCTTCGATGTATTTAAGTATCCATAAAAAACAGTCACAGAGAGACACCACGCACACAACACCACGTAAAGAAAACCACAGTAACATCCAAACAATGATGGGCTTAGGATTAGAAATGAAACGCAGAGTGGCTGAACATTATTTAAATAATTAACTATGTTAATGTTTGCCCCATTGGGAAATTTCATGATTAAAACAAACAGCTTGATTTAAAGTACAGGAAAAAAAGAGAGAGAGAGAGAGAGAGAGAGGAGAGAGAGAGAGAGAGAGAGAGAGAGGAGAGAGAGAGAGAGAGAGAGAGAGATGAGAGAGAGAGAGAGAGAGAGGAGAGAGAGAGAGAGAGAGAGAGAGAGAGAGAGAGAGAGAGAGAGAGAGAGAGAGATGAGAGAGAGAGAGAGAGAGAGAGAGAGAGAGAGAGAGAGAGAGAGAGAGAGAGAGAGAGGAAACGATGTTGGAGTCCACCCTCAAAGCAATTTCAGTCAAAAGCAACTGGACTTGGTTCTTTGTCAGGAAGACATTTCACCTCTCATCCAAGAGGCTTCATCAGATTCATGTCGCATCTGACCAGGCTGGGACTGGACCAGGACCAGGACCAGGCTGGGACTGGACCAGGACCAGGCTGGGACTGGACCAGGACCAGGACGAGGCTGGGACTGGTCCAACTGGTGTGAGTTCCAGGTATTTAACCTTTCACAAGGCCGATGATGTCACTGGAACCCTTTGTGCTCCAAGTGCCAACGCCCGTCGTTAGAGTGGCAGTCGTTGGTGGGAGGTAGGTTTTTCGACTTCGTTAGTGCTCTATTGAGTCTGAACGACAGGCGACCGTTCACCAACAGGTGTGAGGAGGAAGACGACCGAGGCTTCTCTCCACCAACTGGCAGGAAGAAGTATCTGTGACCGACACCAAAGGGGAGGGGCGTCCACAGGAGGACATTTGTGAACAGTTGTTGGTGGGAAGGTTCGTTAAGACTCAATAGAGCACTAACAAAGTCGAAACCAACTTGGTCCTGGTCCAGTCCCAGCCTGGTCCTGGTCCTGGTCCAGTCCCAGCCTGGTCAGATGCGTACATGAACTGATGAAGCCTCTTTGATGAGAGGTGAAACGTCTTCCTGACAAATAACCAAGTCCAGTTGCTTGGACTGAAATTGCTTTGATGGTAACGACGACCTGGACACATGAGAACGTTCACAAGTGCAATGTCGGAGTCTACAAAACTCCAAGAAGCAGGATTTGTTGGTGCAGTTTGGACTCCGCAGCCTGGGGTAACAAACTAACGTGAAGCTCGTTTAAATCGCTCCGCTCTCCCTCACACGCACAACCGATAAAAAGTGGGCGGCTTTAAGACGATGGCTGACGGAGGAGCATCGTGCTAGAGTGTAGTTATTAAATGTAATAAAACACAGCCACAGCTCACAAAACTGTCAAACCAGACGCTGTTGACCAAATACGAATCGAGATTCTGTCACTGTGTCGTCCGTTTCGCCCCCTCGGATGTTTTCAGAACACATTTAATTTACTGTTGGGCTGTTCCAATTTGACGAGGTTTGTGAACCCGGTCGTCATTTTTTTCCTGTTTCAAAACAGCAGCAGACGAGCCGCATCCGACCTGCACGTGTCACTCGGCGCTACATCTCCGCAGGCTCGATTGGGTTGGGGGGTCCGCATCCGTGTGCTCAGAGACCTTTTGTCTGCGTCACTTGGGAAATGGAAACTGAGAGGTTCTTGCACTGAAGCATTGGCACTGTTCGACCAATTAATGACATTAGTTGCCGTATTTTCCGCACTATAAGTTGCCACCTAAAACCTTCACATGTCTCAAAAGCCAACAGTGCTCCTTATAATCCGGTGCTCCTTATATATGGACCAATATTGAGCCACAACAGGTCTCCAACTACGGTGAGCAGCCGCCGACTCTATTTTCCCCCGTAGAAGAAGTAACGCGCGGTGCATGTTGAGATACACGACTGCGTGAAGCGTGCCGTTTCATTTCCATGTGTGTGTTTGTGTAAAGAGCCCAAAATGGCTCCTGTTAAGAGCACGCTTACGACGCAGAGTTTCAACTCAAGGCCATTAGTCCACGCAGTAGAACACGGAATAGAGCAGCAGCCAGAGAGTTGAACATGAACCAATCAATGGTGCCGAAGTGGAGGAAGCAACAAGACGACCTCCCCTGACTGTTGTGTTGACGTTCCCTTTAGCGCAGCTCCATCTAATGGATGCAGAACGTGACCCCAGCCTCCACTGTAGCGTCTGTTCTCTGCGCCTTATATATGAAAAAAGTTTCAAAATAAGACATTCATTGAAGGTGCGCGTTATAATGTGATGCGCCTTATAGTGCGGAAAATCAGGTGATTCAATTCTGAGTGCTGGTGCTGTTTCAACCTGCTCCTTGTGTGAACTTTAACGTACATACATACACGTACTCCTTCATTATACGGGGGTTGTGCAGTTCTACCTTGTGTGGTCAAACAAAAAAATAAAAGAGGGGCTCAAACCTGCAAAAAAGGACTGGGGCATAAAATAAGAGCTTGTCTTGACCGGTCCTGTCTAGGCACTTCAAACAGCACTGGGACTCGAATCCTTCCAAAACGTACAACATTGAGTTTCTTTAACATTAACAAACAGCTGACAGACTGTAAATCCATTGTGTTCCTGGCTCATAAAGGAGCTCGCAAATACACGGGAGCTCAATACAATTGGACTTTTTCAGTGCAGAGAGAAGAAGTCTTCGATGATCCACAGGTTGATTGGTCTCCACAGCTGCACGTTGAAAGCACAAAGTGGCAACAAGAGGTTACTACTCTTTAAAGTGTCATTCCGGTCTTTTTTTGGCACTTACATTCTTAAAAAAGGCCGTCGAGACAGTTTTTTTTACTATTAACTATAACTATTAACGGAGAAATCCTGGAGAGTCGCTAACAGCCGAACGTGGCTAACAGTGATTAGCTCGGGCAGCACGGTGAAAGCATTCAAAGGTCTTTAACCACTAATTCTGCTGAAAATAACAGCAAACCTCTGCAGCAGCATGAGAAGAGTCCCTACACACACAACAAAGCAGCAACAGCGTAGTTAGTGAAGCCAGAGTTTATTAAAAGAGTGATTTAGGGCGCACTCACACTGTCCATCCGTACCGTGTCCGAGCACATTTCACGGGTAAAGTCTAGTTCCTTTGACCAGTGTGAGTGCAACCGTACCGTGTCTACCTGCATCTTGCTTGCCGTCCACGGCCCGTTTGGGAGAGATGGGCTTTTGTAAAGCATGTTTGCACATGTACGAGCACGAGGCCTACGGCGGTTCTGAGGTCATTTCCTGTGCGCCTGTTGGGACATAGAAAAAAGAAGGAGGGACCATGCGCGGACATTTAAAACAATGGCGGCAAAAGGTTCACGTTGGTGTGATGCGGAGGTGGAGTGTTTACTGCAGATTTGGTCGATGAAAAGATTCAAAAACAGTCGACAAGACGCACAAAAACTCCGAGGTCTACGGAAAGATCTGGAAACAAAGCCACGCATCGCCATGACGTCATCAATGCGTGTGACGTGTTACGGCGTGATGACGTATAGGCAGCAAGAAGCATTCACCGAGGCCCAGGTAGTGTGAGTGCAAACGGGCCCACGGGGGCCGAGGGAGGGGGGGACAAATGACCTCAAGCACAGTACGGATGGACAGTGTGAGTGCGCCCTTAAATACTTACCTACTGGCCCCTGTACCAGCTCCTCTCATAGTAAAGTCCATTACAGTGGATTACCAAAGTCAATCCCAAAGGAAGGAGCCCATTGCTGCTTTGTTGTGTGTGTAGGGACTCTTCTCATGCTGCTGCAGAGGTTTGCTGTTATTTTCAGCAGAATTAGTGGTTAAAAAAGACCTTTGAATGCCTTCACCGTGCTGCCCCGAGCTAATCACTGTTAGCCAGTCTGTTAGCGACTCTCCCAGGTTTCTCTGTTAATAGTTCATGCACGTAAAAAACTGTCTCCATGGCTTCTTTGATGAACTGCGTTAGTGCTGAAAAAAGACGGAACTTCACTTTAAACTGCAGGATCACAAAATCCTGTCACACAGCATCTGGGATTTTGAGGTCCATGTCTCTCTTCCTGCTACGACACCAGAAACTCATACGTGCAAATATTTTATATGTACAGTGTCTCGGACAGTGCAGATGTCGCAGACCCACTGCGCCTTTCGTTTGAGATGAGCAGATTTGAACACAAGACATTTGAACTAAAGCAGCTAGATCTCATCGATCTCCCGTAACACACAGACGCAAACATTACTCTTCACAGCAGGCTAAGCCGTTCATCTCGGCTGGTCGTGTTCTCTTGGCTCTGGGCTTTCGCACCCCTGAGGTTGTTCATCCGGGTCGTTCGATTGCATGGTTCAGTAAAGCTACGGCAGTCTTTGCGTTGTCGGGATTATCTGTCGATTAGGAAACGTACATTTCTGAAAACCTACTGGAACGGTCGTTCTCTGATCAATAGAAACGCTTGCGCCGGTTTTCCTTCCAGCGGCCGTACACGATCAGCCCGATCACTGCCAGCACGCCCAGGCCCAGGACGGAGAAGAGGAGGGTGAAGAAGAACTGGACTCCGCTCATCCCTTCCTCCTGGACTTCCACTGCAGAGCAACAGGGATGAGAGATCCATTAGGACTATGCAAACTGCATATATGGACCTGCGGCTATCAATCGTTTCTGCACTATCATGCCACCATCTGCACTTTATTACTATTGTATTATTTTGTTGTTACTATAGAAGCTAATTTATGTTGTGTCACTTACCATTGTGTCTTGCCACTTTACTAACTGTGTGTTCGTCTAGTCTACGCATGGGAGAGTGAGAAACTACCGTAGTTGTTTGTGTTTTGTCGTCTCTCAGGTCTCTGCTGATGGTGGTGGTGCCTGCTGCCGTGGTCCTGCATGACGCTTCCTGCTGCTGTTATAATCTATCACCTCAGCTGTGCTTGTTTCTACTGTTCTGCTGTATTAATAAGTCATTTTCACATTATTATAGATATTATTATAGTAACTGGAAGTGTGTCTGTCTTTGTCTCTCTCTGTCCATCCGTCCGTCTTTTCTCTCTCTCTCTCTCTCCTTTTCTTCTTCTCTCCGGTGCAGACAGATGTGCGTCCTCCACAGAGCTGGGTCTGTCTGACGTTCCTGTCTGTTATAGTGAAGGTTTTCGTCTCCACCGTACTCTACGGGGGAATTGTTGGGTCTATGTAAATCATAAATAAGTCATAGAGTGTGGTCTTTACCTACTCTGTAAAGTGTCCTGAGATAACTTTGGTTATGATTTGGCACTATAACTAAAACTGAAATGAAACCTAATTTTGATTCCTTGTACGTCGTGCTCATGTGAAGAATTGACAATAAAGCTTTGATTATGAAACAGATCACGGTCTCCAGCAGTTTATACAAGCTCTTCACCAAGAGGGGTTTATTTTAAATTTACATATTTTAAAAGCAAACCAAAGTTTGATGGTCCAGAAAATAAAATGTGGATTATGCTTCTGTGGGCATCATTACTGCATAAAGATAGAGTACCAGACACTGAGGCAGATTAGAACACCGCTCATGTTCACGGCAAAACTTTCCCATCACTTCACCATAAGACAGTGTCCAGGAGAACTCGCAATATACAGCACATACAACTATATAGTACAAACTGAGACACCACTGTTTGAGCAGCAGCCTGATGTTGTGAATTGAACTCAACCCAAACACAATCTTCACCTCGACATGAGGCGTGAAATCAGGAGAAATGCTAACATTTGATAAGAGGTTAAGTGTTGAATCTAGGTCGTCTGTCCCTGAGCTCACTGATTTTACTTTAGGGTGGACAGAGAGGAGAGGGCTGTGGTGCGTCTACCTTGGAAGTGTTCCATGTTGTCAAGTCTGGGGACGGTGACCTCCTCCTCATCCTCCTCCTCCTCTTCGGGAGTCCTCTCTACCGTCAGCTGGTACAACTTCATAGAGATGAGGTCATGGTTATCTAGAGTAAGATGCACAAGTCAGTGAAGAATTCACACAAACCTCGTGTTCTCATTCACTGTTTCTTCTGCCATGTGAGGTCCTTCTGAAGGGACGCTAGTGTTGCTTGGTTGTAGTGCTCTCACCCAATTTCCAAAAAGTTATAAATAAAGTTGAATTCACTTTAAACAGAGGTTATGGTGGGCGAGGGGCCTTCAGGTGATACTTGAGACTTCATACCTGACAGGTCTCCGGTAGCAGAGGAGGCACCAAAGAAGTATCCTGTAGGGAGCCGCAGTCCTGAGACGTCAGCGCAGTCTTTCCATTCCTGCTTACCGTCGACGTCCACCATGAGCTGGAGGGCGCAGGGAGGGTCAGTTTGAGTCACTGATGTAAAACACACCGATGCTAGGAGTCATCTTTAGAAACTTTACTTCATCTTCATCATCATGGGTTTTAAATCACAATCCCAGAAGCTGCTGTAATACTCTCAGGAGCCGCGGTACCAGTTTCCCACTGGCTCTAGAACTGATTTTAACATTTATGTGAAACGGGACTTATCCGTGTGTAACATTTCTACATGCTTTCCTTTTCTCTCTCCCTCTTTTTGTTGTCATGGTGTGTTTTTATAATACCTGCCTTTGGACGACGAAATTTAGCAATTATGCTAACTCCGCATATTTACATGGATGCCCTTTGATATGTTAATAAATGTGTCCTAATCAAATAAATATAATAAATAAATCTTGCCCTAAAGACTTCTCAGTGCGCAACACTGTATTTTTTTCACTTTATTAAAACCCAACATGTGAATAAAGTGTGTCGATCCCACCTTGATGCGAGGGTTTCGTACCTTGAGTCTGTTTTTGGAGTATCTGACGAGGACAAACGTGTCGTGGACCGCGTTGCGCATCATAGCTGTGCATCCTCCGAGCTCCGTGCGCCGTCCGTCGTAATCGTGGTCGTACGACAGCGTCCCGTTCCCCAGCATCACTGACACGTACGGGAAAGCCCTCTGTGAGGACGACGGGGGAGTTAAGCGCGCAACACAGACACCTTCATCTGCCGAACCACATAGTTACACCGTTACACTGTTAACTCAGTTGTACCAAACAGCACTGATGGATCACAACAGATGTACGTGATGAGACAACATGCTGGGATGTCAAACTGATGGTAATGAACATTCTCAGCACGTGGGATAAACGGCTGTTTCTGATGCTACCTGAGTTCCCGGTTGTGTCTTCTGCACATTTGAGAGGGTTGCAGGAAGAGAAATATAAGACACGTTTGAAATCACTTGTATCGCTTACTCATACCGAAGATAAGAGGGCACTCATGCGTGTGCCGTGCAAGCCTTACACGCTCCAAAACACAAACAGTACGATAACACAGGTGTGAAACGGGAAGCTACCGGCCGCCACTCACATCGTGGCTCTTATCGGCGTTGGGGTAAGTGTCCAGAAATATTCCAAGTCCAACGAACTGGTTCATGTTGCCAAACACGGGACCTGAGGAGAGAGAGTGAGACACAATCAGGGCATTTCATCACAAACAAACAGCCTCACAGCAAACAGCACAGAGCGTGTGAGCTGCTGACTGCAGCCACTGCGCAAACATAAGGTTCATTCAGACACAGTCCTATCATAGAGGAGAGGTTGGTGATAAATTAAGACCTCCTCATGCACCATTAAGGACGACATTGTTGGTACTATAACAGTCTGCCCCATTCATACACTTCACTTATAAACTAGAGGACTATACAGGAACATAACATGATCACAACAAGCGTCTTCCTCTCTCCAAATACTTTCTTGCTATCCGTGCGACGTACATTAATAATAAAAGAATTAGACTTTAACAAGTTCACATAAGATATGTCACTGCTGTCTTGTGTTCACAGTGGCCCTCATTTATCAGTCTTGCGTGAAAACGGGCGCAGATCTGAGCGCAGAGTTGGTCGTAGGACAGGAACCACGTGTGATTTATGAAACATTCGTATCGGACCGATCTCAGCGTACGAATGAGCGCGCCTTGATAAATGCGGCGGCTGAATTCGATCGTGATTAACATGTTACGCCCTTAAATATTCCTGGTTCGAGGCCGGAGAGGAAGAACGCTGGGAAGAAAAGAAACTTTTCCGACACACAGATCGGCATCTGCCAGGAAATGGTCGTACGCACGTTTGTCTGCCGTACGTTCGTTTGATAAATGAGGGCCACTGTATCTCGTGTATCTCACGTGTGTATAAATAGATTTTGAATTGATTGTGCTTTTAGGATCAGTCGAAGCTGCGATGCCACACACAGGCAGCCACACACAGGCGGCCACACCCTGGTCTCTCGAGACACTTTGTACAGAATGTGCAAAGGTGAAGGCACTGATGGAGCCGTTCACCTCACTTTGCAGGAGAACGTCTCTCAAAAATGTCGGTTTAGTCCTTAAAACATCCTTGTTGAGCGCAAAGAGGAGCCAACTCCTCTTTACATGCTTTGAAAACAGGGTGTTGAACATGCTGGGGTCAATACTGTTTCTTCTATATTAGATTAAATCATTTGTAACGTATAGTTCCTTTAACATTGTATGAGGTGTGACATTCTCCAGCGTGATCCAGCTTCTACCTACCATTCTGCATGCGATCTTTGGTTAACCAGACAGCCATACCATCCCCATTCAAATTCTTCTTTCCCTGGCCGTGGATTTTAAAGTGCACCTTAAGCTCCCAGTCGCGCTCAAAGAAAGGCTGCACAGCAACAGAAATGAAGGCAAGCAGGTTATTCTTGTGCTACGCTATGTGCGCTAAAGACTTCTCAACGTATTGTTAAACAGGCTGAACATGTATGATGTCATCGTGTCAGTAAATAAGGTTCTGTAGCATATTAATAAAACGCTCGCATGATAGCGAACGTTCACATCAGGGTGTGTAAAGTGGACGTGTTGACGTGTACTTTGCTGTGTGAGAGCGAGGCAGGTCGTGAGAGGTCAAGGCGTTGGGTGTCTGGTAATAATGGAGTGTGGAGTGTGTGTGTGAGTGTGTGTGTGTGTGTGTGTGTGTTTTGTAATTTGTTGCGGTTGACTTACAATTCGACTCCACACGGCTCCCTGTCTGCTCTGCAGGTCTGGGGTCAGCCTCACGTGGTCGGGCGTGATCATGGCCGTGCCCATCAGATCCCACTGGGACGAACTAGAGAAACCCAACCCTGCAAAGAGCCAGACGCCCGTTAGCTTAACGTTAGCTTAACGTTAGCTTCACTTTACTGGTAATTTGTCTTTTATCCACTGTAAATAACACAATGCCAAAAACAGGTCCTATACATTTTATCTCTATTTACCCTCTATACAATTCTCTACATTTAAAGTATATGATTTCATTTCCGTGAATTTTATTTTACCTGTATTCTCATCTCTACTGTATTTAGCTAAGAGTTTGTTTACTCTCTATTGTTTACCTTCTTTTTTTAGCTAATAGTTTATTGTTTATCTTATACTGTATCCTTTTAATACCTGCTTATTTTCTATAGTAGTGTCTCGTAAGCTGCTGGAAATCCCACAGGGATCAGTAAAGAGACGTCTAAGCTAACAGCATCACATGAACACTTTATACACTTTTTAAGGCTTCCTCAGAAAATGCAACAAACAGGCTGATTATCGTCCAAACTGCTCTCAAAAATATACAGAAATTCATTGAATTTTACGACGGGCAAAAACACGTCAACTCAACACCGGACCTTTGTTTACACATTAGGTTATTAGGGTGAATTCAGCACATGAATGGTCCCCCACACACTACACAACACTGTACACACACATATATATATATATATATTTTTTTTCCTCTAATGTTAGCTCGGTAAAGTGCAAGCTCTACTTTATTACCATTAACTTCAATAACTGTGCAATAACTGTGGTTGTGAGCTAACAACCATCTTGCACCTTTAAATCCACATAGTTTATTGTAATATAGTCTTTTAGATCTGCCATACTGTACTCTTATAGTATTTTATAATAATAATAATAAAGTTATCTATCTATCTAACAGTAAAACGTTAGCTTTCATTGCCGGTGTTGTGCCGTATTCAGCCCCCCTGCCGTGAAACGCACCCCCTCTCATTATAGGTGATATTCTGGATCAGAAGGCTGTTGTTCCCACCTATAGGAGCAGTTTATACACAGGTAACCACATTAAAAACACACCTTTCAACCTATGAATTGCAAGAAAAGCTGGGGTTTTATTCAGGAAACACTGAGTCAAACACATTCAACTTGCTCTAAAGATCCATTTCATGCATGTTGTAATTA
>NC_139829.1:32191111-32638611 GCF_963691815.1 Echiichthys vipera | reverse complement strand
AATGAAATGTTGATGATAATTATTATGAATAAGAAGCTTAATTAAAATCAGTGATGGAGAAGGGGCGGGGTTAGATAAGTGCAGACTATATTATATATATATTATAATATAATTATTATAGTATATATTTGATTTGAACATATGAGCAATACATTTTGTTTATAGAAATGTATAAATTTGTGGTATATTAAAAACACAAAAAAATATTAGGGCGCCTCCCTAGGGAGGTGTTCCAGGCACGTCCAGCTGGGAGGAGGCCTCGGGGAAGACCCAGGACCAGGTGGAGAGATTAGATCTCCACACTGGCGTGGGAACGCCTCAGGATCCCCCAGTTAGAGCTGGTTAATGTGGCCCGGGAAAGGGAAGTTTGGGGTCCCCTGCTAAAGCTGCTGCCCCCGAGACCCGACGCTGGATAAGAGGCTGAAGATGAGATGAGATGAAGATGAGATGAGCACTACGTGCATATATTTATGACAATAGCGACATGTTCATTTTAGCTCTTTTTCCTTGAGGTCAGTGAATGCAGGAAATATATTGCGCTCGATAAAGTATGAAACCACTCTCAGTCACAGCATCTTAACACCACCATGGAGTAAAATAAGGCCCACCGTAAAACCCCTTTCAAGGAGTCAGGAGGGTGGAGAAGTTGTGGGAATACTCAAGGACTAGATACGTTTTAAGAAGGAGAAGAATTACTTTATTTATCCCGCAAAGGGGAAATTCAATTTTCACTCTGTTATTATTCATGTAACACACACACAGGCCCGAAATACACACACATGCACAAACAGGACCTATACAAGCAATTAATGGAGAGATGTCAGAGCGAGGGGGCTGACAGTGGACCGGCGCCCCGAGCAGTTGGGGGTTCGGTGCCTCGGCAGTGCCCAGGAGATGAACTGGCACCTCTCCAGCCACCGGTCCACGCTCCATACCGGCGACCCTCCGATTCCCAGCCAGGTCACCTATGGACTGAGCTACTGCCGCCCCAACTTTAACTTTTAATCATTAGCTCTTTGTCACCGTGTGTGTCATTATTGTGCATTTTACTGTTGTGTTTGCCGCTGACTCTGCTGCAAACTGCCCCCCGGGGACAATAACGATCTCTAGACTTGACTCGACTAAAGTTTTTTATGAATACAATAAATGAATCTAATCCATTTTAATTTCCAGAGAAACAGACGGAAGCAGAGGACGGTGCAGCGAACCAGGCCTTGGACAGCCACGATAAACTGACCCCGAGACAAACCCCGTCTTCCAAGCCCGGACTACCTCTGGAGGTAACGCCTACTTTGTTGTCGTCCCTGTTTTCTGCAGTGCCCTTTAGCAAGACATTCAAGAAGCTTCATTTATCCCCAGGGAAATTTTCATTGTGCAACAGTTTCAATGCAAAAAGGTGGGAGAGGGTCAGAGTAACAATAAGCATAACTTGTAAAATACATCGACTGATGCAACCTGGACACATCCTCAGTGATGTTACCTGGGGTCACAGAGTGTTTCGGGTCTTTCAAGCATCATACGCTCTCACCCAGGCGACCCAGCGGGGGTTGATCAGGCCCTAGCTTGTGTCCAGGTAGCGCTACCGCACCCATGGTTCTCCTCTCCTTAACCACAGCCACCTTGAGGCAACCTCTGCTGCCTCCCTGACCTCCGTAATGGCCCGTCGCTTACCCTGTGATGCCCATAAAAAACTAAATCTAATCAAAATAAATGGTAAATGGACTTTTCACAATACAGGTGCTTTCACAGTGTTTCGTCACATTCACCTTTTCACATTGATGGCAGTGGACATCTACAGACCCTCTAATCTAACCATTCACACCACATTCACATTCATTCAGGACTATTTGACATGTGGACCAGGGGGGGGGTGGGGATCAAACAGCCGATCTTTCCAACGGAGGACGACCCACTCTCTTATGTGTCGTTGAAAAGGCTGTACTCAAACTCTCCGACCTCTCTGAGCCGCAGTCGCCACAAATAGAAGCTAATAAATCAAAAAGTTCACTAAATGTGACACAGACGTTAATTAACACCAGCACGGTGCTACAGCGCCTATAAAACCTAACCGTGCCGACATCACTTTGACTTATCGGGTTTTAAATTGGGAATCACGGACGTTGAATCGAGTTTTCCTGTCATTCAGAAAAAGATTGAACAAGAGAAGCGGAGGAGGCACGTTCTGATCAACGAGCACAACAAGCTGAAGTTCACTGTGAAGGAGAAAGAAGTGAGGTTGAAGGAGCTTCAGGAGTCACTGGAACTGAAAACCCTTCAGCCCACAAATTACAACAGCGAGGACACGTGTAAGCAGGTGAGTGAGCACCCACGGACGTTTGGACGGTCACCACCTTCCCCAAAGACACTTGATAAAACGCAGAGTTACACTCCTTGAGAAATGGCTAAAACACTGTTTGAACACACGCTGTTTGCACATATCTTCTAACTTTTTGCGTCATTTTCTAATGTCAGCGTATACGACAGCTGGAGAACAATGTAGACAAGATGAAGACGAAGATCATAAAGGCTAAGGAAATACAGACCGCCTATCGACACATTCGTGAGCACCTGGAGCAGGTGAGCTATGCTGGTTTTCCACTGTCAGCTGGGGCTTTGCGATACAATGACGTGTAATATATGATGATAGAAAAACGTCTGTCGTCTCATAGTTTGCTCTATCGTTTATCTCCCGCTGTCATAAATCTTTACTAGCAGCAGTGCAACATTACAACATCCCTGTCTTATTCCACTGATGTTTTGTATTCATGATGCTCAGGAGGTCCATGGTATGTACAAGGACCTGGACAACAAAGAGCACGCAGTTGCCGTTGGACAGGCACAGGTGGACAAAGCCGCCAAACAGTTCCAGTCAGCGGCAGCTGCTGCCGACAGCACACTGGTAAGACTTCACCCCCTCAAACCTGAATCCGGACTATAGAGAGGGGGTCTGCTGTGATGTGTATGTCTTTCAGAAGCTCCAGTAAAATGGGAAGCAGTTTCACTTCACTGTATTTTCCAGATTTGAATTCAATTGTATTTACAGTGGGGCCCCTCGGTGGGTCAGTGGTAGAGTGGGTGCCCCGGTGGGTCAGTGGTAGAGTGGGCACCCCGGTGGCTCAGTGGTAGAGTGGGCACCAAGGTGGCCCGGTGACTAAGTGGTAGAGAGGGGCGCCCCAGTGGATCAGCGGTAGAGTGGGCGCCCCGGTGGATCAGTGGTAGAGTGGTGGCTCAGTGGTAGAGTCACCGGCCTACCAGCCCAGTAGTAGAGTAGTAATGCGATGTGTCTCTGTGCGTCACTCTCTCTTTATAACATGACACATTTCATTTCTGTGATATTAAGGATTCATACAACCTGGAAATCTATGACACTTTCTGTTCTGACTTTAGGGAATTTAATTCCAGACATAATGAATTAGCTCTAAAACCTATCAAGCTGTCAGAACGAGCAGTGATGGTGTTGAAGGAACCCCCTCAAAGCTTCCTTCCAGTGAATGAACATTTGAGTATTCAGGTCCAGCCCTTAATCTAACGTGCGTGTCTTTTTTTTAATATAAATCACAATGAAATAGGAAATAAGCCTATCTATGTGGTGATTTTATATAAACTACCGTATTTTCCGCACTTTAAGTTGCATCTAAAAAACCTTCAAATGTCTCAAAAGCCGACAGTGCGCCTTATAATGCGGTGCTCCTTATATATGGACCAATATTGAGCCACAACAGGTCTCCAACTACGGTGAGCAGCCGCCGACTCTATTTTCCCCCGTAGAAGAAGTAACGCGCGGTGCATGTTGAGGTATACGACTGCGCGAAGCGTGCCGTTTTTTTTCCATGTGTGTGTTTGTGTAAAGAGCCCAAAATGGCTCCTGTTAAGAGACACGCTTACGACGCAGAGTTTACACTCAAGGCCATTAGTCACGCAGTAGAACACGGGAATAGAGCAGCAGCCAGAGAGTTTAACATGAACCAATCAATGGTGCCGAAGTGGAGGAAGCAACAAGACGTCCTGCGCCAAGTAAAGAAGACTAAACAGAGTTTAGAGGGAACAGAGCGAGACGGCTGCAGCTGGAGGACAAACTCCAACAGTGGGTTGTTGAACAGAGAGCAGCGAGTAGAAGAGTCCGTACGATCACAGCAGGTGATACAGCAGCAAAGGGCCGCAGGGCGGAGTTGAGCCCGCGGCCGCTGCCTCGTGTGCCTTCAGCCTCTTTACATAGGGCAGATGCTCCAACCACTGTGCCACCGGCCGCCCCCTACTTATTCATTTATCTACAAAAAGACACTTAATCGCCCTACTATCGACCAGTGCATATGAAAGCAGGAGGTTTATTAATCACAGCTTATCACTACAGATAAAACAAGCAGCAATGCAACATTACAACATCCCTGTCTTATTCCACTGATGTTTTGTATTTATGATGGTCCATGGTATGTTCCTTGGGTCTTCTCAAGATCAAATGTGATCGTTTGTACCTTTCTCTTTAGGGCAAGATGGTTCAGATGGAATACGAGACGATGGGAAGGAAAAGGGAAATGGATACTGAGCTATGTGAACTGAGTGCAGAAGAAAAGGAGCTGAAAAGGCGAATGGAAACCCTGAGTCGCCTCAGCCCCACTGGGCAGAGTAAGCTGAAGGAGCAGGTACGAAGGGGAGAGCAGCTCTTCTGAAGACAAATGAGATGAATCCATTTGTAAAGAAGTGATTGATATGGTTCATCATGTTCATCATCGTTTTCACATGCAGGAAACTGAAGAAGAAGAAGAAGAAGAAGAGGAAGTAGAAGAAGAAGAGGAAGAAGCACATTCACTTCCTGTCACAGGTATCGCAACAAAAACATATCGCGATGCTCCTCTGTTGTTTTATTATCAGCCAAATGTCGGCCTGAGACGTGACATGTTAGAAACTTTAAAGGTCCCTGAAATGAGAAACAGGATTAGCCACTACACATGTAGAAAATGTTGGACATGATCCTTACCCCAAGTGAAGGAGTTCAAGTTCCTCGGGATCATGTTCACGAGTGAGGGGACGATGGAGCGTGAGTTTGGCCGGAGAATCGGAGCAGCGGGGGCGGTGCTGCAGTCGCTCTACCGCACCGTTGTGACGAAAAGAGAGCTGAGGAAGGCAAAGCTCTGGATCTACCCTCAGTCCTGGTTCCTACCCTCACCTGTGGTCATGAAAGCTGGGTCAGGACCCAAAGAACCAGGTCCAGGTCCAAGCGTGTGAAATGTGTTTCCTCAGGAGGGGGGGCTGGAGTCTCCCTTAGAGAGAGGGGGAGAAGTTCAGCATCCGTGAGGAACTCGGAGTAGAGCCGCTGCTCCTTTGCGTTGAAAGGAGCCAGTTGAGGTGGTTCAGGATCATCTGGTAAGGATGAACCCTGGGCGCCTCCCTAGGGAGGTGTTCCAGGCACGTCCAGCTGGGAGGAGGCCTCGGGGAAGACCCAGGACCAGGTGGAGAGATTAGATCTCCACACTGGCCTGGGAACGCCTCAGGATCCCCCAGTTAGAGCTGGTTAATGTGGCCCGGGAAAGGGAAGTTTGGGGTCCCCTGCTAAAGCTGCTGCCCCCGAGACCCGACCCCAGA
The DNA here is from genome assembly GCF_963691815.1 of Echiichthys vipera. NCBI lineage: Eukaryota > Metazoa > Chordata > Actinopteri > Perciformes > Trachinidae > Echiichthys > Echiichthys vipera. The sequence continues at coordinate 32,633,031 of NC_139829.1, read as the reverse complement.
TAAGAGGCTGAAGATGAGATGAGATGATGAAATTAACATGGATGTCAAGAAAGAAGAAAATCACCAAAATAAGAGCCTTTATTAATCCACAGTCAGTGTTCAGGTCATACAACTACACCAGATCCAAACAATACCTAAATCTAGATACTGTACGTATATAAAATAAAGCGACTAGAAGAGCTGGACATACTTTTTACAAGGACAAATTATGACTATCCAATTCTTTCCTTTATGTTCTTTTTCAAGTTATTGTATTTAATGTGCAGCACCAGTGAAGCACCTTCTAACTCTGGTCCAATATTTGTTACATTTCTAAAAGTGAAAATTAAGACTTGTGGGAAAGATAACCCTTTAGGCAGCATTAAATGTATTAATTGTACAGCCGACACAGACTGATGTTCTACTAACTGTTAAGACTTAAGGGGAAATTGTTTTAAAAGTAAGTATTGAAAAAACGATCATAGCAATTGTAATAAGCTGTACGTATACCGTAGCGGAAATGTTGATATTGCTCCGTGTGCCTCCGCAGATCACGACTATTATGACATCTGCGGTGCTTCCCGCTCTGATATGAAGCTGGTAGAAGACATGGAGGCTCTGAGAGAGGCTCTGGGCTGTGCTGACGTGCAGGTAGACTATTTCCCTTCAAATCACATTCACATGGGTCAGGATGAATGAAGCAGTCCTAGCAGAGATTGGAGATTCAATCCAAACTACGAAATATTGTAACTTGACGTGACTTTTGTATGTAACCAGGCTACGTTCAGTCTTCACGCTAAACAAACCAGCCGCTGAGCTACTTGTCGTAGCATACAGACATAAATCTTCTCACTTAACTCTTAGCATGAAAGCAAACTTCCCAAAACGCTCGACTGCTCCCTTAAGGACGTTCACAAACAAACTTTATTGTATGCTTTGTGCTATTTTACATGATTATATTCGTCATTGTTGCTTATTTCTATGGAGAAACTCTGCAAATACGCCCTTGGCTGCATTCCACAGTATGTGTACGGCTAACACACACACGCAGCCCCTAAGCTGTGACATTCTTGACAGCAAGCCAAGCTCATTATTGTTATATTATGGCCCATTTGTCTGGCTGTCTCAATAGGAACTAGTTAACTTGGTGGTGTCACAGCAAGCCACCAAGGAGCAGCTCCTCACCGAGGTAACCCAGTATGAAGAAGTGACCAGGCAGGAGGCCCAGGCCCTGGCTGATCTGGAGCTCCAGCATGCTGAGCTCAAGTTCAGTGTCAAGCCTGCAGCTACAAGGTACTGTTGATGCTGTGCTACTCACTGTTCAAAGGTTTGTCCTTACTGTCATATTCAAGTATCGTCTTCAATCTTTCATCACCGGTTCTGGCATATGTGTTTGTTGAGAGCAAACATGTGACATGGCCGCCCATTCATCCATCCACCTTCAACCACTTGTCCCTAATGAGGTCGCGGGGGGCTGGACAGGACGCCAGTCTATCACAGGGCACATAGAGACGAACAGAGACAGACAACCATTCACACCTACGGGTGATTTAGAGTCATCAATGAACCGAACGCCTGCACGTCTTTGGACTGTGGGAGGAAACCGGAGAACCCGGAGAAAACCCACGCAGACACGGGGAGAACATGCAAACTCAACACAGAAGGGCCTAAGCCGGGATTCAAACCAGGGACCCTCTTGCTGTGAGGCGATGGTGCTAACCACCACACCACCGTGCCGCCCTTATATACATACAGTATATCAGATTTTTACCTTTCATTTAAATACAATGCAAAGGCTGAAAAATGAAAATGACTCAACTGACTCACCAGGTGTTTTTGGTAAAAATGAAAGTATTCATTAACAGAAGTTTAATTTAACAAAACTAGGTACAACGTACTATAAAGGAAAGGTAGACGAGTGATGCCAAAAGGTCCTGAAACAACAGCAAGGGTTGGGATGAGAACAGGTGCAGCCTTCCATCTTAGTAAACTGAGTATCTCTAGGTCAGGTGTCTCAAACTAATCCAGTAAAGAGTCGCTGTGGCTACAGGTTTTCATTCCAACCAAGCAAGAGCACACCTGATCCAACAAATCCAACTGTGTGAAGGCGATTCAGTTGGTTGAATAAGTCCAGTCGACCTTGACTGGGAAATTGGGCAGGTAAACAGAAACTAGAGACCTTTTTGCGATGGGATCACACCAGCCGTGACACCAGATTGAGCCAGATGCGTAAAGTGGTGATGGCCCCGTCCTTACTTTCTACACCTCTAACTTCTGCCCCCTTTGCTTAAACCATACCCGTCTAACTCCATCTGTTTTGATTTTTTAAGGTTTGACGACCTGAAGGGAGAAATGCAGGCAAAGCTGAACCAGGAAATGGGCCGCGTCCAACGACTGCAGTCCGAGCTGGAGCAGTCTCAGGACCTGTTGGATGCTGTGGAGCAGGGGGTCAACAACCTCTACTTCAGGATAAGCTGCGTTCCCGTGGAGGTCTGGACCAAAATCAGTCCTCTCTCAACTTTAGGATATCTTTTTGTTTACTAATGATTCAAACCGCTCCAACCACTCGCAGACACCAGCTTCCCCTACCACGACTTTTTGTCTTACAAAGGCTGAGCAATATTGAAGCTAGAGTGAAGATATTGGTATTATAAATAACTAAATTATCTAAGGAATCCATTGGTACCTATCATGCCATGCTAGCTTTTCAGGAAGGAGGCTAATTAATGATAGTTAGGGTACGTTTTGGTTTGTCCATTTTCAAAGGCGTCCCTTGACCTCTGACCTCAAGATACCTGAATGGGATCTATTGGTACCCACGAGCATCCCCCTTGACAGACATGTCCACTTTTTGATAAACCAGACAGTTCGGGGGAGAAGATACGTTGCTGACATGCTAGGCTAGGTGGAGCTAAGCGGATGGTGCCTTTACAAAAACAGTTAGTGGAGATAGCAGAAGGGGGCCGGATGTCAGAGTTTATCCCAGCACTGTACCTTCGGTGAGCCAGACGACATTGCTGGTGAATAGTTTCCATCGACAGCGCACTCTAAACATCAACAGTAGGCCTACTTGGCGTGTGCACTGTCTAGCTAGAGCATGCTTTATTTTGTCCCTACATATACCCTGGAAATCCAAAAGCACCGCTTGGGAATTTCAATTTGCTCTGCCGCCGCCTCTGGGCACGAAGCGTCGGAGTTCATTTACCATGTCAGAAAACCCCAATCCCCAGTCAAATCTGTTATGGGCAGGCATAACCGATGACGACACTGCTGAGCAGTCATAGTCTTCACCTTATTCATTGGTCGTAGTCAGTCGTAGCGCTATCCGTGCGTAATTTGAAATGCATGCATTGGGAGGGTCTATTGCTTGTTGCCAGACCCTACGCCTGGATCGATGTGATACACTACATACTCAGACCTGCTTACAATTTGTGTGTAGTATGGAATTAGCCTGTAGCCAAGCTCGCGGCTTGAGCTAACTGCTAACCTCAGTATGCTAACATGTTGACAATGACGATGCTCATTCGCTGATGTTTGCCTGGAATGGAAATGGAAAGCAGCGCAGAAAACATGGAAACGTTTTTGGCTTTGTGCATCACACCAACGTGAACCTTTCGCCGCCATTGTTTTAAATGTCCGCGCATGGTCCCTCCTTCTTTTTTCTACGTCCCAACAGGCGCACAGGAAATGACCTCAGAACCACCGTAGGCCTCGTGCTCGTACATGTGCGCACACTCGTGCTCGTACATGTGCGCACGCTCGTGCTCGTACATGTGCGCACGCTCGTGCTCGTACATGTGCAAACGTGCTCTACAAAAGCCCACCTCTCCCAAACGGGCAAGGCGCGGTACGGTTGCACTCACACTGGTCAAAGGAACTAGACTTTAGCCGTTAAACGTGCTTGGGCACGGTACAGATGGACAGTGTGAGTGCGCCTACTGTAAACTGGAATCTTGCTAGCTTCTTGTTAGCTTCTTACTAGCTCTTGCCAGCGTGAGTGCTCTCTAGTTTGTCTGCTTGTTGTTCATAGATCTTTTTCTCATTCCTCAGGGGGTGCCCAGTGCATCCAGTACTGAGACCATAGACAAACTGAGGGACATCGGCGCCCGTCTGCCGACATTACTGCAAAGAGCATCGGAGCAGAAGCCTGAGATCGGCCTGGACCAAGAGAGGGTACTCCAAGTCTCTCACACTTTTTATCTGCTTTCTGTTTGTTCTCACCAACACTGTTTTCAAGGATGGGACACGTTAATGTGCTTTATTCGATATTTTACCCCGATGTTTTTATTATAGAACGAATCACGGTGTCATTGAACTAATTTGTTTTGTAGCATCTTTAATTAACCAGCGTTTGCTCAGCGCCATTGACTCGTTTGTACGGGACACGAGGGCTTTCTACCTCAAGTTATTGTAAACAAACACTGAAATTCAGTATGTAGTTTTCCACAAGTGGCTCCTTTTAAGTGGCAATCCTTAAGATTTCTATTAACGATGGAGCTAATCTCAGAGTTTGTAGGCAGAGTTAAGAGTCTTGTTATTGATTCAAGTTTTCAGTATTGAGTGCAGAGATCAGTCTTTTGTGTATTCAGTGGAGAAAACTGGAAGACAGTGTTGTTGTTGTTGTTTATTTACCACATACACACGTTTCAGAATACTGCAAATATTTCAATATTGCAATACTTTCCTCCATCAGGCCACAGGTTCAATCCCCATTGTGTAACCTCATTTGGTGATAATGATTTAACAGACATTTATTTCAATGTAAATCTTCCTTTAACGCTTCTAATGCTATAAGATGCATTTTTAAAGGTGTCAGAATTCACATTTGGTTTAAATTCCCTGTTCTTTGTCCATTCAAAATACTTTTTTCATCTTGTATCATATAATGCCGCAATGCTTCATGCATCCCTCTCTTTTAGTAGTTGATAGTTGTGACCATGAGTCTGTTAAGCGTGGTTAACTACCTCTGCCTTTGCCTCTGCGTCTTCTTCTTCCTTAGGTTTACAGTGTGCTCGAACAGCTCAACAGGATGGAGCTGAGGAACATAAAGAGACCGACCACCCCTCTAAGTGAGTATCAACACACAGAGCTGGACGCATCCAGCAGCTTATTGAAGGGTAGAGAAAAACACAAGAAGAAAATGTCAGTAATAATGTATCTGTTAATCCAGTTGAAGACATCTAAGGGCGCACTCCCACTGTGCCTCCGTCCCGTGCCCCGTGCTTTAGGGTCCTTGCCCCCCCCCCCCCCCCCCCCAGGCCCTTTTGTACTCACACTACCTGGGCCTCGGCGAATGCTTCTTGCTGCCTATACGTCATCAAGCCGTAACACTTCACAAGCATTGATGACGTCATGGCGATGCGTGGCTTTGTTTCCAGTTCTTTCCGTAGACCTCTGAGTTTTTGTGCGTCTTGTCGACTGTTTTTGAATCTTTTCATCGACCAAATCTGCAGTAAACACTCCACCTCCGCATCACACCAACGTGAACCTTTCGCCGCCATTGTTTTAAATGTCCGCGCATGGTCCCTCCTTCTTTTTTCTATGCCCCAACAGGCGCACAGGAAATGACCTCAGAGCTGCCGTAGGCCTAGTGCTCGTGCTCGTACATGTGCGCACGCTCGTGCTCGTACATGTGCAAACGTGCTTTACAAAAGCCCACCTCTCCCAAACGGGCCGTTGCACTCACACTGGTCAAACGAACTAGACTTTAGCCGTGAAACGTCCTGGGGCACGGTACGGAAGGACGGTGTGAGTGCGCCCTAAAGGGGCTTTCACACTGTCGCGTGGTAACTCTCCGCCCCCCCTCATTTCATTTCAAATGTCTTACATTTTTTTCAATGGCACATACTTTGTTGAAATGGTACAATGAGTCTGAGCTCTGGTTCCTGAACTGGCGGTCACAACCCCCGCTCGGTCGCCAAAATTTAATGGGGGATTGTGGGATCACACGATTATAAGAGGTTTAAGACTAATTTATATATAATATATACACTGGAGATCAGACTAGAGAACAACTTATTAATAATACTGTTATACTGTTGTTTTTTACTGTTCAGAATTTGACTGAATATTAGTTGTGGCTTTACCACTGCTGTACTAACATGTTTATTTAAAGGCACTTCAACAAAAAGCTTTATTTTATGAAAAAAACAGTGAGCAAAATAACAGTAACCATTGTGTCAGAAGAGGTTATAGGATTCAAAAATGAACAGGAAGTGTAGAGACCCTTTCTTTGAATGACACCAGCACATCTGCGCCCACAGGACATCACTAGTTTCTCACACTGCTCTCTTGAAATCTCAAATCTTGAAAAACACCGTGATAAAAAACGTGGGGTAACACTGCCCAGCACTACCTGAAACCTGACCAGATGGATCTGGATCACGAGAATCCAGCTGCCATGCGAGTAAACATATTCAGTACTGAGAATAGATCCCTCCTTCTCACAGACGCTCCCCTGCTGAGTGATGACGAAGGCGAGTGTTCTCCATCCCGCGAGGAGATCAAACGCTGCAGCGTCAGACTGATTGAATCGGAGCAGAACAAGAAGTCCTCGAGGAGAGGCAAGAGGAAGCAGTAGGAAGATGCAGAGCACACGGTGGGTGTGATACGGGCAGTGAAATAAACAGGAGAACTGCGGCACTCTTCTGCTTGTTCGATCGTCACTGATCCACAGCGTAAACACAACTACTGATGATGAAAGAGTGATGCTGGAATTGCTTTTCTATTCTGGACGAAATAACCGTGACAGTATTTCCCTTCAATGTTTATAAGGCTGTATTCGGGCCTTTACAGTCTTAACCCTCCTGTTGTCTTCAGGTCAAAATGACCCGCCACTGTGTTAAAAACCCCCAAAAAATCCCCTAAACGATATTTTTTTAACTTGACTTTTCCTCGATTGGCACCAACAGTAGAAAAAGTGAAATGTTGCTTTCATTCACATTTCCATGTGAGCTGTACAAAAAAAGGTACAAAGGTCGTCTTGGGGTCAAAATGACCCGTGAGGCAAAAAGAGTTGAACTCAAGGTCACAGAGTTATTTACAAACCACAGAATGTTACAATGTTTGAGTTGTTTTAATCAGTCGCAGACGTAAACAAGACAGATCATGTGGTCTTCTCACGGACCGCTGTGCCTTTGATCAGTCTCAGATCAATGAGTAGCAGACGTGAACGAGACAGTAGCAGACGTAAACAACACACAGGTGTTATCGCAGACTGCAGAGATTATAAAGGTGCTGCAGACGACAGGGCCCCGAACTCTGTCTGTGCTGAAGCCGTGAGTGTGTAGGATGTATCAGAAGAAGAAGATGGGGAGGAATACAACCCAGAGCATTATGAATGCTTATATTAGGGGTTTAGTGAAGATGGGTCATTTTGACCCGGAGGACAAAGGGTGTATACAGAAAATGAGGACAACAGGAGGGTTACTATGTCCTTAATGTCCTTAATCCCCCTCACGTCTTAAATGTAGCGTACGTTGTAAGAAAGGCTCAAAGACAACCAGAGGTGAGACCTTGCTTAAACGTGCAGAGTTGATATTGAACCACTAGGTGGGACCATTGTGTTTAAAGAGAACAGATGCACATGTAGAAGTTCATGTGAATGAGAGATGACATGGTGGACACTCGTTTCCCTCCCTGGTGTGATCAACTGTAGACTCTCTTGCCTTGAATTAAGCTCTTAGGGCGCACTCACACTGTCCATCCGTCCCGTGCCCCGTGCTTTAGGGTCCTTGTCCCCCCCTCCAGGCCCGTTTGTACTCACACTACCTGGGCCTCGGCGAATGCTTCTTGCTGCCTATACGTCATCACGCCGTAACACGTCACACGCATTGATGACGTCATGGCGATGCGTGGCTTTGTTTCCAGATATTTCCGTAGACCTCTGAGTTTTTGTGCGTCTTGTCGACTGTTTTTGAATCTTTTCATCGACCAAATCTGCAGTAAACACTCCACCTCCGCATCACACCAACGTGAACCTTTCGCCGCCATTGTTGTTAAATGTCCGCGCATGGTCCCTCCTTCTTTTTTCTACGTCCCAACAGGCGCACAGGAAATGACCTCAGAACCGCCGAAGGCCTCGTGCTCGTACACGTGCGCACGCTCGTGCTCGTACATGTGCAAACGTGCTTTACAAAAGCCCACCTCTCCCAAACGGGCCGTGGCTGGCAAGCGTGCCTCGCCTAGGAGTGGTACGGTTGCACTCACACTGGTCAAACGAACCAGACTTTAGCAGTAAAACTTGTTCGGGCACGGTACAGATGGACAGTGTGAGTGCGCCCTTAAGTATGAAACAGACTTTGTAAGTGTGAATGTGGCATTGAATGCTTCATCATCTGTATGTGCAGTTAATATGCATATCTTTGCATTTTGCGTGCTATGTCAGATTTGAGGCACACATTAGGAGTGAAACCTTTTGTGTAAAGCTTTTTGCAAAATCCTGTCGTGAAAACTAAGAGAAAGCAATCGCAGCTTTTCCACCTCCCCTGTATTTCACAGGAAGGTCTGCTTCTTCATCCATATGTGCCCAAATACGTTAGGATATTATACGCTGTTTAGAGTTCGACAGGCTTGGGCCATGCCAGAGTGACTTCCATTTGACAAATTGCTCAATACAAACTCGTCACACAGTCGGCACAGCGGCAGTCCACTGGCCTGATTAAATGTGACTTGATTCTAAGGACTCTTTCAGAGCAGCACGACATGCTGACCTATGATTACGGTCACCTGATGAAGGCTTCAAGTAGAACTGGGTCAGGTTAACAGGGTGTACCAGATAACACTGGGCTGTGGAGAGATGTGCCACTGAAACACTCGTTTATTGGTTTTACTTTGTTTTAGATAAAGAAAAAATCATTCTACTGTCCTTATAGATAGGTAGATAGATAGATAGATGGATAGATAGATAGATAGATAGATAGATAGATAGATAGATAGATGGATAGATGGATAGATGGATAGATGGATGGATGGATGGATGGATGGATGGATGGATGGATGGGTGGGTGGGTGGGTGGATGGATGGATGGATGGATGGATGGATGGATGGATGGATAGATAGATAGATAGATAGATTTCCTGCTTTGTTTGGGACCGGGGAACAGCTGTACCCTACTTTTCACGGAAAGGGCCCTATGTTCCTCTGCCTGTTATATCTTTCCCTATCAGTGCCAAATTCCCTGGCAAATAAGCCTATGTAGACCCAAACACTACCCCCTATAAACCCTGACCCTCACCCTAACCCTAACCTAGCCGTATCAAGATGATGAATTAAATCCGCGAAGGCAGAGGCTTATGCGACCAGGGAACATAGGGATGACCCCAGCAGGAGTCCACAAACCAACGGGTGACGTCAAGGTATCTACGTCTATCGATGTTATGCAGTCTATGATGTTAACATCATATAGCCTAACTTTAATGAAGCGGTAACACAAGAGGACACAATACAGATGAGATACTGTCAGACAGAGACAGACTTCAATGTCATTAAGGAGAAACGCGAGGGTAAAAACAGGGAGTTCAAAATATCATCAGCGTGAATCTAGGTCATGATCGGACTCTCGACGGTGACTTACTTTCTGTAGAGACGAGGCCGTGTCCTCTGCTGTTGCCAGGAGAGAGGCTGACGTGGAAGGACATGAACAAGCATGTGAAAAAAGCCACTTCAAAGACGGATGAAGGAAAAGCAGAAACAAAGCAAAAGTACATTTTATTTGACTCCCATTATACACTAAAAAACTATATTTCTCAGGGAGTGAGATGATAGATTTCAGGAGATATGATGCTTTCAGACAGCGAGTGACTGCCACCTGCCACCTGGGCAACATCAGTGTTTGATATTTTAAATGGACCCCGATCCTACCAGCCTGTACATCACCACCTGCTGCTGTCCACCAAGTTCAATTTCATCACACAATCATGGTCCTATCTAGGGCGCACTCACACTGTCCTTCCGCACCGGGCCAGAACCGGTTTTTCGGCTAAAGCCTAGTTCGTTTGACCAGTGTGAGTGCAACCGCTCCACGCATAACTGCGGCCAGCGGGCCGTCCACGGCTTGTGAGAGGTGGGCTTTTGTAGAGCACGTTTGCACGTGTACGAGCACGAGTGTGCGCAAGTGTAGGAGCACGAGGCCTACGGCGGTTCTGAGGTCATTTCCTGTGCGCCTGTTGGGACGTAGAAAAAAGAAGGAGGGACCATGCGCGGACATTTAAAACAATGGCGGTGAAAGGTTCACGTTGGTGTGATGCGGAGGTGGAGTGTTTACTGCAGATTTGGTCGATGAAAAGATTCAAAAACAGTCGACAAGACGCACAAAAACTCCGAGGTCTACGGAAAGATCTGGAAACAAAGCCACGCATCGCCATGACGTCATCAATGCGTGTGACGTGTTACGGCGTGATGACGTATAGGCAGCAAGAAGCATTCGCCGAGGCCCAGGTAGTGTGAGTACAAACGGGCCTGGAGGGGGGGACAAGGACCCTAAAGCACGGGGCACAGGACGGAAGGACAGTGTGAGTGCGCCCTTGGAGTCATATAGATGATAAAAGGGGGGATCAAGGTGTGGCTACCTTGGGATTTTTTGGTTGCACCTTGCAAACACAGCAAAACATTAAACATCCCACTAAATATAGCGGGATGTACATCACCACCTGCTGCTGTCCACCGAGTTCAATCTCATCACCAAACTAAATATAGAGACAATATGACACAAGGTAGGAAGGTTTGCTCATCCAAGACTCAAACTTTGAGGATGATGTTGTTTTAAGAAATCTTAATAGTGAAAATCATTTACTGCACTGGCGTCCAAGGTTGTCTGTCTTTATCTCATCTCATCTTCAGCCTCTTATCCGGGGTCGGGTCTCGGGGGCAGCAGCTTTAGCAGGGGACCCCAAACTTCCCTTTCCCGGGCCACATTAACCAGCTCTAACTGGGGGATCCTGAGGCGTTCCCAGGCCAGTGTGGAGATCTAATCTCTCCACCTGGTCCTGGGTCTTCCCCGAGGCCTCCTCCCAGTCTGTCTGTTTTTAAGTAAATCTAAAATTATATACTTTAAGTTTGACAGGACATTTATTTGCAGTGTATCCAGGTAAATTCACACATGCACAGCTGATCATTACGGCCATAGTGCTGCTTCCAACTACAAATAAAGGACAAAAGCCAGCTACGCCCCGACACTTATGTCCCACCTCCACTTGAAGAAATTATTGATTTAATCTGTGTTAGTGACCTACCTCTGTCTGCAAATGATTTTTCATGTCCGCCCGAGCGCCCCTCCGCCTCCTCCTTCTTCCCTTCAGGTTTCTCGGGTGCATAAAACAAAGCGGGTCAAACAGTTAAGTAGGTCATGGCACAGCTGAGGTTGTGAATCCCTCTGGCTCCGGCACATGGTTATGTACTGTACGTGTTGCCACTGCCGATTGCTCCCCTAAGACATCAGACATGTGCAGACAAGACACGTTTCCCAACGGGATACTCGATCAATGTGCCAAGTGACCTGCTTGTTCTCCAACCTCCTCATATCCTGCCGTTAAAAAAACATATTGTTGGTCTCGTTATTTCTGTGGCCGCATTTCATCTGATCAGTTATGTTTGGTTTGTTTCGTTTGTCCTGAAAATTATGGATCATAAATGATGAGACCAAGGGAAAGCCCAACGACATCAGTGTTGTTGTCGATGTGCCACAGTACATTACATTTATTACTGTTACTTATTTATTTATTACTGACTGACTAGAAAAAAAACTGTCTCGATGGCTTATTTCATGTGTGTATTTGCTGCAAAAGGACCCTGGGATGATTTTACGCCGGAATTTCACTTTAAGAGACGCAGGCACCCCAAGTGAAGGAGTTCAAGTACCTCAGGATCATGTTCACGAGTGAGGGGACGATGGAGCGTGAGTTTGGACGGAGAATCGGAGCAGCGGGGGCGGTGCTGCAGTCGCTCTACCGCACCGTTGTGACGAAAAGAGAGCTGAGGAATACAAAGCTCTGGATCTACCGCTCAGTCCTGGTTTCTACCCTCACCTGTGGTCATGAAAGCTGGGTCAGGACCCAAAGAACCAGGTCGCGGGTACAAGCGGCCGAAATGTGTTTCCTCAGGAGGGGGGCTGGAGTCTCCCTTAGAGAGAGGGGGAGAAGTTCAGCATCCGTGAGGAACTCGGAGTAGAGCCGCTGCTCAGGAAGTGAACTTCTAATCAGTGTCATTAGACCTGGGTTTAGGAGACTACATTCTGACTTGGTTTGGACGTGGATCTAAAAAAACAGACATTACAAGACAAAACAAACAGTCATCTGTCATTCTGGTCGTGCATTAAAGCCCTCGGAAATATATATCTTACCATGGTGGGGAGTGAACATTGTCATAACATGGAGAACCCAGGGTCAAGTTACCTTGCTGATCACAGATCCTGCTTTTTAATGCAAGCTACTGGTGTCTTTGCTATTGTGCCCCTACACGCTGATGCATCACGCGCATGTTTCCCTGCCAATCCTACCGACTGTTCCTCTACCTATACCTCTCTATGACATTTGTGGTTTTTATGTCTAGGCCAGACTCGGCGCACGATAAGTGTGTCGCAGCTGCCTCGCTGCAACTGCTGCAGCTCGCACACATGCTGACTGCTGCAGAAACTCTTAGTGAAAGTGCTGTTATGATGTCAATATGACTGTGGAGAGACCTTTCAGTGTCCCTTTGCTGCATGCAAACCAGGTGTGTGTCATGGTAAAAATAGGCAAGACTCATAGAGAGAGGGGGAGAAGTTCAGCATCCGTGAGGAACTCGGAGTAGAGCCGCTGCTCCTTTGCGTTGAAAGGAGCCAGTTGAGGTGGTTCAGGATCATCTGGTAAGGATGAACCCTGGGCGCCTCCCTAGGGAGGTGTTCCAGGCACGTCCAGCTGGGAGGAGGCCTCGGGGAAGACCCAGGACCAGGTGGAGAGATTACATCTCCACACTGGCCTGGGAAAGCCTCAGGATCCCCCAGTTAGAGCTGGCTAATGTGGCCCGGGAAAGGGAAGTGTGGGGTCCCCTGCTAAAGCTGCTGCCCCCGCGACCCGACGCCGGATAAGAGGCTGAAGATGAGATGAGATGAGATGAGATGAGGTAGTCATTTGCTTGTAACCTCTGAACAGAGCCAGGCCCCCCTGCTGCAGTCCTCATGCTAAAATAAGATCATCTGCTGGTTTTAGCCTCATATCAGCCATAAATGTGTGAGAGTGGTTTCCATCCTCTCATCAGGAAAGCGAACAGCGACATGGATTCATGGAGCAGTCCAAATTAGTTTTAGTTTGGGAACCCAAAATCCTATTTATAAAACCGTACAAACCATCTGATGCTAAACGCTGCCAATATGACTCCATATGAATCCATATGGAGCATTCAGTTCAGCCATGAGACTAAATCATATTAAAAAATAATATACTGCACAGGCAGCAGTGGGATATTAAGGCCTGTTATTGGTGCAGGTTGCAGCCGGACAGCACTGATGTGAGTATATGGTAATCTGGCAGGATTTACATAGTAATAGGCCAACTCACTCCGCAGACCCTGGGGCAGTTTAGCCAAGTTATCATTTGATTGACAGGTGGATAGAAGACAGGTATACAGATGAGGAGGCTTTCCTTTGAGGGTTGCAGTCTCTTCCCTGGCGATCTTTGTGGTGGAGCTCAATCAGAGGAAATGATAAAGAGTCATCCGTCTTTAAAATCTGACCATGTTTAAATTTATATCCAGAGGAAATGATGACGTGAGAAATACACATTTACACGAATGATCCCTCTGCTAATTACAGCTCAAAGATGGAAGGGAAACCGTTTAAACAACAATAATGAAGCACACGAGGACATTAATGTGATGACGTGTGTTGTAGTGAGATCAGGCCGTCAGTGATTTAGGGCGCACTCACACTGTCCATCTGTACCGTGCCCAAGCACGTTTCACGGCTAAAGTCTAGTTCCTTTGACCAGTGTGAGTGCAAGCGTACCGCGCCTAGTAGCGACATGCTGGCCGGCCACGGCCCGTTTGGGAGAGGTGGGCTTTAGTAAAGCACGTTTGCACGAGCACGTTAACGAGCACGAGGCCTACGGCGGTTCTGTCGTCATTTTATGCGCTCCTGTTCGCAAAACTTTCTCATTTGTGCCGTTCGGTTCAATTCCAGTTGTCGCCTTGCAACGTCGACTAAACGGGGTCGTGCCTGTGCACAATGAATCTAAAAAAAACAGAAAGCCAAAAACGTTATATTTTCTGCGCTGCTTTCCATTATGTGGCCAAAAGACCGCGCGCTTTTATAAACAAAGCCACGCAGCGCCATGACGTCATCAATGCGTGTGACGTGTTACGGCGTGATAACGTATAGGCAGCAAGAAGCATTCTCCGAGGCCCAGGTAGTGTGAGTACAAACGGGCCTGGAGGGGGGGACAAGGACCCTAAAGCACGGGGCACTGTACGGACAGACAGTGTGAGTGCGCCCTTATCCTCTGAAGCTGCCCGTTCTCCTGTAGATCAGAACGGGATACGCTTCACTCTGCACTGACGGCTTTCTTCTTCTTCTTCTGGATTTTTGGATTTCTGGCAGATTAGATGCGTTGTGCCTTTCAGCTGTCGCGGAACAGAGTCACGCAATGAATCATCTAAATGACGACCACTGGTCAACCAAGACAATCCTTGGTCGGGGGGGGGCTGCCCTCAGATGAACACATTTAAAACATATAAAACTCCTGCACAGTTATGATTAGCTATAGAGGCCAAAACATGTCTTTGTACCAGGCTGTGTTTGGCGTTTTAACACAGGGGTCTGTGGAGACTTGCTCTTTCTTGGAGCCGGCCTCGTGTGGCCACTCAGTGAACTGCAGATGTTAGCGTTTCTGCTAAAGTGGCTTCATTTCTCAGACCTGGTGGTCGGCACTTTTTCGTTTTACGTCACTTCTTTTCATTTTCTGTCTTTGGGCTTTCCTTTTGTCTCATCATTTTTGATCTGGCTGTGGATCAGTGGGGGAGTTGGTCATCCTCCATCAAAGAAATCGGCGGTTTGATCCCCTGGTCCGCATGTTGGAGTGTCCTTGGGCAAGACACTGAACCCTGAATTGCTCCCATGGGTGGGAAAGTGCCTTGAGTAGTCAGAAGACTAGAAATGTGCCATATAAGTCCATTTACCATTATTTTCAGGAGGCATTACACCAAACAAAACAGATCAGATGAAACGCGGCCACACAAATACCCCCTAATCAATTGTATTTCCTTTTCAACACCGGTCCAATTTGATTCTAACTTCTTTATTTCCCTGGGGTCGGTGTCCTGTGATGGTTTGAATCATATTCAGATGAAGTCCCACTAGAGACAGAATCATGTACTGGGTAAACTGTGGCTTTACTTAGCTGTATCTCAGCGTGAAGAATGCTCACTGCACAGAACAAAACGTGTTTAGTTAGACCTCAGGTTGCCTCTCTTAGTCACTGACATACATAGCAGCATATGCTCAGATCTAAGTCTGTCTATTTTAGTGCAGTGATGCTCGCCGTGTGTTGAGGAGTTTGAGGGGTGGAGGAAGGGGGGGGGGGGCTCTCGATGAGTTTCTCACTCGTCACACATCTAAAAACGGCAGCACCGACACGTGAATGGCTCTCATGACCAACGTCACCGCCACCTAGTCTTTATACCTTCCATGTGAATGATCCGAATGCGGCAGCAGTCAGTTTAATTATGCTGGAACACCTCTACTCGACTGCCAGGTGTCATAGGAAGAGTTCAGGGTGAAGGACTTCAGGCAAAATGGTCGGGAAGTGAAGTTTTAACCATCAGTGTCATTAGACCTGGGTTCAGGAGACCAGCCTGGTCTCACCAAATGGCGTGTGAATGACACGCTATTTCTCTCAAGCCATCTCACGTATAATTACAACGTATGTCATGATTTTTGCGTGTCATTTCACGCCATGTAGTCTCAATTGACTTGTATAGTGCAGAGATGGCGTTGTCATTTCACGCACAAATGTCATTGAGGGAAAACCCACGTGTTCGTATTTCTCCGCCACCTTGCGGAGAAATACGAAGTGGTGGAGCTTTCTGTCAGAGGGTTGTTTTTAAATCAATATTTCATGTTAAGGATGGCTGAAATAACGGGCGTGAAATGCCCTAACCCTAACCCTAACCCTTACCCTGACCCTAACCCCTAACCCTAACCCTTACCCTGGGGAACTACGGGCGTTAAATGACACGCGTAAAGCTTAATATGCGTAGACATGCACGCGAAAAGTCATGAAAGTCATGAAAAGTGGCGTGCTATTTATACGCCATCCCATGAGACCACGTAGGGGAGACTACAGTATGAATGTTTTAGACTTGGTTTAGACGTGGATCTAAAAAACAAACAGTCATCTGTCATTCTGGTCGTGCATTAAAGCCCTCAGACGTAATATGATATCTTACCATGGTGGGAAGTGAACATTGTCATAACATGGAGAACCCAGGGTCAAGTTACCTTGCTGATCACAGATCCTGCTTCGTAATACAAATGGACTTGTACTTATAAAGCGTCTTTCTAGTCTTCTGACCACTCAAGGCGCTTTTCACAGTGTTTGTCACATTCACCCGTTCACACACACATTCACACTGATGGCAGTGGACATCTACAGACCATCTAATCTAACCATTCACACCACATTCACACACCCATGCGCAGCACGGGGAGCAATTTGGGGTTCAGTGTCTTGCTCAAGGACACTTCGACATGTGGACCGGGGGAGGTGGGAATCAAACCGCCAATCTCTCGAATGTAGGACGACCAACTCTAACACTGATCCACAGTCGCCCCAATACAAGCTACTGGTGTCTTTGCTATTGTACCCCTACACGCTGATGCATCACGCGCATGTTTCCCTGCCAATCCTACCGACTTTTCCTCCACCTATTCCTTTCTATGACATTTGTGGTTGTTATGTCTAGGCCAGACTCCGTGCACGAGAAGTGTGTCGCAGCTGCCTCACTGGAACTGCTGACTGCTGCAGAAACTGTAGTGAAAGTGCTGTTATGATGTCAATATGACTGTGGAGAGACCTTTCAGTGTCCCTTTGCCGCATGCAAACCAGGTGTGTGTCATGGTAAAAATAGGCAAGACTCATCAGACGAAGATCTCAGAGGTGCCCGCTGCTGACGCGTTGCTCAGGCGGGCGGTGTGGGCGCCAGACTACAGCTGAAGTGGGCAACTTCACTCCGTTTGTTTGGAGGTTGTTTAAAGTCACTCTGAGAAACGTAGGAGAGTTTTAATTGCGACACATAATCCCAACATCATTCCTGGCAAGCGTTCAGCAGCACAGATTGATGATGTATACACATGCATTAGTGCAAGTACAAGAGGACCCACGGCTGGTTTCCCTTATAAATCAACGAAAGGCAAATTTTAGTATCCTGACAATAACATTACAAAAACACAGCACTAAATAACCACTCCGGTGCGTTCAATTCAATTAAAGTGTTCAGTCAAATTGTATTTATAGTGTCGAATCTTAACAGAAGTTATCTCGGGACATTCTTCGTATAGAGCCGGTCCAGACCACATTATCAAGTCTCCTTTTGTCTTGAGCCTGGATTGAGGCGTCAGACCTCAGGTACCCACCGCTGATGTACAGGCACCTGACCATACAAGGCAGACTGGACGCCTGAAGACACGTTGCTGCCACCCACAGGTCAGAGTTATATCTGTTATATATTATATCCATAAGAAGAGTCCGGTTTCCTTGATGTGGTCAAGAACTGCAACAGTGGCGGCTGTGGTGATCCCCCGGTGATCTCCCGGATGTGATGACGCTTACCGCGATCTCAACGCTGATTGGCTGACGCTGTTGTGATTGGTTCAGGACAGTCTCCCTCTGTCTGCGTTTTTCTGTATGTGCTCTCTTTCTGTTTCTCTGGTTGAGTTTGTTTCCTGGCAGGTGATTCTTGTTGGCATTGATCACCTGCCACTCTGTATATTAACCCGGTACTGAGCGTCACTCGGTGCCGGATCATACCCTCTACATACCCTGAGGTCTCCCTGTGTACCTGTTCCTCTTGTGTCCGTTCATCGTGCCACAGCGCAGTTCAATTTTTTCAACTCGCACGTCGGAGGCATTTATCCATCGATTTCCGCGTCTGTCTCATCGCAGGTAAAACAAGTAAAGTGAGGAACGCACTGCTTGTGCTCAAAACGCGTCTGTAGATATCGTTATATCGCATCCATCGCGGGCGGTGTGATCACAGCATACATCATGGGTGTCAAAGTGATCCAGTAAAGAGTCGCTGCGGCTGCAGGTTTTCATTCCAACCAATCAAAAACACACCTGGTCCAACAAAACCAACTGTGTGAAGGCAGTTCAGGTGATTGAGTAAGTCGAGTCAGGTGTGTTCTTGCTTGGTTGGAATGAAAACCTGCAGCCACAGCGACCCTTTACTGGATCACTTTGACACCCCTGGCATACATGATAAAAGTGAGTTCAGTTGGACGACTATGAGAAGGAACGGGCACGATTGAAAACCACTGTCACAACAGAGGCGGTGCTGACGTTCTTCGACCCCAGAAAGACAAAGATATCACTTTAATACCAGATCTTCAATCACTTGTTTTTCTTGATTTAAAAGAAAGTTGTCCAGTTTAACCCTCCTGATGCCCTCAAATTTGACTAACACCATTTATTCCAGGGGTCAATTTGACCGTAGCAATTTAAACATCTGGAAAACGATCATAATCAATGTGTGACTCAAGTGAAGTCGGGTACTTTATGTTTTTATTTAACAGAATGAAAAATATCACTGATGTTAAACTGCATGGAGGGATTTCTGTGTGTGTGTTTTACAGTAAGTCTGTTATTTTAAGTGCTATTTTGTGTTATTTGTAACATCTGGAATGAAAGTAACGTCCGTTATCAAGGACAGCAGCATGAATTTGACCTCATATAAGATTTGAATTGTAAAATAAACAATAATAATAATGATTAAATCATCCAGATGATCAAACTGACCCAAAGGAACACCGATGCGACAACTACATGTACAATAAGAACAATAAAAATATATATATAATCATGACAATTTTAGGTTTTTTATGAGTCGTCCCCATAAAATGAGGAAAAGTCATAAATATAAAGCAAAAAAACAAGAAAAGACGTCGTTATTTAGAGATTTTAAACATTAAATGGGGTCAAATTGACCCTTAGGAGAACAGGAGGGTTAAACTGAATTTGACAAAAAATTATTTTGTAAAACCTCAAACACACCCAATATACCCGTCACAACGCAGATATGACTCGGGGCATGAGCGGGTGTGTAAGTAAGAACATCTCTTTGTGTGTGTGTGTGTGTGTGTGTGTGTAGGCATTAAAGACGAGGAAGTGAAGAAGAGACAGTGAGCGGAAACGTGCATGAAAGAGAGGAAAAGAAAGGATGACTACACTAATGGGTTAAAAAGAAAGAGAGAGAGAGAGAGAGAGAGAGAGAGAGTGATGGATGTGATGGGTGCATTGACATTGATGCCTCCCTGACTCCCAGGCCTACCCAATTACCCAGATTGCACTGAGCACGCTCAGCACCCACTGCTGGGGCAGCGTCTTGCGTCTCAGTTCTGTGTCAGTCCGTGTGCACGTGTTGTTCCACACTCGTGATTCCCGTCCCACCCTCCCCTAGCCATCCTCCCCTGTTCCCCTCCCCATCTCACCACGCGGCCCTCCAATCCCATCGCTCACAGTGACCGTTAAATGGTAACGAACTATGAGTGTCGGGAGCGTCTTGGAAGTCAACGGGGCCCAATCCATCACCAGGAGGTGTTGGCTCGAGCGGATAAGAGGTGGTGGTGGAGAAGGAGGGGGGTGGGTCGACAGGGATGTGGATGGGAGGACTGGGGGCGGGGGCGTTGGCGGGTGGGGTGTATTTGAATGGATGCTCACCATGTTCCCCCCTTAGCAGCTGACTTATGAAGATTGGATTGCGCATTGTCTCCTTGAGCAAGGTCGGAATTGCAATAAACCCAAATATAAAGGTATCTTTAATGTGCAGATGGAACGATTGCAGTGCGGCGGTAACATGCTTTACTATGATGTTGAGCCACTTTCTTCTTTTGCTCAAGATAAATGGCGTGGCCCATAATTTGTAATCGGAAGCTCTCCGCTATAAATCTAAAGTGGGTAGAGAAACGTAGTACAGGGCATTGCACTTAAGAGCTTTTCTTGCATTGATATTTTGTCAGTAAAAGAGAAATTATTATTAAACTTAGAACGCAAATGCAAAGAATACGTCAAACCATAATGAGCCATTAGCCATTATCTGTAACCTCTTATCTTGGACAGGGTGGGGGGGGCTGGTGGGTGCACTCTGGACAGGTTGCCGGACAATCACAGGGCTGACACACGGAGACAGACGACCATTCACGCTCACATTCACACCTACGGGCATTTAAGAGTTGATACTCAACACTATCATGTCTTTGGATGGTGGGGGGAAGCTGGAGAACCCACGCCCGTGGTGAACACCCAAACTCACACAAATGAACTTGCACACGCAGTACTACAAAAACATTTACAAGCCCATTCACCTGTAGGGTGGTCGTGTAAGTCCACATAACTAAAGTACTTTATCATGCAGGCTAAACAACAGTGACTGTGCAACCTAAAGTGACATGAAATCGACTGGTTAATACTTATATTTGCTAAAACGCACAGCAGCGAGACACCTTATTGTTCCTATTGTTACCTCAATGCAGTGTATAGTCAACCCAGATCTGCTCCTCATGCAGTCATGGGATGTCTAAAGCAACTGCAATCCATCCATCTGTAACCGCTTGTCCCTATCGGGGTCGCGGGGGGGCTGGAGCCGATCCCAGCTGACATCGGGCGTGAGGCGGGGTCCACCCTGGACAGGACGCCAGTCTATCACAGGACACATAGAGACGAACAGAGACAGACAACCATTCACACCTACGGGTGATTTAGAGTCATCAATGAACCGAACACCTGCACGTCTTTGGACTGTGGGAGGAAACCGGAGAACCCGGAGAAAACCCACGCAGACACGGGGAGAACATGCAAACTCCACACAGAAGGGCCCCAGCCGGGATTCAAACCAGTAACCCTCTCTCTGCCAGGCGACAGTGCTAGTACCGCCCGCAACTGCAATATAAACCAATATTACTACTGTACCAATATTATTAACTTAGGAGAGCTCCAGAGACAGCTTATTGTTCTTTACCCGCTCGCTTCTTTACAAAGCCCCCACCACAGCTACTTCCTGTTTGATCCAATCAGGAAGTGCCAAAAACGGCAGTTCTCTGAGTGTCCACTAGGGGCAGGTTTCATAACAGAGCAGTTTCTCATTGAGCCCCATGTTAAACAGGCCGTTTACACAGCATCATTAAACCTGTTTAAGGACAAAAGAACATTCTAGTCTGTGTGTTTAGCTCAGATCTCCATGACAACACTGAGGGGGGTGATTGTTTTTGTACCAGGCTAGTTTTTATTTTATTGGAGGTTTATGAATAATTAGGGGCGTGGCCTCTTGAGTGACAGCTAGCCGATGACCCTCACTTCTCCTTGGAGGTAAACGTCAGCCAGATGGACGTACGCCCCTCCCCCCGACGTCATATACCATATATTCAAACCCTGGCTGATATGCTACGTTCATTTTTTATACAGTCTATGTTCTATATTTAAAAGTGTGATACTGTTCAAGTGGTTATAACCATTGTATTATGATTCGTGTTAGTGCAGGTTTCACCAGGCGTAACACAAACTCTAATGTGTCATTTAACCCCAATAATTTGTGAACACGACTGCATGCTGTATGTTTGCAGGAGTGAACTCTTCCCTAGTCTTATTCCAGTGTGCTCGCTCCTGAATTCCCATTTACACAGCCCATATATTCACAGGTGCTTTTCATTACACTCCTCTGCCCCGTGAGCATTGCATTTTACAGCCCTATACACCTTCCACAGCAGCGTGGTATATCACAGCTATAAAGTTGTTTTATCATGGGAGGGAGCTGTTCAAGGCCACGGAGCAGGAGCGTGTCACTCCATACTCCCCTAAGCTACACACATGCAGTCCTACGTTATTGTTTTGCTCGGGTTAATCCTTTTTTGTTATGGCTCGTATGAGATTTTAGATGAAGCTGTTTGTTATATTGTCTTCATACGATGTGGGCACAAAGGAAAACCTTTGGTTATTCTGACTTGAGAATGTTCACACATTACAGAAGGCACATTTTAGAGGTGGCAGGATGCATACAAAGTCTATGAAAACACATTTGCTGAGCTAAACACTAAGGGCGCTCTCACGCTGTGCGTCCGTCCCGTGCCCCGTGCTTTAGGGTCCTTGTCCCCCCCTCCAGGCCCGTTTGTACTCACACTACCTGGGCCTCGGCGAGTGCTTCTTGCTGCCTATACGTCATCACGCCGTAACACGTCACACGCATTGATGACGTCATGGCGATGCGTGGCTTTGTTTCCAAATCTTTCCATAGATCTCGGAGTTTTTGTGCGTCTTGTCGACTGTTTTTGAATCTTTTCATCGACCAAATCTGCAGTAAACACTCCACCTCCGCATCACACCAACGTGAACCTTTCGCCGCCATTGTTTTAAATGTCCGCGCATGGTCCCTCCTTCTATTTTCTATGTCTGAACAGGCGCACATAAATTACGCCAGAACCGTCGTAGGCCTCGTGCTTCTGATCGTACACGTGTGCAAACGCGCTCTACAAAATCCCACCTCTCCCAAACGGGCCGTGGACGGCCAGCTGACCGCAGTTATGCGCAGAACGGTTGCACTCACACTGGTCAAACGCACTAGGCTTGACCCGAAAAAACGGTTTTGGCGCGGTGCGGAAGGACAGTGTGAGTGCACCCTAACACACAAGCACATGGGCGGTGCATCCATTGGCAGCCAGCTTACAGATAACATACAGTTTGTATAGGATGAACAAAGGTCAACTTCACGCAAATAAAGAACGAAAGGTGAAATTTGTTTCACTTCTGTATGAACCAGGCCCGGACAGAAGTGCTAAAAAGTGCCATTCTCCGAGTGTCCACTAGGAGTAGTTTGCATATTAGAGCAGTTTCTCATTGACCTCCATGTTAAACAGGCCGTTAAATGGGTTTAATTATGCACGGCATGATTAAACCCATTTGAGGCCTGGTACAAAAAAACATTTGTGTCTGTATTTTTAGGCCATATCTCCATGACAACACTGACGGGGGTGGATTTATTTTTTATTGTAACCTTGGACCTCTGGGCTACTGAATGCCAGGTTGGATCTTCAAACGTCTGTCCTACTCGATGTGTGAGAGTAACAGACTGGCAGCGGTGCAGAGGACGTTATAGCGTAGCTTCTTTCAGGAGTGTGTGTGCGAGTGTGTGTGTGTCGGTGAAGAGAAAGAAGGTACAGTAGAGGAACGATGTGTTTAATCTGCGCTTTTAGGGCTGTATGTCAAAGACTGTTGCTCTGATTTCTCAGTGTATACGTTATATGATCATAACTGAGATAAGCCTCATAAATGGGATTTGACCGTCCATGTAAATGTACTGTTGAGATTCAAGCAGAAAACTTGAACTTGATACTTGAAACTATATTTAAAAGAACTTGTTCGGTGACAGGCCTGTAGACGCCAATCCAACACAGTCCGACACAGCACCGTGAAAGTCAAAGTACAGTTCCATATAAAACCTCCTGTCAACTGTTGTCAAAGAAAGATACAAACAAAACACATTCATGTCATAACAACACTTAAAATAAGATGCTCATATCAGAAATCCCCGGCTGAGAAACCCCCGTGTTGGAGTTTACCCCGGCGGACGAGAGGGTCGCTTCCTTACGCCTACGGATGGTAGGGGGGAAAACTCCTCTGCCGGTTGTTTGTGCATATGCACCGCACAGCAGTTTAGAGTATTCTGCCTTTATGGAGCCCCTAAATGAAGTCCTGCATGGAGCTCCAGTAGGGGACTCCATATTCCGCTGGGAGACTTCAACGCCCAAGTGGGCAATGATGGAGCCACCTGGAGCGGCGTGATTGGGAGGAACGGCCTCTCTGATCTAAATCCGAGGAACTCGGAGTAGAGCCGCTGCTCCTTTGTGTTGAAAGGAGCCAGTTGAGGTGGTTCAGGATCATCTGGTAAGGATGAACCCTGGGCGCCTCCCTAGGGAGGTGTTCCAGGCACGTCCAGCTGGGAGGAGGCCTCGGGGAAGACCCAGGACCAGGTGGAGAGATTAGATCTCCATACTGGCCTGGGAACGCCTCAGGATCCCCCAGTTAGAGCTGGTTAATGTGGCCCGGGAAAGGGAAGTTTGGGGTCCCCTGCTGGAGCTGCTGCCCCCACGACCCGACCCCATATAAGCGGTTGAAGATGAGGGAGTGATTGAGATAATAGAAATCAGAAATCACATCACTCAGTTCCTACCACTGGGCTCACGTGCACCTGCCGCTGTCCTGTGTCAGGCGCTTCCACACTCAGCGTATTATTTCCACAAATGAAAAGTGAAATTAAAACGAACGATTAGAACAAGAATGTACTGGCAAAACGTATTTTGCCTTTATTGATAGCCTACATTAAGCACAGAAATAAGAATGTATGTATTTCTTAAATTAAGAAACGAAAATCGAATGAGTAATCGAATACTCGGGTCCAGCCCTGTTTTTTTCTTTTACCCCCTTTAATCACAAAGATCTCCTCATGCTGCACTCACCATTTGGGAATCCTGAGTTTTACTCTAAAGAACTCATTGTTGTTATTGATTCACTACTAACGGCACTTTATGAGATCCACTGAGAGAGTTTCTGTTGTCATTTGTGCGGGGTCATATTGTTAATGCCTGCGCTTTAATACAAGTGAAGAGTACAGATGCTTTATCATCCTGAATGTCCTGTTTTTCCCAGAACTGCAGCGCTCCTCGCCAATTTTGCTCTTCGCTTTTTTATCTTTATCAGCCACCGAATGTTTATTTGTCCACTACTTTGGTTTATGATCATAAACCTAATTCAGTTCAATATGATTTTATTTACAGTGCCAAACAACAACAAAAGTGATCTCAGGACACTTTACGGAGTAGGTAAAGACCACACTCTATGACTTATTTATGATTTACAGAGACCCAACAATTCCCCCGTAGAGTACGGTGGCAAGGCAAACCTTCACTATAACAGACAGGAACGTCAGACAGACCCAGCTCTGTGGAGGACGCACATCTGTCTGCACCGGAGAGAGGAAAAGAAGGAGAGAGAAAGAGAGAAAAGACAGACAGAGAGACACTTCCAGAGATGCAAGCAACCACAAAAGTAACAGCAGCTATAGCTAAAGCATAGTGAATATGCCTCACAAGTTATGGAAGTTAATACAGCAGAAAAGCTGGGTGAGTTATTGTCTTTACCAGCAGAACAGCAAGTAACAGGCACAGCCAGAGGGACTGAACATAGTAATGATAATAATTATGGCGGCAAACATGGAGTAGGATTAGTAACATGCATTGATGAGACATGACTGATACAGACAGAGAGGAGAGAAGCTCAGAGTATCATGAAACAGGATGATCCCCCGGCAGACTAGGCCTATGGCAGCATCATTAAGCATGACAAAACTAATTACTAATGGCCTCATTTGTGTTTATTGATAATTAGCAGATGTTAAGATGTTAACAAATGCTGACTTTGTTAAGAAGCAATGGACTAAACTTCTGTATTAACTGACTTTCTGCAAGTACCAGAGAGGAGGTTTTGCCGTAACGGCCCCAACGAGCAGTGGAGTCATGTGACGTGGCTGTGACGCGTCTGCTAAATGAGTCAAATTTAACAACACGATGCTTCGCCACAAGCTGGGGAAGTACATTGCTATGACAAGATGAGGGACAACTGTGTTCGGCTCATATTCTATGACTGGTGTGGTGTGGGGGCATGTGGAAGTTAGCAACCAGGCAGCCATCTGGTAGGCTGCTTGCTTGCTTGCTTGCTGCTGTGCTGTCATGCTACATTGGTTACAGTAAATGAGCTGAACAGCAGCCCAGGTCTAATCGTCCATTCACCTGCCGCAGCTGGGTCTAACGGTCCCTCTATTTTATTCCCCACCACTCTGAAGAAGTCTCCCAAGCTGCATAGGCCCGCAATCCTCCCTCAGAGCTGCAGCACACTTTATCCCCCCACTGACGTGTCCCCATGACAACAATTTTGATTTTTACCAGGCTGACCGTGGCAAACAGCTCAATCAACTGTCTAACCAATTCTATTTCTATACAAATTCTATATTTCTATGACAATAGAAACGATATAAACATTATACCTGCTTAGCATCAGCGTGTTAGCATTGTTGTGAGCAGGTTAGCATGCTGATGTTTGCTCTCGAGTGGCCACAGAAAAAACCCAGTACTGTATTTGGCTCAGTAGTCCGTTAGCATCGTTATTATTGATTCTCCTGGAGCGGGGCCACCAGCCACCTTACTGTAGTGTTTACATAACATAGCCCCGAGCTAATCCGTGTTAGCCCTTTAGGGCTGTTAGCGTCTCTCCATGCGTTCTCTAAACATGGTTGATCAAGGATAAAACTGTCTCGATGGCTTATTGAATGTGTTTCCATGCCGAAAAATACCACGGGGTCCATTTTCGCCGCATTTAAGTTGACATTTAATGCAATTTATCAGCCTAAAATGTCCTTTCATTTAACAGTAGTATCATATATCATTGTACTGATTCAGTTTGGCTGACTTTTAACTACAAACATGACAGATTTTGAGTACTTTTACCTTAATGTGAGTAAAACTTCTTTCTTACAGTACTCCTACTGAAGTACAGTGATCTAGAAGTCAGTGTTTTACATATAACATATTTGTTCTAGCACTGATCTACAGTACCTGACATTATTTGACCAGAAGGTTTGAATTTGTTTTAGTGCGAGAAGCCGATAATAATTCACAGTCCAGGTGTGGCAGAGGCCGCATGAAGACACTGCTGAAACCTGGCTTCAGGCTACGCTGTGTCTCCCAGGACTTCCTCTGGGAGAGGTTACTGTGCACAGCAACCTCTCCCAGTCAGATGCTCTCAGTTATACAGTGGGTAGGGTTTGGATGAGGTTCTGCCAATCAAGGTTGAAAGTAGCCCGTGCAGCCTTCCTGGGAGGTTCAACCTAAGGCGACGGAGGGCTTCTGGTGCTGTTTTCTCTCCTCTCCAGCCCCAGATACCTGTGATGCTCTATATCAGTGATTTCTGACCGGGTGTTGCCAGGGAGAACTTGACAAGGTAGCAGAGCAGCTCAACTAAATTGGAAAAATATAAATTATGATTTGATTAAATGATTCTGTCACCTGTAATACAGGAATACTACATGTTGCAGTTATGTGGGTGAAACTAAACCTAGTTAACAAGCAAGGACAGACATTTAAATAGTTACGAATAAATAGAAATGACTGGCTAAGAGTAATGGATAAACATTTGAAATGGTTAAAACATGCATCCCCACTCCAAATAGCAGTTCTAGTAGTACGATTGATGGTCAAACCAGCCTAAATACTGGCAGTTTGACATAGCCCTAGTCCACACGAACACGGGTATTTTTGAAACAGAACTCTTATGGTTAAAAGAAAGATTTCCGTCCAGACAGACAGGGTCACAAAATCACAGACAGAACGAGCTAAGCTTTGGTTGGGTGACGTCTTTAGACCAAACAAAACATGCCTTAGACATTACAATCCCCCTCTGAAACTCTCATCACAAGGTCTCTAAAACAGGGTCCACATAGGCCAAGGTCTCTAAAACAGGGTCCACACAGGCCAAGGTCTCTAACACAGGGTCCACACAGGCCAAGGTCTCTAACACAGGGTCCACACAGGCCAAGGTCTCTAACACAGGGTCCACACAGGCCAAGGTCTCTAAAACAGGGTCCACACAGGCCAAGGTCTCTAACACAGGGTCCACACAGGCCAAGGTCTCTAACACAGGGTCCACACAGGCCAAGATCTCTAAAACAGGGTCCACATAGGCCAAGGTCTCTAACACAGGGTCCCCACAGGCCAAGGTCTCTAAGACAGGGTCCACACAGGCCAAGGTCTCTAAGACAGGGTCCACACAGGCCAAGGTCTCTAACACAGGGTCCACACAGGCCAAGGTCTTTAAAACAGGGTCCACACAGGCCAAGGTCTTTAAAACAGGGTCTACACAGGCCAAAGTCTCTAAAACAGGGTCCACATAGGCCAAGGTCTCTAAAACAGGGTCCACACAGGCCAAGGTCTCTAAAACAGGGTCCACACAGGCCAAGGTCTCTAACACAGGGTCCACACAGGCCAAGGTCTATAACACAGGGTCCACACAGGCCAAGGTCTCTAACACAGGGTCCACACAGGCCAAGGTCTCTAAGACAGGGTCCACACAGGCCAAGGTCTCTAACACAGGGACCACACAGGCCAAGGTCTCTAACACAGGGTCCACATAGGCCAAGGTCTCTAACACAGGGTCCCCACAGGCCAAGGTCTCTAAAACAGGGTCCACACAGGCCAAGGTCTGTAAAACAGGGTCCACACAGGCCAAGGTCTCTAAAACAGGGTCCACATAGGCCAAGGTCTCTAAGACACGGTCCACACAGGCCAAGGTCTCTAAAACAGGGTCCACACAGGCCAAGGTCTCTAAAACAGGGTCCACATAGGCCAAGGTCTCTAAAACAGGGTCCACACAGGCCAAGGTCTCTAAAACAGGGTCCACATAGGCCAAGGTCTCTAAAACAGGGTCCACACAGGCCAAGGTCTCTAAAACAGGGTCGACACAGGCCAAGGTCTCTAAGACAGGGTCCACATAGGCCAAGGTCTCTAACACAGGGTCCACACAGGCCAAGGTCTTTAAAACAGGGTCCACACAGGCCAAGGTCTCTAAAACAGGGTCCACATAGGCCAAGGTCTCTAAAACAGGGTCCACACAGGCCATAAAAACAGTCATGAGTTCTCTGCAAGAAACAGGATGTACAGAAGCACAGATCTGCCATTATATCGTCATGAGGCCGTTATATACGTTTTCCATTTAGCACAGACAAGCTCTGCACCCGTCACATGATCAGGTTCAACAGAGGAGACACTGAACTGCGTCTGACCTGACAAAACCATGATTATGAATTACAAATATCCAAAATTCCCACAACAAAGGTGTGGACCACTGCTCTATAAGTTGTCTCCTGTGCCAATCGGTCAGCTTTCCCTCCCCTCATTACTCTACCTGCACGTGGGCGGTGTGCACTACATCAGTAACAGCTGATCAGCAGTATTATGCCACCATCTATCAACCTTTGAAAAGTGCCCTCCACATGTAAATCATGATTGACACTCATTAACATCCTCACAGACAAAACGGCATCCCAGTTTTCTTAGACATGCATGTCTTGTCCAGCCACCTGCCTCAGATTAAAGATGGTCCTGGTTGGTATATAAACATGCTGCGCTGAGTGCAACTGTTTCTGCACAGTAAGGGATTACCGCTGCAGATACAGCCACACAAGCTAAATCCTTCACTGTCTCTACGGAGTACCTTAAGCATGAAGCACAGTCCTTTTGTAGCATAGTTGATTCTGTGTGCGTGTTTCTGTGTGTTCGATGTGAAAGCATGCATCCAATGTGTGTTTGTGCGCCTGGGTAGTAAATAACTGTCATTGGGGATGGGCGTGCGAGCCACACGCAAGCAGCAAAACACAGATGGCTGCTTAAATATTCATACAGTCCGTTTCTTAACGTACTCTTCTCACAGTTGTCCTACTGGCCTCACGTGCTGGAGGAGGAAGAGAGGCAGAGCAAGGAAAAAGGCAAAGAGGAGGAAGATGACGATCACATCCACCCAGACATCACTGTGCCTCGATTGACTGCTATGGTCACGACAACAGGATGGTCTCGCAAGCTCCATTGTGTCTTCCTCTCAGATCAGTCTGGTAGCGTGCGGAGGGGAAAATTTGGAGGCGTTTGCCAAGCGGCCGAACCAATCAGCGTTGGTTTTGAGGCGGGTTTAAGTGACGAAACGGGAAGCGACTGATCAGTGTAAACAACATGGAGGCTTGAACAGATGAGATGAGCAGCTATGGAGCAAGCCGCTCTCTAACTCTTTGTTCTCTGGATCCTTCTGTTGAATATGGAGCGACCACCTGATATTGTGACTTTGATCCGTAAATTCACGTTAAACACAAAGGGAAAATCTCCTTTACCCACGTGTTGTTTCCTTTCTGAGCTTTGCCTCAACGCTGTTAGCACGTCACACGCTTCAGTCATCTGATTGGTTGGTTTGGCCCGTATGTTGGTGACAGACAGATGGTTTATCCAATCAGCAACCAGCATTTTCACCCCTTCCCAAAATATCTCCAAACCAGAGTTCAGATGGATCTGCTGAACAAATAAGAATCGATCCATCTGGAGGAGTCAGGTTAGGTTGACATACCACCAGAAGAAGAGTTTCTGTAACAGTGCCACGAATAAAGAAACGTATATGTTTCTCTGGGCCATTTTGTTGTTGATATGTTGATGTGTAAGTAAGTAAGTAGGCAATTTCACATAGGCCAATGTTCCCAAAGCTTATACACAAACAAAGTCATTGATATCTATCAGTCTAAAGCTTTTGGACCCCAGTGAACCACAGATCCATTACCCACAAATGGAGAAAACACAGAACAGTGGTGAACCTTCCCTGGAGTGGCCAGCCTACCAAAGTTACTTGGAGGACGCATCGACGATTCATTCAGAGATGATTCATCCTACATACCTTTTCACACAGGTTGGTTTGGATAGTTTTTACCCTTAATACATGAATCATTATTTAAAAACTGCATTTTGTATTTACTCATGTTATGAAACATGTAAGTGTGACCAAAAAGTAAGGACAGAAGAAATCTGTTAGGGGGCAAATACCATTTCACAACAGTGTCCTTCGCTTATCCACTGATCTCACTTTAGAAGAAGAAGAAGAAGAAGAAGAAGAAGAAGAAGAAGAAGAAAAAGAAGAAGAAGAAGAAGAAGAAGAAGAAGAAGAAGAAGAAGAAGAAGAAGAAGAAGAAGAATTACTTTATTAATCACGCAACGGGGAAATTCGATTTTTTCACTCTATTATTTTTTAATCATGTTACACACACACACACACACACACACACACACACACACACACACACACACACACACACACACACACACACACACACACACACACACACACACACACACACACACACACACACACACACACACACACACACAGGCCCGAAATACACACACATGCACAAACAGGACCTATATACATGCAACTAATGGAGAGATGTTACAGTGAGGGGGCTGCCAGTGACCAGCACCCAGAGCAGTTGGGAACTTGGTGCCTTGCTCAACAGCACCTCGACAGTGCCCAGGAGATGAACCGGCACCTCTCCAGCCACCAGTCCACGCTCCATTCATGGTTCACACAGGGACCACTACTGCTGCCCCCCCACTTTATGGTACACCCAAAGACCCCCCTAATGTGAATCAAGCCAGACCACAATCTTCCCCTAACCTCAACCACATGGGTTCTGTGCCTAAATCCAACCAAACCGCTTGGACGAAGTCACCTCTTTACAAAGTTTACGTGTCTTTATGGAAGTTGAAGATGCAAAGGTAAGTGAACTTAATTTAATTTTCACCACTGGCTGCAGTTTGTATATAAAGTATGGCAGTCTATGCAAAGGCAACATACAGTACACTGGACCCTTTCACCTCCATCTCCCATATGAGAGCAGGTAAGTCTCTTATCTGTGATGACAGATCGCATATATGTATATTCATTCATTCATTCATCTTCAGCCTCTTGTCCATGTCGGGGTCAAGGGGGGCTGGAGCTGATCCCAGCTGACATTGGGCGTGAGGCGGGGTACACCCTGGACAGGACGCCAGTCTATCCCAGGACACATAGAGACGAACAGAGACAGACAACCATTCACACCTACGGGTGATTTAGAGTCATCAATGAACCGAACACCTGCACGTCTTTGGACTGTGGGAGGAAACCAGAGAACCCGGAGAAAACCCACGCAGACACAAGGAGAACATGCAAACGCCACGCGAACCGGGAACCTTCTCGCTGTGAGGCGACAGTGCTAACCACTACAGCACCGTGTCGCCCACTGGTTCTGTTATATCCATATCATAAATCCTATTAAAACCAGTCGAAGTCCACGTTAGTGACTGAATTCTTTGGGATCCTAAAACCCTGCTAATGAATTATTTTACGGCGAGGTTCCCCTGATGTGACCCGCCCCGCCTCACCCTGGTTTTCAGTACAACTCTTGCTCTGGTTTGGGTTTCAGAAGCCTCTACCAGCCCCTTGAGTTATACGGACTTGTCTGACTTTGTCATTATGTGCTGAAGTTTTCACACTGCCAGTCTTGTTCGAGTCCGCCGTGCTCATGCACCTGATTAGCAGTGACATTCTGGAGGGTGTCTTCAGATTATTAGGGATAGACCGTCTCAATCTTGGACCTGGGTGATCACGATATGTCTGTCACTACCCTGTCCATCTGCCTGTTACTGCAGCGAGGCTGACTGACTCTGTGGCAGCTCCTGAAATATGAAATGTGATGAGCACTGTGTAGGAGACGCAGCCTGTACTTTGCATAGTACAAACGCTTTTGTGATCACAACGAGGTTTGGTTACGTTGTGGGTAAAGTGCCCACCCACCCTTTTTAGTATGGACGTGGAATTGATTTTGTTTCCCTCGCAGAGTGGAAAAATATTCCGCATGACTCTCAGGTCAATAGGCACCTTGATGGGATTGGAAATGAAAGACAAATGATCCGCTCTCGGTTTACTGTGCTCTGCATTAATGCAGCCACGACGCATTCTTAGACGATCTCTTCTTCCTTTATTCAAATGAACCACGCAGTTGGCTTAATCTGAAGCAAAGCCCTCTTCTGTTATTCCAAAAGTGCTAAAAGTAGAGTGGAGTAAATAACGGTCGTGTGCTTGTCTAATGGAAAGTCTGTCGCGTCACAGTTGTCATGAAACGGTGACGGGGAAAACACGGAGGATTGGACCCGAATGCAGTTTTAACAGATTTAATGAGACTTCTATAACACAAAAGGTGAACAAAGGGAAAACACGGAGAGGACTCGGAAAAACTGGTCATGGGGAATGAGCTCAGGAGGGACGTACGCTGGGAGACAGGCTGGCAGGGAGGCAAGCAGGCTGGCAGGTCGACAGGGAGACGGGCAACTGGAGCAACAAAACACTAGGAACAGTGACAGGTCGACAGGGAGACGGGCAACTGGAACAACAAAACACTAGGAACAGTCACAGGTCGACAGGGAGACGAGCAACTGGAGCAACAAAACACTAGGAACAGTCACAGGTCGACAGGTCGACGGGCAACTGGAGCAACAAAACACTAGGAACAGTCACAGGTCGACAGGGAGACGAGCAACTGATAGATGCAATAGATTTGACATTACACCGCCATGAGGCCGTTATTTACGTTATCCATTTAGCACAAACAAGCTCTGCACTATCATGACCGAACGAACCAGGTCGCGGGTACAAGCGTCTGAAATGGGCTTTCTCAGGAGGGGGGCTGGAGTCTCCCTTAGAGAGAGGGGGAGAAGTTCAGCATCCGTGAGGAACTCGGAGTAGAGCCGCTGCTCCTTTGTGTTGAAAGGAGCCAGTTGAGGTGGTTCAGGATCATCTGGTAAGGATGAACCCTGGGCGCCTCCCTAGGGAGGTGTTCCAGGCACGTCCAGCTGGGAGGAGGCCTCGGGGAAGACCCAGGACCAGGTGGAGAGATTAGATCTCCACACTGGCCTGGGAACGCCTCAGGATCCCCCAGTTAGAGCTGCTTAATGTGGCCCGGGAAAGGGAAGTTTGCGGTCCCCTGCTGGAGCTGCTGCCCCCACGACCCGACCCCGGATAAGAGGCTGAAGATGAGATGAAAAGCTATGCACCGGTCACATGATCAGGTCAAACAGAGGAGACACTGAACTGTGTCTGACCTGGCAAATCTATGACTATGAATTACAAATATTCAAAATTCCCACAACACTATATTTTTGTATTTATTGTGCTACTTTTTTTTTATCATAGGCTACCACGGAGCTTCCACTGAGTCCTGAATAAAAGTCATCCATCTATCCATCTATCCATCTATCCATCCATCCATCCATCCATCCATCCATCTACCCATCCATGACACCAGTTCATTATTTATTTATGATTCCCACGGATGACTCAGCGTTGCTTTGCTTTTATAATTGCTGATAAACTGCGAGATTACTTGTGGACCCAAGTGTCCCACACCTCCTCCTATCCAACACACCGCACACCCTTCTAACGAGCCTGCGCGCACCGGTGCCCGTGCGCGGAGGCAGCTTCCTTTTATGGTCTCATGCTCGGCTCCTCCTGCAGCTTCACTCGGACGCAGAGAGCGGAGAGGAGCGGAGCGCAGCACTCCGTCCATCCTCCAGCAGCGGCTGCGCGCTCGGCTCGGCTCGGCTCGGCACAGCTCAGCTCAGCCCGCATCACTCTGGGACATTCCGGGCTTGAGAGAAAAATAAAATAATGATGAATATGATTTGATTATATTTGGGCACGGATGATTTTTGGTTCCCCCGCGTGGTGTTCTCCTCTCCCGTGTGTCTCCGTCCGCCGATCGGTGTGGGGAATGGTCCGCCTGGTCCCCGCGGGGGTCGCGTCCACTTCAGCATGGGGACAGCGGTGTCCAAAAGGAAGAACCTGAGGAGCGACGCGATCTCTTCCGTGGCCGCCAAAGTTCGGTGAGTGGGTCCCGGGTCCAGGGTCCAGGGTGGGGTGGGGTGGTGTGGTGGAGGGGTGGGGTGGTGTGATGGTTATGGGTCGCACAGGGCAGGAAGTCTGCTGCCTCAAAACTGCAGAAAAAACAAGAAGAAGAAGAAAAAGTCCACACTGCAAGATTTAATTCAATTTTATTTACAGTGTCAATTCATAACATAAGTTATCTGAGGACACTTTACATATGGAGGAGGTAAAGACCACACTCTATGACTAATTTATGTTATTTATGACTTATTTATGATTTACATAGGCCCAATAATTCCCCCGTAGAGTACGGTGGCGTTGAAAACCTTCACTGTAACAGACAGGAACGTCAGACAGACCCAGCTCTGTGGAGGACGGACATCTGTCTGCACCGGAGAGAGGAAGAGAAGGAGAGAGAGAGAGAGAGAGAGAGAGAGAGAGAGAGAGAGAGAGAGAGAGAGAGAGACAGACAGATGGACAGATGGACAGAGAGAGAGAAAGACAGACACAAAGACAGACAGAGAGACAAAGACGGACAGAGAGAGAAAGACAGACACAAAGACAGACAGAGAGACAAAGACAGACAGAGAGAGAGAGAGAGAGACAAAGAGAGAGAGAGAGAGACAAAGACAGACCCAAAGACAGAGAGAGAGAGAGACAAAGACAGACAGCTGGAAAGAGAGAGAGAGACAAAGACAGACAGAGAGACAGTCCCAGAGATGCAAGCAACCACAAAGTAACAGTAACTATAATAATATCTATAGTAATGTGAATAGGACTTATATGTTATAACAGTTAAAACAGCAGAACAGTAGAAACAAGCACAGCTGAGGTGACAGAATATAACAGCTGTGATAACGAGATATATCACTGATAATGTATTTATGGCTATAATGGTTTTAAAATATGATATATTTACAGTAGTGACAGCAGGAAAAAGGTTGAAAGCATGGAGCCTGGACTCTGTAAAGCGCCCTGAGCACTGAGAAAGGCGCTTTTTTAAATCAAAAACCATAATAATAATAATAATTGTTGATTAGGTTTCTTTTTGAACTGGAGGTTTACGTTCGGGGCTGGGACAGAACGAGCTGGACACCTTGTTAACGGAGGGACATAATGATTAATTAGCAGCAGGTGAATTTCAGTCAACCAGTGCGTCCGACCTGTTCAAACACTATGGCAATGATCTGCATTTGTAGTTGATTTGTGTCGTTTATTTTAATTATTGATATTCAGTTAAATGAAATATGACGACAACACAAAATATATGAAATCTCATTTATTGTTCATGTGTCGAGCGACGGAGAAACTGCCACATACGCAGCCAATGCAGCTGCATCCTGGCCCCCAACGACCCACACAGTGAGACATCCTCTCTGCACATGAACTGACAACACACTTCAGTGTTTATAGCACTCGACTCAAGACGACTCGACATGACGGTTCATGTCATGCACCATATAAATATATATATATATATATATTTCATCTTCATCTTCCTCTCTGACCTTGCTGCCAGGCACGTTCACCTCACTCCAGTTTGTACACATCACTGTAAATACTGTGTTCTCTCCTCTGACACTGGCGTACAGCACACACACACACACACGCACGCACACACACACACACACACACACACACTACTAGTGTGAATTTAAGCTAAAAATCTGGATTTTCTACGTGGCACAAATCTCTTGTTGTCGGTAATCAATATTCGATCAAATCTGTCACTTGATAAAACATAAAACATATATATTTATATATGTATATTTATATGAAGAGCTCTTTTCCAAAACGAGATAAAAGCCAAATTTTAACAAAATGAGTTTGAGCCACTTTGCTGTAAACAGAACCTTTTCACTGCTTCATCAGTGTTTCTGCCAAATCGCTTTATTTCCTTGTTTAAAATGGTCTCAAGATGCAGTTCCTTTCCAAAATGACACTAAACGACCAAAACCAAACAAATAGTGACAAAAAATGACTGAAAATGACCACAAATAAACGCAAATCAACTAAAAATCGACGTAAAAACGCCACAAAAGGTGCAAAATTACCAAAAGTGCATGCAAAACCATCACAAAGGTGTGCTTAATGACTACAAATAAATGCAAATCGACTAAAAATCGATGTAAAACTGTCACAAAGGTGTGCAAAATGACCATAAATTGACCTTAAGCTATTACAAAGAGAAACAAAATGACACTAAACAACCAAAACCAAACAAATACCAACTAAAAATGACTCAAAATGACCACAAATAAATGAAAATCAACTCAAAATCGACGTAAAAACACAGATAAAAGTGCAAAATAACTCAAAGTGGATGCAAAACTCTCACAAAAGTATGCAAAATGATTACAAAGACATGTGGAATGACTGTAAATAGTTGTAAAATGGCCACAAATTGACACAAAGTCATTACAAACGACCAAAACCAATCAAATAGCGACTGAAAATGACTGAAAACGACCACAAAGAAAAAACAGAGCGACTCAAAATAATAAAAAGTTAAAAGTTGAGAGAGTCCCTGTTTAAAATGGGCTCAAGATGCAGTTCCTTTCCAAACCGCGACCAGCGCCAAACCTATTTTAGCCCAAACACGATACGTCCTCTCGACC
Source organism: Echiichthys vipera (assembly GCF_963691815.1). NCBI lineage: Eukaryota > Metazoa > Chordata > Actinopteri > Perciformes > Trachinidae > Echiichthys > Echiichthys vipera. The sequence continues at coordinate 32,595,703 of NC_139829.1, read as the reverse complement.
AATCAGAATTCAGCGAGCGTTTTATGCGATCCAACATGGCGGCGCTCTGAAGAGGGAGAGTTTTTTGTGTCGTCCGTCCGTTCAACACGTTCAGACTTAAAAACCGAGAATCTGAGCAGCGGGGGCGGAGCTGCAGTCGCTCTACCGCACCGTTGTGACGAAAGGAGAGCTGAGGAAGACAAAGCTCTGGATCTACCGCTCAGTCCTGGTCCCTCACCTGTGGTCATGAAAGCTGGGTCAGGACCCAAAGAACCAGGTCCAGGTCCAAGCGTGTGAAATGTGTTTCCTCAGGAGGGGGGCTGGAGTCTCCCTTAGAGAGAGGGGGAGAAGTTCAGCATCCGTGAGGAACTCGGAGTAGAGCCGCTGCTCCTTTGCGTTGAAAGGAGCCAGTTGAGGTGGTTCAGGATCATCTGGTAAGGATGAACCCTGGGCGCCTCCCTAGGGAGGTGTTCCAGGCACGTCCAGCTGGGAGGAGGCCTCGGGGAAGACCCAGGACCAGGTGGAGAGATTAGATCTCCACACTGGCCTGGGAACGCCTCAGGATCCCCCAGTTAGAGCTTGTTAATGTGGCCCGGGAAAGGGAAGTTTGGGGTCCCTTGCTGGAGCTGCTGCCCCCGAGACCCGACCCCGGATAAGAGGCTGAAGATGAGATGAGATGAGATATAGCGTTTTGGAAAAGAGCTCCTCATATACATCGGTTAGATACAAACATGTAGTTTTTATTGTTCGTATAAGGGACTAGTCTTTAATTTCTAATTCCAAGTCGAGTCTCAAGTCATTTATTTTCCATCTAGCTGCACGAATACAAAACGGAGAGCAGTCCTCATCTCTCACAACCCCCTTTAAAAAGGAAGCCTGTGTTAAATATGGCATTTCATCATATTTGATATATGTAGTGAGCTAACTCGTCCTGTACACGATGACTTTACTGCACCATATATAATTATAGCGTGAGGGAAAGCTGCGTCCTCTTCATGCAGCAGCCAGAGATCTGTACGGTCCCAGCTGCACTCGCTGGACTTTGACTAATTCTGGTGACATTTGACTCTGAGCGCATGAGTCATGCCGTGGAAGGTCTCTGTATCACGGCTGTGGGATCAGCGGGTTCTCGCTCTGAAGGCTGCCGATGACTAATGTCCTGTAGTAGGAGATGAGGCCCGCGTCGCCCACTGGCTGACCTCAGGAGCCACAACGCAGACGAGTGAAACCCTTCAGTCTTGCTCATACACCCACCTTCTGCTCCTGTGTTCACACGCTCTGCGGTGAAACAAAGGCGCATACGCTCAAGCGCACGCCGTGACCTTTGCATCTACTTACGCTGCCGCACTCCATTATGCACATTTTCTCCAACTCCATGTGTCTCTGTCTTCCTTTGGCAGTTTATCTGTTTATCACCTCGCTCTCAGCCTCGCTCGTTTTACTGTCACGCCTCACGCTTAACTTTCCATAAATCGTGCCATTCGGTGCCGGCACCCGAGGCGCGCATGTGGACCGCTGCCAAGGCCGCGTCAAACGTATTTCCCACTCTATCGGCAATCGTGACCATCTGACAAGAAGTTTAATGGCTCTCAGCAAACAATAGAGCTGCCCCTGGATCTTGGCGCTCCGTCTGAGCAGAGCGGGGGATTAGCGGTGTCTCAATCCTGAGAGATCAGAGTCTGTTGAGTCCCATCTTCCTCCAACAAATCTAATCCCGTGTCTCTGTATTTGGGTGAGTGGGATCAGATTCTAGTGGTGGTAAACTTTACCCCTGTGTTAATAGGCGTTTCCATTACCGTGGGGCACTGTGGTCACTTTAACTCCTTATTTGTATCCAGTTGTTATCCAGTGAGGAACCTTTGCACTTTGTTTGTAATGTTGTTGAATTGATGTGAATGGTTTTCCTGTAGAATTTGTTTTTTGATGCTGGCTGCACCACAAATTGCCTCCTCTTAGGGCGCACTCACACTGTCCTTCCGCACCGGGCCAAAACAGGTTTTTCGGGTACAGCCTAGTTCGTTTGACCAGTGTGAGTGCGACCGCTCCGCGTCTAGCTGTGTCCAGCTGGCCGTCCACAGCCCGTTCGAGAGAGGTGGGCTTTTGTAAAGCACGTTTGCACATGTACGAGCACGAGCGTGCGCACGTGTACGAGTACGAGGCCTACGGCGGTTCTGAGGTCATTTCCTGTGCGCCTGTTGGGACATAGAGAAAAGAAGGAGGGACCATGCGCGGACATTTCAAACAATGGCGGCGAAAGGTTCACGTTGGTGTGATGCGGAGGTGGAGTGTTTACTGCAGATTTGGTCGATGAAAAGATTCAAAAACAGTCGACAAGACGCACAAAAACTCTGAGGTCTACGGAAAGATTTGTAAACAAAGCGACACATCGCCATGACGTCATCAATGCGTGTGATGTGTTACGGCGTGATGACGTATAGGCAGCAAGAAGCATTCTCCGAGGCCCAGGTAGTGTGAGTACAAACGGGCCTGGAGGGGGGGACAAGGACCCTAAAGCACGGGGCACGGGACGGAGGCACAGTGTGAGTGCACCCTTAAGTGTGGTCACTGATGGAGAATTGTCTCCTTATCAGCAGGGAGCTGTCTGCTCTGTCTTTAAGCCCTGCTCCATTGTTTCTCTCATCCTTTTGGTTTCCTTTGGTCGACTGAATCACACATTAACCAGGTTGTCAAGCTGCTTTACAGAGTTGACCGACAACACCGTGCAGGATCTTTGGTGTGTTCATCCAGATCTTCAGGTTTGAAATGCTAAAACAAACACCTCAGGCTGTTGTTAACATGTGATGTTGTGTCAGCACTCGAGGAAATTGGTTGGGAAGCAGACCAACTGTGCTGTTTGCAACCTGCATTATTGCTTCCTGGCTGGAATGTGTCATTAACCTGAAGTTCTACGCATAATTTGTTATTTTCAGAAGAGTTAGGCCACGCAGCTCGTTTCCATTATTTATTTGTTGGCAGAGCGGAGGTTGATCAGGAGAATGAGGGCACGAGAAGAGAGACGAGGACAAAATAAATCTGCATTTAGAACGGTGGTCCGACCGAAATGGCTCCTTGTTCATTTTGATTCTCTGGTTCTGTTTTTAATGAGGATCGTGCAAAGGTTAATTGTGTGTTTGTCTTAGTTTTTAAGGGTAGTTAGGAGGAAGAGAGTTTAGTTTATGCTGTGTCTGAAACACTTAACGATGGCCAACCTGCCTCCTGTCTTTGTAGAACAATACACCAAACTCAAACAACAGAAAGTATTATAAGAACAGCCTTTTTTAATATTTCAAGAGAGTTTGAGTCACTTTTAAAAGGAAATGCACAGCACGACAGTTTCCAGGCATTAATAGATTCCACTTCAGTGCATATTTGATTTCATGGCCTCTTTCCCACAAGACTGTGTAAGCAGCAGCGACCCGGTACTCATCACTGCACAGATTAGCTCCGGCTATGGTCCAGTGTGGCTATTAGCTCTTAAACATCTGGGCCTCCTCTCTGAAATATTAACCTGTCGCAGTCTCGCTGGTGGGAAACCATTACGGAGAATTTGAAGATCAAAAACCACACAAGACTTTCAAACACGGTTTTCAGTATCCTTATTTATATTATGGCATGATGGCTTTATCACATTCATTCATCTTCAACCTCTTGTCCCTGTCGGGGTCGCGGGGGGCTGGAGCCGATCCCAGCTGACATCGGGCGTGAGGCGGGGTCCACCCTGGACAGGACGCCAGTCTATCACAGGACACATAGAGACGAACAGAGACGGACAACCATTCACACCTACGGGTGATTTAGAGTCATCAATGAACCCAACACCTGCACGTCTTTGGACTGTGGGAGGAAACCGGAGAACCCGGAGAAAACCCACGCAGACACGGGGAAAACCAGGAACCCTCTGGCTGTGAGGCGACAGTGCTAACCACCAGACTACCGTGTCGCCTGGCTTTGTTTGCCTAAGGTCTCATTCTAGGGCTGAGTAATATTGAAATGCCCCTACTGGTGATGTTGCTTTAAGAAAAACAACAATACAAAATGATCGACAAAAAATATCCATGTGGCAACAAAGTATGTGAGCGCTATTTTACGCAAATGCATGATGAAAAAAAAAACAGATCAATCAATGGTTCATGGTTTGGTTATTATATTCAATAACACGTTTATTAACAGTGATGTAGGGAGAGAGGGTAACACAGTTCTACGTAGTGTCCACAACCTGGGAGTGTTGTTTATCAGATCACAGCTGGTGAACTAGTTTCTGTCCTCTAAAATGTCTGACATTGCCTACAGGGACTTGTATCTGAGCAAAGTTTGCCACTAAAGAGGTGTTTTCACATTCCAAGAGATTAAAACTTACAGATTCAAAACCGATCACTGTCTGATACGTGAAACCCTTTTCGACGGGCGAACGACTTGGACACAACACCGGCAAAGAAACCTCAAGTCAGTACAGAGAGAAAACACACGTCATCGTTGCTTTCAGTCACCGACAGTTACAAGCTAACAAGCTAACAAACAACACAAGCTAAGATGGTGAGATGCTAACTGCCGATTTTAGCACAGAATATATTCCTCATCTTAGTCTGGGTCTGACTAGCTAGAGTTAGTTGTAGACGCTAACATTAGCTCCGCGATCAGGTAGCTCGAGCTTCATGTTTACCCATCCACCAGTAGGGTTCCATGAGTTGCTCCTGTCATACCACGATCCGCCAGAGGAGATTCACTGCCCCCTGTCTGAAGCCGGCTCAAACAGGTAGGCCTGTGTTGTCATCAGCCTAAAGGGACTTCCACCTCTCCTCTCTCAGCTATTCAGCACCTCTTTTATGTTTTTTTTTTTTTGGTTTGCCCATCATGCTCCACTCCACCTTCTCTCCAGATGTCACAACAAAGTGACTGGATCAAAAGTAATTGGCTAGTAGAGAGAGGCTGACAGATGTAACCCCGTCGCAGTGGGTCGGCGGTCCACTCGCACTTAGTTACTTTCATCTAAGCAGGGGGCTGGGATTATTTAAAAATATGTATATCGGTCCCATTGGTCCAGTGATACAGACGTATAACAATGGACACAGGACTGATGCTGTATCCATCTTTAGCAGTCAGGTCAGTTTCTTTATAATCAAATAGTTGTGTTACACCCTCCGTCCTTAGACCCCCATTCAGATAATGGCTTTGGCATATAATACATTTTTACTGGCGGATCACAAACCAACTTGAAAGGTGCTTACATCAGCTAGAATTTCATTATTGGAATAATATATATTAATATACATTTCTCATTATATGCCACTAACTTATCAGTACCGATATACATCGTGCACACTACATGAATGAACTTCTCACCTCACTCTTTACCATATCCGCAAATACCATACGGGCGACTGTGGCTCAGTGGAGAGTGGGTCATCCTCTATTCGAGAGATCAGCGGTTAGATCCCCACCTCCCCCGGTCCACATGTCGAAGTGTCCTTGGGCAAGACACTGGACCCCGAATTGCTCCCCGTGCTGCGCATGGGTGTGTAAATGTGGTGTGAATGGTTAGATTAGATGGTCTGTAGATGTCCACTGCCATCAGTGTGAAAGTCTGTGTGAACGGGTGAATTTGACAAACACTGTGAAAGCGCCTTGAGTAGTCAGAAGACTAGAAAGGCGCTTTATAAGTATAAGTCCATTTACCATTTACCATTTACCATCATACTCAGAGATGTGAATATCACACACCAATACCACAGAAGAGCGGTGCAACAGCCTCATCACCTTCTTAAGAACAAAAGTCAACACCATCCGCACTCTTTGTCTCGGCTTCCCGCTGTCCCTACTGCCGACCCACAGCCTGGGACTGCTTTTTAGAAATCTCTGAGCAAGAGGTTGAGGACATCCTCCGCAGAATGAAACCTTCCCCTTGTGCCCTGGACCCTTTTTTCCTACAGCCCTGGTCAAATCAAACATCTGCACTCTTAGTCCCCTGATCACCCAAGTCATCCCGCACTCACTCCAGGCTGCTCTCAAGAAACCCACCTTCAACGCGGAAGTCCTTACTAACTACAGGCCAAGTTCCAACCATTCCTGTCCAAAGTGCCTGTCCAAAAAAGTAGTGCCGCCCATCTTCAGGACTGTCTCAACTTACACTTCCTCTTTGAAAAATCCCATTACGGTTTCCGTTTAGCCCACCGCAGCGAAACAGTTCTGACCAGGGCATTAAACGACCTGCTGGTGGCGACTGACACTGGCTCACGATCACTCCTCATCCTCCTGGATCTGTCTGCAGCTTTTGACACGGTCCACCACAACATCCTCCTTCAGCACCTCCCCCACACCATCAGACTCTCTGACTCTCCCCTGAGCTGGTTCCAGTCCTAATTGTCTGGAAGAACAGAGTATGTCTCCTTGCGAGGTGCAAAGTCAGAGACACACACTGTCCCCTGTGGTGTCCTTCCACGGTTGGTTCTCCGCCCCGAACTGTTCACCCTCTACACTCTTGCCCTTGGCCGCATTATCAGCCAGCATGGAATATCACTCCACTGCTACGCTGATGACACCCAACCGTACTTTAAAACCGACCCATTTTCATCTGTAGCCTCACCATCATCACTAAGCACCTGCCTAGAGGAGATAAAGACGAAATGGATGGAAGCTAAATGACCTGAAAACCTTTCTCTTTAAAAAAACATTATTTAAAGTAGCTTTTACGGAGTACAACTTTAAGGTCAATACGGTACTTCTAGACTTGAAAACCGCCGGTGGGACACAAACACTTCCATTGCAAATATTGCAAAACCACTTATTTACTTATGTTCCTATCGGCAAAACGTCAAACAAAATACACATATGCATTACACACATACTTGAGGCAACCTTGTAGTCACAAAATACTGGGCATGTATAGATGCATAGAGATCACACTAGACACATGGACAAAAGCAAAAGCACTTTGTCAGACCCGCAGAGGACACCTTTATTCTGGTATGTGTACTACTGAGGCTTGTCTGCTGCTGAGCCATTAGACATGCACGTGCCCCCAGGCATCTTTTCCCTATGTGCCTCATATAAACAGTCATCCCACTAGCCCTTAAGAGCATGATTATGTAGTTTCTGGATCATATGTCTTCTCCGACCCCCTCCACTCCTTATTCAATAGTCTTTCTTTAGTTATTATGCCTTCCGTCTTCACCCTACTTCCCATTTCCCACTCCCTACTTACTTTCTATTTTGGTCTTTTAAAGACATCTCCTTTATGTCACCATGTTTCCCCCTCTCCATCCTTGTGTCACATGGCTCAAACACGCAGGGTAGGATAGAACTGTGCTGCTCTGGGGCCACGGCAAGATGAGATACAGCCGGATGGAGCTCAGCAGAACTGTGATGTATAATTCATGTGTTAAAACTCTCCGACACACACAACTGTAATATGTTTTGTGTTCCAAGGTCTAAAAACTGAGGCGACTGCTGTGATAAAGCCTTTCAGACAACCACTTTGGCCTGAGGAGCATGTCGAGTCTTTGCTCCGGCGAGAGAGAGAATGTGTGTGTTTTTGTGTGCACAGTATTGTGTGTGTGTAACTTTGCTCCTATACTTGTGAGGCCTGAATCTCATCACATAGACAGATAAGGGGTCTTTTCCACAGTAGAAGTAAATTAGGATTTACTTTAGATTAAGATGAGTGTAAGATAAACCCAGACTTTTGTTTTTGTAACACTGGTTAAACCGGTCAATCTTGGTTCCTACCCTCACCTGGGTTAGGGTTAGGGGTCAGCTGGGTCATGACCGAAAGAACGAGGTCGCGGGTTTAAGCGGCGAAATGGGTTTCCTCAGGAGGGGGTCTGGAGTCTCCCTTAGAGAGAGGAGGAGAAGTTCAGCATCCGTGAGGAACTCGGAGTAGAGCCGCTGCTCCTTTGTGTTGAAAGGAGCCAGTTGAGGTGGTTCAGGATCATCTGGTAAGGATGAACCCTGGGCGCCTCCCTAGGGAGGTGTTCCAGGCACGTCCAGCTGGGAGGAGGCCTCGGGGAAGACCCAGGACCAGGTGGAGAGATTATATCTCCACACTGGCCTGAGAACGCCTCAGGATCCCCCAGTTAGAGCTGGTTAATGTGGCCCGGGAAAGGGAAGTTTGGGGTCCCCTGCTGGAGCTGATGCCCCCAAGAACCGACCCCAGATAAGCGGCTGAAGATGAGATGAGATGGTTAAACCTTTTTACAAAAGCAAACATTTTGGCATTTCAGAGCAGTGAGGCACAGGTGTAACTACTTACATTAATGATGGTTGATTAGATGCTCCAGTTCCATGGTCTCAGTATTGTGCACGACTTACTTTGACACTTAGTCATCAATGGTTATCAGTTCCACTTCTCCTCTGTCAGTTTGGTTATTATTAATTCCTGCATACAGTATTTATAGGTTTTTATTTATGTCAGGGAGTTAAAAATAGCTTTCACACACTTTGCATGTTAACCAGAATCATGCTGTTGATACAGTATGGGGATATTACACCATGAACCTATTATGGCAACAGCTTCTGGGCGCTTTTGCTCCTATGGTTCAGGAGACTCTGTGAGGTTCATGGGTGAAGTTGCAACATTGCTGCATTTTTATTTGGTTCGGCGTTGACTCGACACATTATCAAGCACCTAACAAACTGTCTATTGGACAGAATATCAGAGTGAAACTTGAAACCTTGTGTTTTCTTAGGTGCTTTGAATACTTTAAAACTTTTGAAGGACGACGAAGAAAGAAAAAAGGTTATTTCCGATCGTGTGCTCTGCCCTCAGAGAGGAGGTCAGGGTGGTGGATGGGTCAAACAAACATAGGACTTTCCCCCAGGAGACCACACGTGTCCCTTTCACGTCCCCAGTTTGTTCCATGAGCTCTGTAAGTTCAGTCTGTGTTTGCTCAGGATAATGCAGCACTTTATCCTCTGCAAACCACGACATGTACTGACATTCCTTCTTCTGTCAGCACAACATAGGAAATATTCATTGGAAGTAAAGCAGCTAGATCAGAGATGATTGCATCTTCTTCCTTGTACCATCCCTCCTCCTCTTCCCCCTCCTCTCCCATCATCCTGGGAGGGGAGATCTCTCGGGGAGCAGTGCCACTGCACGTGCCGTCTAATATTTAATTACTTAGAGTGTCGTAGCAGGCAGGCATATAGGCCACAGCAACAACACAGCAATTCCATCTCAGTGCAGCCCCCCTGAGATTCAGCCCTGTGTGCATGTAGAAAGCGTATCGTGCGTGTGCAAGTCTATTTCTTTTATGCATGCTGCTCCACCACACACACTCCGACAATGTGGGAGTCTGTCTGTGTATCTGTATCAGTATCAGTGTGTGTGCACAGATGGCAGGAATGCCAGGTCGGAGTGAGTGGGAGGAGAGTCATTATAGGCTTGTTTCTCTATAGGTATGTGTGTGTGGCCTATATCTTTTATGTTTTATATTGTGAGTTTACAGGAGTAATCTGTATCCTGCTATAAAACAAAGGAGAATTCCACTGTATTGCCCTTTAAAGCCCACAAACGTTTAAGACCACCCGCTGGTAATGGACTTTTATCTATTCACGACATCTGTTTCCTTACAACGTTCAGGAAAGTGCAATCAGAAAAACTAGCGTCTGCTCGGAAACTATCTCAATTATGGCAAAAATGGATTTCAATCTTAATTAATTTGACTTTTGTATTGATGGTTGTCTTGACTGATCATTTTTTTTATAAGTATCTCCCATGAAACATTATTTTTCTTTTAAAAAAACATTTATGGTGGTGAACGTTGAGAGGCAAAATCCTGTTTTGATCCTGTTTGAATTGTGCCATGAATTACACCTATGATGTTTTTCAATTTAAAACATAATTCTGCATGTCAAAAAAAAGTCAGTTTGGCTTTAATTTGTCACGTTACCATTTTGTTTCGTGTGTAACCACTTAGTGAAACACATCTATACTCGCTAGCTAGCTAGCTAGCTAGCTTATCTATGTTCCACAACCTATGTAACATTATCTTAGCTCAGGGGTGTCCAACCCTGCTCCTGGAGGGCCACTGCCCTGCATCTTTCTCCCTGCAGTGTCATTTTGATGTTCCAGAAACCCGCTAAAGCAGCGGTGTCAAACTCAAATTCACAGTGGGCCAAATTTCAAAACTGGGACAAAGTTGCAGCCAAACTCAATATCTGCAAACAAAAACTGCAAATGTGCATGTGTTCCTTCTCTCCAGATGTGTAACGTTGAACCTTTCCAGTGCAGCTTCTTGTTCTTGTCGTGGTGTTTCTTCTGTTGGATTCTTTGGTCACAGCCACGGTGACAAACAGCTCTTTACCTTCAGACACAGATCATCTGCTGAAAGCTCCTGTCCTCCATCTTTCTTTGGGTCGTTTTTGGGGAGGGGTGGATTAAGTGTGTCCGCAGAGACTGGTAGCATGGATGCTAATGATTGTTAACAGAAAAGTAGACGTGGATGTGCTTTATACTCACGGGCCAGCTCTCACAGAACCATGATTTGATCTTAGGGGCCAAATATAATTACACCAGATTTAGCCCACGGGCCTGAGTTTGACACCCCTGCCCTAAAGCATGATAGCGGCAGCTTTACGATTTGAGAATTATCTGAGGAAGAGTCCTGTTATTATATTTTATATACTAGAGACAGCCTCACATACAGTAGATATTCTGCACAACACGCCAGTTCCTCACTGTTCCTTCTAATATATATGCTTTCATAACACGTACGCGCCTGCATTTATTTCCCAGCTTTATGGCTAGCACATGCAATGTCACTGTCCCTTTCAGCTGTGCAGGGGAGGCAAGCTGTAGCTTCCAAGCTGTCTCTCAGTGCTCCAGTCACTATATCAGAACATGCTGTTACAGAGTATGGTACGAGGACTACTGTGGTGGAGTGATCTACTGGCCTGGAAGCATGTAATGACTCATAATGAGGCCTTGCAGATAAGCTGGTGTTCAAGATGATCTTCAAGACTGTCGATGTGGAGAGGATCTTGACTCTTAGTGAGTCACTCCTCTGTGTTTGACTAGAGCAGTCGTGCAGTAAGGCGCAGGGTTAACTGATGCACTTGTTTTGTCTCTACAGAGCAGCCAGAGCATTTGGAGAATACCTGTCCAATACGAATCCAGAGAACCGCAACGGAGCAGGTAGGTGAAACATTAAAGTTATTATCTAGCACTCAACACTGAACATTAGCGAGGAACACCAAAACCAGTGTCTAACATACAGCAGTCCTATACCAGACAGAAGAAGAAAATACCTGCCTAGTTCTTCAGCTTTAGGCAGCAGTATGCCAACCATAAAATCAGCTTGGCTGGAGGAAAAATGAAAGATTTAGATTTAGAACCGTGAGATTTAGCTGGTGTGCTAATGCTCGACGCTCAAACAGCCGTGGTGAGGCGTCGAAAGCAGTGCTGACCAAGCCGTGGAGGGGCAGGAAAGCACCGAGTTCGATCTGGTGTGACCGACGAAGCAGATAAAATATCCAAAACTAGCCGCGCCCGGCGACAGAATCTAAATAAGATCTGTCTGTGGACAGTTAAGCTAGCTAGCCCTGGACGCGAGATATGCTTTGAGTGAGAAGGGGTGTTTGAATGAGGTGGTGCCGTCCGCATGAGCTATTTAAGGTAGCTGGGACTATCTGTGGCGGACGGACACCTTTCACCAGCCAATCAGGATTGGCGTAATGAGATAAATGCTTCTGAGGGCTGCAGCGGGGCGTGCATCCCATAGTGAGACATCGGACGAAATATTATGAAAGAGAACTTCATTTTTCAATTTCAAGGGAGCGTTGTCAACGACGTGGTCCAAAATGTCTCTGGACAAGATTGGATAAACCTACAGCCAATCAGAACAACAAAACATGCAACGTATCACTGAGCGGACTACAGTGTTCAGAGATGAGCTGTGAGGGTGTGGCATCAATATGTCGGTAAATATGAGTCGCCGTTTTTGCCGTCAGAATTTGAAAATAGTTTAACCGACAGTTAAACAGACACACATCAGCTGCAGCCATCTTGGTTGTTTTTAAAAAATAGCTAACTATGCTGCTCTTAACAAAGCGAGGTTGGTCACTGGAGCGCCCCTGGAGCGAGGGTGCGCGAGCCAAAAATAATGTTATCACATATTTTGCGAATGGTCTGCTAGATGTCAGTCATCATATCAAAACCACCCCATATGAGATAAACTTGCTAATTGTGACTGGCTCAAGTACCGTCGGGTCAGCTGACCATCTGTCTGACCCGGAGGAGGATCCGACGTTTCTGGCAGAGCAAAGAAAACTTACATTTACAAATCTACATTAGACATCTCATGTTGCAGAGTCCATTCTGTCATTTATAGAGCTTCCACTTTAAGTCTTTTATCAGAAAAAATGCAGTTGGTGCAGTTGGTTGTTCACGCGCTGCTGGAGTACCAGGGACTTTGTCAGCAATCACAGTGAACTCGGTTCATTTCAGTGGGAGCCACAATCAGCAGATTGACTTGCTGGGGTGTGGGTGTGATGAATGTGCAAATCATTTGTGTCAAGTGTTACTTGACATGTGAATTTGAGCACCTGACCTGATTTGTTAACAGTTAGGGTTGTCAAGACGATAATCCATACTGATGATTAGTATTGGATTAGAGACTAACTGGCAAAAGTATTGGTGCTTTTTCCATCAACAGTGCCGTCTCTGCCTCCTCCAGTTGATGCGTAGCATCCCTCAGCAGCGCTGCAGACAGATAGTTACAGCTCCTCTCTGTAGCAGCTGAAGACATGAGCGCTGGTTCGTCACGTTAACAACTCTGAGGTGACTAATCGCCGTTAAGGCTGCTGCTTGAGAACCTTTGAGACCAGCTTTAGTTGAAAATTTAACAGCAAGAGCAAAAGCTCCATTTGGAAGAAATGAACATACGAGTATGGCAACGACAGCTCATTTTATAGTGAGGTCAAGTTTCATTAAATGGTCTCACTACAATGAAATGGCTACTAATGGGACTAACATCCTCACACATGAATAGAACTGGGCTCGTTGAATCCACAAGAGTCTCAGCCATGGATGTATGAAGAGAACTGGATACAGTGTTCAAGGCAGAGCCCCGTTCATTTCTATGAAAGCTGCTTAGTGGCACATTAAACCAGAAAAGTTCCATTTCCATGTTTAAAAATACCCTAAAAAATACCACTTTTGTCATACTTTTGCACTGTGTGGCCCCAGACTGCATGATATTGTCATAAAAATTGGCATATCTGTAAAGGGGAGACTCGAGGGTACCCGTATCTTGAGGTCAGATGTCGAGGGACCCCAAGTCTTAATTAAGTCTAAATTTGCTCATGTTAAAGATTTATATAACAGACAACAAGTGTCTCTTTGTGTGCTTCATTTTTACATCCATCTCTCCATCTTCTCTCTTTTTCCCTCCATCTAAAGATCATCTATTGTCTGACACCTTCCCCAGCCAGGACTGTGACTCTCCAAACGTCAGCCGTTTGCACAACAACAATCTGACGCAGCAGAGCCACTGCTCACCCATAGCTAAACCCGACACATCCAGCCAATCCAATCCCAGTGCTCAGCCACAGTCTCCGCCTCAGGTCAACAACCTCCAGGCTCAAGCACCTTTGGGCCCCTCCAAACGTCGACTCTCTGTTGAGCGCAGCCTCTCCATAGAGGACCCACCAGGTACCAGAGGCCCAGAGGGGAGTGTTGTGGTGAAGCCGGCCAGGGTGTACACAATCACCAGGGAAGGAGGGATGACTCTGGGGTGCCGTGGTAGCGAAGAGAGCCTGGAGCTGGAGGTTCTGAAGGGCACCAGGGAGCAGCCTCTGTCCCAGGCCCCTGCCTCCGCCAACCACAACCCATCCTGCACCAGCCAGCCATCGGCCTCAGCCCCCCACGGTAGCCATCACCGTAGTAGCCATCACCGCAGTAACTATCACCCGCCTCACCAACATCACGGAGGCCTGTCGTCGTCATCGCAGCCACTGCAGAGCTCGGGGAGTTCCAACAACATCCGGGACTGGGGGATGAGGAGAGGGGGGTCGCGGGACGACTACACCCCAGACTGCGTGGCCTGCATTCGGGCTCCGTGTCAACAGCAGCGCTCCCTGGACCTGGATACCTCACCACAGGATGGAGGGAAGCCCCGCAAGAAGCTGGAGAGGATGTACAGCGAGGACAGAACATCTACTGATGACAGGGGTAAAGAAAGATGGATGGGTGGACCGGTGGGGGCTTAATTTGATAACGATGGAGGGGAATAAACACTTAAGCATCTGTCATGTCAGCAGCTTTGTGGTTCATGTGTTACGGTAACGGGTCATTAAGATACATACAATACCTAAATGTCCCTTAAGTGTATTTCACGCCACGCTGCCTTATCATGTGTTCCTCTGTGCTGATATCACACCTTGCTTTTGCTCTCTGTGCCTGCAGAGGACAATCCTAATAGCTGGTTCCCCAAAGAGAATATGTTCAGCTTCCAGACAGCCACCACCACCATGCAGGCGTGAGTATGGCATGGAAATCCGCCTTCGATCCCACTCTGTACATCACAGCGTCTCACTGCGCCAACGCCGTGTTGGCAGGGATACGGCTCAGCCTTTGCCTTCCAAGATTTACAGCTCAGATGGAGCGTGCTACTACACCATTTTAATGAGCAATCACACATTTCGCACTTGTTGGTTCCACCAATATTCGAAGCCACTACAACTTGTTATGAGTCCGATTCTGTAATTGACCTTTATGTTCTTCTCCGAGCTGCAGTGTGGTACTGTGAGAAAGTCCTCGGCTGCTAATACTGAAATAACCAAACTGTGATTGCATTTTCCATTTTAAATATAATATATTACAGAATAAATACTAAAAAAACAGTTCATTTTCATGCTTTAAAAAGCAAATTTACTCCGTGAGAGACCGGACGCCATTTCTCATTTAAAACATCAGAAAACATGCCACCTAAGCTGGTGTGCCGAGTTCTTTACTTTTGATTTTTAATATGCTCCCATTTAAAGATCCAATTGGCCAGATTTAGAAAGCAGAGCACGTGTGTTGGTCATGCACACACACACACACACACACACACACACAGTACCCTCCACTCCTTGTGACTAGTTAATTATCACCTCTCACCCAGACCGTATAATTGTGACCGTCAAACAGACAAAGCTCAGCCGTCGTGATCTTTCCCCTCATCTCCCCCACACTCCCTCTCCTCATGTTGGTGTCTCTCCTCCTTTTTTCCATCTCTTTCCATCCGCCCGTGTTCCCATCAGGGTCGGACTGATATATTCGCACACTTGCCTATACATTAAATTACTAGCCAATGAGTGTTTGTTGCAGCTTAATGAATTACACACTTCCAAATGCATAAGTGAGAACTCAAACATGCAGCCGTCTCTGATGTGTGTGTGATGACCCTGTTGCTGACTTCTCTTTCACTCTGCTCTCTCTTCTCCCTCTCCCTCTCCTCTCCTCTCCATGTGGCGGCTTTCCAAACCACGGCTGCAGAATATCGTGAGTAACTCTTTCAACCGCCCCCACTGTTCTTCCTTGTTGCTCTTGCTTCTTCTCGCTCTGTCAGTTAGGTAACGTGTCTTGAACCCTTGTTTCCCTCGTGTGGCGTTGTGCGATTCAGTCTGCTGTCCTCAGTGTCGGCTGGACTGCGTGTTTGAAGTTTGAGGGTCAGTCAATATTCAACTCAAGTGCAGGGAAGGTACTGTACCATAGGAAGCACAGCATATATACTATTATTAATACTGTTTTAATCCATATATTGGATCACCTGACCAGATTTGATACGATTGATTGGTTTCGTTGAATCAATTTCACTGAATAGTCAACATCAACTGATCACTTCCACCAAAAATTACTCCATTGCTGTCATATGTAACTTTTTAGGTACTTTTTTTGCTGACATTGGCAATTTGCTTGTAGCTTTAATGTCAGTGCTGTTGTTATTGTCTCAGCCGTGATAATGGACTCGTGTGGGTGCCTGGGTGTGTGTGTGTGTGTGTGTCTTTCTGTCTGTCAGTCCACAGCTAATGTCTTTGTACTACTTGATGCATTAGTTTGTATTGAGGGGTTCATCCCTTTTTTCCCCAGGAGATGGGGAACATCGGACATTTTTTCCCCAAAAGGGTCAGATGTTCTTGGTCGCATAAGCCTCTGCCCTCGCGGATTTAACTCAGCATTTTGTTAGGGCTAGGGGTTACGATTAGGGGGATAGTTTTAGGGTCTACATAAGCCTGTTTGTCGGGGAATTCGGCACTGAATGTGAAAGAAATAACAGACCCGGGAACAAACGAGCCTTTCTGTAAAAAGCGAGGATCATCAGACCTTTCTTTAAAAAGATCTGATGTTCCCTGGTCAGAAACAAAACGGAGAACATAGGGACTTTTTGGGAAAAGCAGGGAACATCGGTACCGCTTTGTATGTGACCGGGGAACATAGGACCCCAGGAACGTAGGTACGTTCCCGTATTAAGCTAGCATTAAGCTAGTATATCCGCTGTTATAACTTGTTGCGGTTTTACTGCATTTTGATGAAATTTGAAGTTATTACATGTCTGTATCTCAAAGCCCACTGAACATGTTTCAAGTTCACATCAAAACAAAGACATTTTACTTGTTAGCAGCTCCCCAGCCTACACTGTAATGTATTTTTGTTCCTTCCCACTTGGTTGAATTTGTTGGGAAGTCTTCATGCTAGCAGAAGACGGCTCTCAGCTCTCAGGGTTTCTGGTGATGCAGATGGTGGAAATAGTTACAGGATGAAGGAAGAGTTACCTCCAACATGTTCAGGTGATACAAGTGATGGAGCTCATGAGGAAAGACACGTGTGCAGAGGCAGAGCTGGGGAGGCTTTTGGATAATTTAAATTGCTCATTGGCTTCAGCACATTGTGTATTGTAGCTCATCAGCTGTCCGTCTGTCAGTCAGTCAAACCCAGGCTGCGGGACATGACTTCATTTCTGACATACATTGTCACAGATGATTCTCATTATGTCTGACATCCTGTCAGAGCCATTACTGTCCCCTCTGGGATAGGGATGTCAGGAGAACCGATACTTGGGATAACTTTCTAAAAAACACAGACGATGGCTATTTTTTTAAAGGCACTGGAAGTCTCTGTGCTGGGACTCTTCTGGA
Source organism: Echiichthys vipera (assembly GCF_963691815.1). Lineage (NCBI taxonomy): Eukaryota > Metazoa > Chordata > Actinopteri > Perciformes > Trachinidae > Echiichthys > Echiichthys vipera. Next base: position 32,578,609 of record NC_139829.1, on the reverse strand, counting down.
ACTAATGGGGGCAGTATAGCGAGTGCTCCCGCCATACTTGCACTCTTAAATAGGAGGTCACAAGGAAGTGGCATAACAAACCCTATGTGGAAGTGTATGGAAGTGCTTTGAGGCAGATGACTGTGGGGTTATCATTAATCCACTGAAACCACGATGCAAACGATGGTACCGTGGTCTTCAGACTGAGGGAGGCAATACTTCCATTTTTGTTGTGATTGGTTCTGGACAGTCTCTCTCTCCTTTTTAACCGTTGTTTTTGTCTCCCTCTGTCTGTGCTCCCTTCCTGTTCTCTGGTTTTGAGTTTGTTGTCCTGGCAAGTGATCCTCGTTAGCATTGATCACCTGCAACTCTGTGTATTAAGCCGGTCCTGAGCCTCATTCGGTGCCGGATCATTCTTGTCACGTGGGGTGACGGAGAATACACGGGGGGTGGGACCCAAATGCAGACACGGGACTCAGGAGACGGTATTAACAAATTTAATAAACATATTTACAAAAGGTGCTTTAAACACAAAGAGAACTGATACAAATTGACACGATGAATGGACACAAGAGGACAGGTACGCAGGGAGACACCAGGGTATGTAGAGTTATGATCCGGCACCGAATGAGGCTCAGTACCGGCTTAATATACAGAGTTGCAGGTGATCAATGCTAACGAGAATCACCTGCCAGGAAAACAAACTCAAAACAGGGAAACAGAAAGAGAGCACATACAGAAAAACACCGACAGAGGGAGACAAAAACAACGACTGGGGCGGCAGTAGCTCAGTCCATAGGTGACTTGGCTTGGAACCGTAGGGTTGCTGGTTCAAGTCCCTGTGTGGACCATGTATGGAGCGTGAACTGGTGGCTGGAGAGGTGCCAGTTCATCTCCTGGGCACTGCCGAGGTGCTGTTGAGCAAGGCACCGAACCCCCAACTGCTCGGGGCGCCGGTCACTGGCAGCCCCCTCGCTCTGACATCTCTCCTTAATTGCATGTATAGGTCCTGACTGTGCATGTGTGTTTCTGTTTCTGTTTCTTCTTCTTCTTCTTCTTCTTCTTCTTCTTCTTCTTCTTCTTCTTCTTCTTCTTCTTCTTCTTCTTCTTCTTCTTCTTCTTCTTCTTCTTCTTCTTCTTCTTCTTCTTCTTCTTCTTCTTCTTCTTCTTCTTCTTCTTCTTCTTCTTCTTCTTCTTCTTCTTCTTCTACTAAAAAGGAGAGGGAGACTGTCCAGAACCAATCCCGACAATTTTAGCATTTACCGTAAGACTAAGCAATGTTCAAAACACAACTGACACATTTCCTAACACAAAACTATAAAGACGGATCAGATAGTTGACGTTATGTTTTATATTATAATGAAAAATAAGGAGGCGTTCACCAGGACAGCTATGGTACAGCTACAAATTCAAGGTGGTTCTTGATTCATATACATTGACGACATCCAGACGTTTAAACGAGTTAACGTTTCCTTTTTTATCCGTCATACTGAAATTCACGTTTCATGATGTTTGGGATGGCTCGCGGACACATCTGTTGCAAAAACGCCTTATGTTATGAAGCATATGTGCTGTTGGTTTAACGTTAGCCTGTACCTCGTAATAACGCAGCCTCGGCCATTCAGTTAGCACAGCAAGTTCTTATTCAGTTGATCAACTAAGGACTGTTCGCAAACATTTTTATGCTAATGTTTTAATATTAACTACCTGCCAACACCGTGTGTGTGTGTGTGTGTGTGTGTGTGCGCGTGCATACGTATGTGCTGGTGCCAATGTATGCATTCTCTGGAACGTATGACTCTTAAGTAATTGCACTATGACCGATGGTTGCACTGTGTTCTGTTGTGTTATATTCTGTAAAACTGTTTTATAAATAGCATTTTAATATTTAACAAATTTGCTAATAAAAGAGTTCATGTTTAAGGAAATGGGATCTTAGAAAAGCCTTCTCTGATTTTTCTTTTTTTACACCTTGGTATCAAATTGGCAATGAGAATCGTGTAATTTCCCTGGTGTTGACACCGACATCGTGACGTCTCTACTCCCGGAAAGGCACCCCCAGAATGGCACGATGACAAATAATGGACCCCAAGACAGGCACTGAAATAATAAAGATGACAGTCTGTCAGTAGTACTAAGATTGGGTAATAGAGAGGTGAAGGTCCTACCCCTACAGTGGACCTCCAAAGGACCTCACTATGGGGGAAATAATCTGAACAGTAGTGAATGTCGAAAGATACATTTTGATTTATCCCGTTTGATTTGTGCCATGAATTACACATATGATGTTAATGTTGCAAGTCAATAAAATCATAGTTTGCTGTAGGACTGTATAAGACAAGTATGAGACTTTAAAATACATATTAAGAAAGAAAAATCCCAAAAGTTGCGTAAATTCCATATAACGTTACACATGTTCTGGAACATAGCTAAGTTAGATAGTTAGCTAGCTAGTTCGTGCTTGCTAGCATGGTGACGTACATTGTGCAAGACGAGAGTGCCTTTAGTATCGTTAACTCTCATATGGACAGGCAGGAAGTGTGTCCTTGTTACTCCTCAGTGTCTCTTAATGTAGATCCCTTTCTGGCATTACGGTCCTAGTGTGTGTGTGTGTGTGTGTGTGTGTGTCCTGTGTGTGCCCTCTGGTGGGTAAAACACCCCTGTGCTGCTAGCTCTAACCACTCAGCAAAGCTAACCAAACCCCTCACTAACCCTGATGGACTTAAACCTCCTGACCTTGAACCCCTTGATACCCTTGTTGCCCCTTGTTGCCCCAGACACACTAACTGGAACTTTACATTTATGCCCGAACCCAAGTAGACCCAAAGGGCTTGAATCAATTCCTCTCATCTTTGTTTGACTAAAACCCTGATAGGACTACAGTATAAACAATGTCTGAGCTAAATCAGAAACATTCTGTAAAGTTTATTTTTCCCCTTGGGTCCGTTTGGGTTCCGACAGAAGTTCTTTGGTATTAAGGTCGAGCGCAGCTAAACATAAAACTCTATGTCCCCACAAATCCACTTAACGCTTTGACATCCTGGCAGGGCTTTCCGAGGCATTGCTGAGAGAAAGAGACGGAAAAGAGAGCTGGAGGCAGCCACCATGATGGAGAGGTACTGTGTCCTGGCTGTCCTGTCCTGTCCTGTCTGGTGTTACAGCTCACCTATGACACAGTAGACAAATTCCCCTCACGGGTCTCGTATCAGATCTGAAGATTGCTTTTTTCTTAAGGGACCGATCGGCTGATGTTTATCCTCACCTCTTCGTATATTGTGCTTTTTTAAAATAGTGACTGGGGCTTTGATTTAGCTCAAATGAACCAGATAGCCACGATCACTATCATGGTATTCTGTGGTGTGTGTTTGTGTGTGTGTGTGTGTGTGTCTTGGCGTTTGATACTGATACACAAGGCACCCTTGACGACTGTTGCACTCAGGCCTCGTCCACACAAACACGGGTATTTTTGAAACAGAACTTTTATGGCCCAGGTTAAAAAAGAAAATCCCGTCCACATGAAACCGCAAAATCCACCTCCGTCAGCTGGTCACATCTCGAGTGCTCCACACGTCTCCATGGATACAACTGACTGTGTACCATCGCACAGTATGACGTCAAACAATGTCGATAAGAAATCGCGGTTTTCCTCAGTTTTCCTGTCCACACACATGAAACTGCTGAAACCGGACTTTAACAAAAAGGTGTCACCCTGGACTACGGTTACAAAAAACTCCGGTTTCAGGAGCTCACACCTGCGGTTACGTGTGGATGACAGGCCGAACCATGCAGAGAAACACACGGTTTCAAACATTCCCCCGTTCGCGTGGACGGCCCCTAGATGCTCAGAGCTCAAGTGCTCCAGGATTAAGAATGACTAAGTCTGGGTAGTGAGGGGGTCTGGGTGGTGGAATGGTCAAATTAACACACAACCTTCACCCACATGACTGTTTTTCATGTCCTGTTCATGTCTCCTTTGTCCTCACATCACGGTAGTTATGTTACAACAGTAGTTTTTTTTAAACTTTTTATTTAATTTAAAACCCACCCACGACCTTTCCCTAACCGTGACCAAATGGTTTTGTTGCCACACCAGTTATTTGGTCCAGTCCCAGCCTGGTCCTAGTCCTGGTCCAGTCCCAGCCTGGTCAGATGCGTACATGAACTGATGTTTTGTCTTCCAAGACAAATAACCAAGTCCAGTTGCTTTTGTCCAGGTCGTCGTTCTCCCCAAAGCAATTTCAGTCAAAAGCAACTGGACTTGGTTATTTGTCTAGGAAGACGTTTCACCTCTCATCGAAGAGGCTTCATCAGTTCATGTACACATCTGACCAGGCTGGGACTGGACCAGGACCAGGCTGGGACCAGGACCAGGACCAGGACCAGGCTGGGACTGGACCAACTAACTGGTGTGGAGATCCAGTTATTTAACTTGCTAAGGTTTAGGCAGCAAAACCATTTGGTCACGGTTAGGGAAAGGTTGTGCGTGGGTTTTAAATCAAATAAAAAGTAAAAAAACTACTGTTGTAACATAACTACAGTGACGCAAGGACAAAAAAGACATGAACAGGACATGCTGGGTGAAGGTTGTGTGTTACTTTGACCATTGCCCCACCCCAACCCCCTCACTACACAGACTTTGTCATTCTTAATCTTGAAGCATTTGCTCTGAGCATCAGGCTGGGACTGGACCAAATGTCTGGTGTGGAGATCCGGTTATTTAACCTCCAGTGAGGGTGTGCACAAGGCTGATGATGTCACTGGAACCCTTTGTCCTCCGCATTACCACTAATTTCTCATGTTTAAAACAGTGAATGGAGTGGAGCGTCACAGTTAAATGCATAGAAATAAATTACTCCAAGGGGTCCTGACAATGGTACTCTACGTGACAAGTTGGGATTCGAACGGGTTGAAGTTCACCAAAGGATAAACACTGGGCAATATTTCTCACATCCTGCAAGGCTGAGATATACCATCTGTTGTCTGAGCCTGTCCGTGTGTCTCCATGTGTTTGCGTGTTGCAAGTTTGTCAAACAGCGCAGGGGGATTTTGTTTCTTTGAGTGTGTGTGTGTGCAGGGCTTCGTCACGTACATCCAGCATGGAGTGCTTTTGAATAGTACATCTGAGTTAGTCTTACAAATCCAATTATGTGCGTTTGAATAAGCAGGACATTAGTTCTGCGGAGCATTCGGAAAGGGCACGGAGGGATTGAGATGCACACGCACCGACATGAATTTGACTCGGTGGTCTTGATGCGTCGGTGTTGGGGATTTTAAAAGCTGTTGTCACTCGGTATGAAAATACATCCCCTGACTGATGGATCCCCCTCGCCTCTGAGTCATCCCTCTATTTCGGGCTCTGCCTTCACCACTCCTGCAATCACTGACACGTCAACATTGTTTTGTGGAATGCCTACTAACTGCACTCTGGATACGAAATAGCTTGAGTTGAAAATAATGCATGTGGGTGGGTGCGTGCGTGGTTTGGTTAGGGTGACACTTATGTATCCCGTTGATATTGGTCCTTTGTTAATGAGGCCTTTAGTTTGGCAGTGACGCACAACAGTCACTGTACGGGAAGAGGTAGCAATAACTGCCTGCATGCGGGTCTTATTAAAAATAATGAGCAGTGGGGCTGTGGAGCAGTTGTTTCATCACTACGTTGTTTTATTTCACCACGGTGAACTCAACAGCGTGTCTTTAATTGGGTCCAATATCGTCTTTATAACAGGGGAAAATGTGTCCTACAACATCAGAGTAGCTTTTCAAATGGTTTGTATTTTAATTTTAATGTTTTTGGAATTAGCAAGATTAGGATTGTTTCCACTGTCCATTGAAAGTGGCCCTGGGAGATAGATAAGGCCCTGTAAGAAAAGACCAAGGTTGCACTCACACTGTCCATCCGTACCGTGCCCAAACAGGTTACACGGCTAAAGTCTAGTTCGTTTGACCAGTGTGAGTGCAACCACACGCCTAGCTGCGACCCGTTTGGGAGAGGTGGGCTTTTGTAGAGTGCGTTTGCACATGTATGAGCACGAGCATGCGCACGTGTACGAGCACGAGGCCTACGGCGGTTCTGAGGTCATTTACTGTGCGCCTGTTGGGACGTAGAAAAAAGTAGGAGGGACCATGCGTGGATATTTAAAACAATAGCGGTGAAAGGTTCACGTTGGTGTGAAGCGGAGGTGGAGTGTTTACTGCAGATTTGGTCGATGAAAAGATTCAAAAACAGTCGACAAGACGCACAAAAACTCAGAGGTCTACGGAAAGATTTGTAAACAAAGCGATTACATCATCAATGCGTGTGACGTGTTACGGCGTGATGACGTATAGGCAGCAAGAAGCATTCGCCAAGGCCCAGGTAGTGTGAGTACAAACGGGCCTGGAGGGGGGGACAAGGACCCTAAAGCATGGGGCACGGTATGGAGTGGCTTAAAAAAACACAGCTTCTGCGTTGTTTAAAGCCCCTGAACACCCGCACAGGTGTTTACAGTTGACCTGGTTGATTAGACCTCTTCTCAGGGCTGTGTGGGTGTCTACTGTGATTGATTGACATCTTCCAGAGCTTTGTTTCATCTGTTAAGGCGAGACAAAGTACACATGTATCGTTCTTAGTGGTAGACGGACATTTATGACCTCATAAACTCCCATCAAATTCTCCTCAAAGCCCCGCCCACCTTCAGGGGAATAACAGAAAACACCTGTGTGGGTGTTCAGGGGCTTTAATAAGTTTGATAAGTTTCAGCACTGTTCTTGATGGATGAGGCATCTCCACGTTCTTCTACTGAGCAATAATGAAGCCAAAATATCTCTAATACGGGTGCCACCATGTTGGAATTTTGCAACCAGAGTCTGTGCCGTAGGGATCAGGTGAACGTGAGTCAATCATGGCTGTCGATCATGATGTTTCACCCTTTTTTCATGGCATCAGATAACTAATTACAACCAAACGTAAAAGAAAAATGGACACTTGAACAAACATAAGTATGGTAAAACTACCTAAACTGACAGAAACCAGCTCTGGGAATAATGTATTTGAGGTGTATTTGGACATAATTTGGCCCATGTCCCATCCGCTAACATGGAGTCTATGACCTGTGCTGGATACCGGAATGTAAAATAGCCGTAGACAGATTTAGATGTATAAATATACAGATACGTATGAGAAGTGGCGTATAGTTATTTAGGGATAAGTGAGGAAAATGTAAGTGCGTGTGAGGTCTTTTTGCGCTACACTGAACCCTCGTAGTCAGACGAGCCTTGATGAATAATAAAAAAGGTGCACGTTGTTCCACTTAGGGCTCCTTCTCTTTCCTGTGTCTCTCCTCCTCTCTCTGTCCTACGCCTTCCCTCCAGTCGTACCAATGAGTCATACATTGCTTTTTGATGTAAAAATACAATCCAGCTTGTGATCAGGGGTATTCCCCTGTGGCAAAGTAACGCTGCGGCACCCAACTGAGCAAGGAGAATAAAATGAAGACAGAGAAGGAAGTGAATCGTGACTAAAAGACGATAATTCACTTGTGTTGGAACATGCATTTGATACTCTTCAGTGGTCGTTGAAATGAGTCGAGAACTGCTTTTGCTGTTATAGAAATCCTCTGTTGACTTAAGTCCTTGCAGGGTTTTTTAAAACGTCTATGACATCCTCAAAGCAATTTCAGTCCAAAGCAACTGGACTTGGTTATTTGTCAGGAAGACGTTTCACCTCTCATCCAAGAGGCTTCATCAGTTCATGTACGCATCTAACCAGGACCAGGACCAGGACCAGGACCAGGCTGGGACTGGACCAGGACCAGGACCAGGCTGGGACTGGTCCAACTAACTGGTGTGGGATCCAGGTATTTAACCTCTCACAAGGCCGATGATGTCACTAAAACCCTTTGTGCTCCAAGTGCCAACGACCGTCGTTAGAGTGGCAGTCGTTGGTGGGAGGTTGGTTTCGACTTCGTTGGTGCTCTATTGAGTCTTAACGACAGTCGTTGGAGTCACAGGAGGCGTACATGAACTGATGGAGCCTCTTGGATGAGAGGTGAAACGTCTTCCTAGACAAATAACCAGAAAATTCCAAGTTCCAACGAGGGAAAAGGTATAAAAATATTTTTTCATGGTCTGCAGATTAAATATGTTTACAGCCAGATGTTCGGGGCATTGCAGAGTATCAATTCTTCAGAAAAATGGATGCTTTATGATACATCAATGGCCCAAACTGGGACTTTGAGGTAGTCTTGATGTACGCTAACACATTAGCATGTGCACAAGACAGAGCTACAGCACCTACTGAAGACTCTGAGCTGATTTTGATACCAATGGTACCAACTCGTACCAATCTTCTGGACTTTTATCCATCTGTACAGTCAGTTGGATACTGAATACATCATTTCGTTCTCTGGCTCTGTATCTCATTCTTGATGTATCTGTCTCCCTCTTCTTCTCCCTAAAACTCTAGGAATTTCCGCAAGCACCTCAGGATGGTGGGCAGCCGCCGGATCAAGGTCCAGAGTAAGTCTTTCAGTGTGTCTGTACGCATGTGTGATAGTACGTTTTCATGCATTCATGCTCTACAGTGGGAACCATAACATCAGAATTGAGGTTTATCAGTTAATTTTTGCGTCATGCACGGAGCAACATGCATGTTCATAGGAATATTGTGTTTGGGTACGTTTATGGATCAGCTAGGCGGTGATTTGGTCAGTCTACACTGACGGTGTGTGTATGTTACTGTGACTATGCACACATACTATTACTGTGACTATGCACACATGCATCTGCTGCAGAGAAACTGTCATTTGTATGCTGGTGATTCTGTCCTGGAAAGTTCAAAGGCAGTTTGTGTCTAAAGGCAGGAACACACCAAGCCACCGGTGGAAGTAGGGCAGACGGTGAGCGACTGCAGTGTAAAAAACGATTATAAGGGTTAAGGTCATACTCCAGTTTCTCAAACTCCATGTAAACACAGTACCAGGGTGAAATCGGAGTTCTCACACCCCGGTTAACAGACCTGGATAACGCCTTAAGTAACCTGAGTTCTTATGCATGTAAACGCTTTACCCGGATTATTATCAGGTTTCTCGTCTGCGCATGTGCCCCAGTAGTGGCTTTTGACCCAGAAATAGAATAAACCAAGGCAACGATGCGGAAAACAACATAAAAAACCCCAATAACAATAGAGCGTTACCTTTAAACCGAGGGAGGATTACGCCGTGGCAACATCACCACCAAGAAACTACCCGTTTCTGTCGTAATTCAGTCCAAAAGTCGTCCCGTTTCCCCCCACATGTGATTTTGTCGTATTAAAAGCCCTCACAGACTTGCGGGGTAATTTCGGGGCACCACCCCCAGGATGCATGTAGAGGAAACCCTGCTCCAACACCATTTGGCACTTAGTCGACCCTTGTCCGGAGCTTTTCTGCTGATTCGGCGCGTTGAACCAGAGGCAGAAACGGTTCAGCTTAGAGCACGAGAAGAGACGCTCGGTTTGTTCCTGCCTCAATGCTGATGATTGAAAACGTACATGTCAACATGTTTGTTTGCTGTATCTCTGACACATTAGATTTTATTTTCAGTCAAATTTATGGACCAAGTTTTGTCATTATACTCCATCATTGTTAGTACTTCACAAATAAAGTTGATTCTGTTATCTAAATAATTAGACACTTAAGTCATTTTCCGAGCAATATGCCAAACAACTGGTTCCACATTCACAATTGTGAGGATTTGCTGCTTTTCGTTGTCTTATGAGATCGTAAACACACATTTCAGTCAGTACATTTGGACTGTTGTTTGGACTAACATCGATTTGAAGATGTCCCTTTGAGCTCTGGGAAGTTGTGATGGGCATATTTCATTATTTTATCACTAAATTTTATATCGATTGACTGGGAAAATAATCACAAGCTGCATTTGTAGTCACGACTGTGCTCTGTTGCACCTGTAAGCACACCCACGACGCACACACACACACCCTGGAGTACATCACTGCAACAAGGTGGGAAGTAAAATCAAATTAATAAAACGATTATTGACTTTTCAACACAATATACTTTGAATTAAAATCAAAAAGCTATTATTGAATTACCACATAGCCCCAATGTAAACAGAGTGCACCAGGCCAGACACCTCAAGGCAGACTGTTCTTCACACACACACTAGGTCGACAAGACAGAACCCTTCATTTGTGGGGTTGATGATCCTATTTGAAGAGTATGTGTGTGTGTGAGAGAGAGAGAGAGTGACTCTTCCACCCCCTAATTCCATCAGCCTTTGCCGACCGCCGAGCCAAGAGTTTCAGCCGCTCGTGGAGTGACCCTACACCCGTGAAGCCTGACTCACTGCATGACTCCAGAGACAGTGAGTCGACACTCTGCTGTGCTAAATACCGTAGGATGTATAAAATAGTATAGTTACTGTACGCAGCACATACATGCACACTTTTATACAGACTGTATAACTGACATTAAGTCCCCCATTGGTTTGTGGACTTCCATTTTGGAGTCTCAAGTTTGGCGTTGGCAGCCATCTTGGTATTTTGGAGCCAGAATTGAACATATTAGGACTTTAAAGTGAATTTCCAGCGTAAAATCCAGCTTTTTCGGTCTTTTTCGGCAAATACACTCATCAAATAAGCCATCGAGACATTTTTTTAAACTATTAACGGAGAATTCCTGGAGTGTCGCTAACGCGATTAGCTCGTGGCAGCACGATGAGAGCATTCAAAGGTCTTTTTTAACCACTAATCCTGCTGAAAATAACAGCAAACCTCTGCAGCAGCATGAGAAGAGTCCCTACACACAAAACAAAGCAGCAATGGGCTCCTTCCTTTGGGATTGACTTTGATAATCCACTTGAATGGACTTTACTATGAGAGGAGCTGGTACAGGGGCCAGTTGGTAAGTCTTTAAAACACTCTTTAATAAACTCTGGCTTCACTAACTACGCTGTTGCTGCTTTGTTTTGGGTGTAGGGACTCTTCTCATGCTGCTGCAGAGGTTTGCTGTTATTTTCAGCAGCATTAGTGGTTAAAAAAGACCTTTGAATGCCTTCACCGTGCCGCCCCGAGCTAATCACTGTTAGCAGCATTCGGCTGTTGGCGACTGTTAGCAGCTCTCTGGGATTTTTCCTTTAAAAGTTGTTACACGGGTGTTTTAACCGAAAAAGACCCTGGGATGATTTTTACGCTGGAATTGCACTTCTGCGTTGGCTTCACTTTCTGGACCCCAACACCACATCCATCTTTATTAAACAAAGACATGACACAACATGTGGAAACTCAAGCTTAAAAGAACACAGAAATATCAAAGCTACAGATAAACACACATGGATCGTGCCCATAAGCACACAGTCCCGTGCACCGTCTCACTGTAGTGTTCGACTGTCATTGTGTGTCCAGACTCTAGAGCATGGGTGTCAAACTGATCCAGTAAAGGGCCGTGTGGCTGCAGGTTTTCATTCCAACCAATCAAAAACACACCTGGTCCAACAAATCAACTGTGTGAAGACGGTTCAGGTGATTGAGTAAGTCGAGTCAGGTGTGTTCTTGCTTGGTTGGAATGAAAACCTGCAGCCACAGCGACTCTTTACTGGATCACTTTGACACCCCTGATATAGAGTTTATCTGAATATCTACTTCTGTTCTGCACATCTTTACTTGGCTGTTGCCTTCCATCCAATCAGCCGTCCTCATCTCTGTGGCAGTTGTCCATCTGCCTGTTGCTTCGTGTTGCAGCCGTCTGTCTGTGCCCGGATGCATAAAGAGAGTGTTATTGTCTAACGTCTGATTTCAACTTGTCTCGTCCTCCCCTCTGCGCGGGAGGAATAAAATAACAGGTGCAGCGCTTTTAAATGGAGCCGCCTCCGCTCTAATCTTGTTTGTGTGTTATCCTTTCATCTCGCCCTTTGTTCCTGTGTGTGTGTGTGTGTGTGTGTGAGCCAGGTGGCGAGCTTCAGACCTCCTCAGGGACTCTAGATGAAGGGCTGGATGAGGACACCGACTGGGAGGAAGAGAGGGAGGTGGAGCGAGTGGCATGTGAAGGGGAGGACTTCATCCCACCTAAAATCATGGTGAGGGTTGTGATAATCACCGTACATTTGACTTCAAAGTGAAACTAACTCTATCCGACATGCAGCCAAGGGTATCAGTGTTTATCTGTATGTTTCCTTTTCCTTTCCCACAGTTGATATCCTCCAAGGTGCCAAAGGCTGAATATGTCCCCAACATCATTCGCAGGGACGACCCCTCCATCATCCCTATTCTCTATGTGAGTTACAGCCATCGACAGCTTTACACTACTATTTTGTTTCAGGGTGACCCCAAATAGAGGAACATTTGACCGTTGACAGTTGATTTGACTGCCAATCTCAGTCGGATTGTCGCACTGGAGGATAATGGGGTCGTGAAACAAAGGATCACTGCATTGGAGCTATATGTGGGTATTAAACGGACTTGTACTTATGGTAAATAGTCCTGGACTCGTTACGTTCACCCATTCACACAGACATCCATGCACTGATGGCGAAGCCTACCTTCCCATCATCTCATCTAATCATCTAAACCACATTGAGCATGGGGAGCAATTTAGGGTTCAGTGTCGTGCCCGAGGACAGTTCAACATGGAGACGGCCGACCTTCCTCAGAGCCATATCCGCCACCATCGCCTCACGACACCATCCTGATCTGGCAAGCTCCATCGTATTTTACTCGCAGATCAGTCTGGTAACGCGCTATGGAGAAGTTTGCCAAGTCACCGAACCAATCAGTGTTGGTTTTGAGGCGGGTCGAAGTGTGACGCAACGAGATGTGACTGTATGGTGTAAACAACATGGCGGCTTCCACGGACGAGATGAGCACAGCTATGGAGCAAGACGCTCGCTAACAGGTTTTTCTCTGGATCCTTCTGTTGGGCATTTGATCCGTAAACATGCGTTACACAAACAGCGAATATCCTTTTCAGACATCCTGTAGCACGTCGTACGCTTCTGATCTGATTGGTTGATTTGGCCCGTATGTTGGTGATAGACAGATGGTTTATCCAATCAGCAACCAGTATTTTCGCCTCTTCCCAAAAGATCTTTAAACCAGAGTTCCCACCTGGAGGAGTCAGGTTACCGAAGTACATCACCAACATGGTTTCACACTCTTAAGCCCCCTTTCACACAGCCTGCTTGTGGCCTGTTTGTGAAAAGTACAAAGACGGGATCGGGGGAATCTAATGCGCCTCTGAGCCATTCACAGCCTGCGAAAGGGGGCTTGCCAGCAGCAGAAGACATCACGGAGCCACATCAGCAGAAAGCTGACGTCTGAATGTGAAGGGGACAGCCGACAGGGCGGAACGACAAACTAGACAACCCACAGGAGTGTGCAGTCAGTGTGCAGTGTGTAGTTCATCTCTGTCGTCCTTTCCACTGACAGCTGCGCTTCTATAATTCATAAAGTTGGCATTCAACGATTCGACGGGGTCAGAGTAGAAGTGAAAATGTGTTGGTTAGTTGGAAAACTTTTATATTTACAGCTGATCTGGCAAATATAATGGAAGGTTCACAAAATGTGAGGAGGACGGGACAAAGAAGTCGTGCAAAACAAATGAAATTAATTGAACAAAACTTTGCCGAACTAATCTCTGACTCACTCCCTCTGATCTCCACCAAACCAACCACACTAAACATCTCATCTTCAGCCTCTTATCCGGGGTCGGGTCTCGGGGGCAGCAGCTTTAGCAGGGGACCCCAAACTTCCCTTTCCTGGGCCACATTAACCAGCTCTAACTGGGGGATCCTGAGGCGTTCCCAAGCCAGTGTGGAGATCTAATCTCTCCACCTGGTCCTGGGTCTTCCCCGAGGCCTCCTCCCAGCTGGACGTGCCTGGAACACCTCCCTAGGGAGGCACCCAGGGGGCATCCTTACCAGATGATCCTGAACCACCTCAACTGGCTCCTTTCAACGCAAAGGAGCAGCGGCTCTACTCCGAGTTCCTCACGGATGCTGAACTTCTCCCCCTCTCTCTAAGGGAGACTCCAGCCCCCCTCCTGAGGAAACACATTTTGGTCGCTTGTACCCGCGACTTCGTTCTTTGGGTCCTGACCCAGCTTTCATGACCACAGGTGAGGGTAGGAACCAGGACTGAGCGGTAGATCCAGAGCTTTGTCTTCCTCAGCTCTCTTTTCGTCACAACGGTACGGTAGAGCGACTGCAGCTCCGCCCCCGCTGCTCCGATTCTCCGGCCAAACTCACGCTCCATCGTCCCCTCACTCGTGAACATGATCCTGAGGTACTTGAACTCCTTCACTTAAGGGGTAAGGACTCATTCCCTACCTGGAGTAAGCAATCCGCCGGTTTCCTGCTGATTTAGTGGCATGACACCACTAAAACAAAGCAGTCATATGATGGAATATGTGTACGGTTCATGATCAGATTGGCAAGAAGCGATGAGACCCCTAAACCTCTGACATTATCCACAAATACACAGATTCTAGAAGTGCGTATAGAAAGAGAGAGAGAGAGCAAACTACTGTGAAGAGGAATATTTTTATGATTGCGTAATTCCAGTTTAATCTGCCGTTGTAATCAAAATCTGAATGCCGTGTAATTGTGAAATAGAATAAAGGTGTAATCTGTGAGTGAGCTGACGCCAGCGGGGGGGTTCGAGTTGACTCTGATTTGTGGTGCGTGTGTTTTAATGACATAATAACTCTGTTTTCTCATCTTCTACTTTAAGGACCATGAACACGCCACCTTCGATGACATCCTCGGTGAGTGTGTGTGACACGTGTGTGTTATTTTAAACGTTAGCAGGTGAGAATGATTCTCCAAGTGTCAACGTGGAAAAGATGAGTGTGGGAGAAGTTTCAGCAGAGATGACTCATTATGTGTGTGTGTGTGTGTATGTTTGTGTCTGTGTGTGTATCCGTGTGTGTGCGTGTGTGTGTCTGTCTGTCTGTTTGGGTGTGTGTGTCTGTCTGTCTGTGTATCTGTGTGTGTATGTGTGTGTATGTATGTGTGTGTGTGTCTCTCTGTTTGTGTGTGTGTCTCTGTGTCTGTATCTGTGTGTGTATGTGTGTGTATGTATGTGTGTGTGTGTGTGTCTCTCTCTGTTTGTGTGAGTGTGTGTCTGTGTGTTCATCCGTGTGTGTGCGTGTGTGTGTCTGTCTCTCTGTTTGTGTGTGTGTTTCTGTCTGTGTGTGTGTCTGTATCTGTGTGTGTATGTGTGTGTGTCTGTCTGTCTGTCTGTGTGTTTGTGTCTGTGAGTGTGTGTCTCTCTCTCTGTCTATGTGTGTGAGTGTGTGTCTCTCTCTCTGTCTATGTGTGTGTGTGTGTGTCTCTCTCTCTCTGTCTTTCTGTCTGTATCTGTGTGTGTGTCTGTCTGTATCTGTGTGTGTCTGTGTGTCTCTCTCTCTCTCTCTGTCTGTCTGTATCTGTGTGTGTCTGTCTGTATCCGTGTGTGTGTGTGTGTGTGTGTGTGTATGCATCTCACCGTTCTGCCTGAGTGTGAAAAGTGACACCTCTCTCTGTGTGTGTGTGTGTGTGTCCCTCACCCAGAGGAGATAGAGAAGAAGCTGGCTGCGTACAGGAAAGGCTGCAGGATCTGGAGCATGCTCATTTTCTGCCAGGTGAGTGACAGAGACCGAGTGAGCCACACGAGTCCTCGCTAACTCAGGGATCCAAACACAAGAACTCTGTGTTACAATTTCAAATCTGAAAATCTTCTGATCACAACTCCCATCAACACGCAAGTCTAAGGGCGCACTCCCACTGTGCGTCCGTCCCGTGCCCCGTGCTTTAGGGTCCTTGTCCCCCCCTCCAGGCCCGTTTGTACTCACACTACCTGGGCCTCGGAGAATGCTTCTTGCTGCCTATACGTCATCACGCCGTAACACGTCACACGCATTGATGACGTCATGGCGATGCGTGGCTTTGTTTCCAGATCTTTCCGTAGACCTCAGAGTTTTTGTGCGTCTTGTCGACTGTTTTTCAATCTTTTCATCGACCAAATCTGCAGTAAACACTCCACCTCCGCATCACACCAACGTGAACCTTTCGCCGCCATTGTTGTTAAATGTCTGTGCATGGTCCCTCCTTCTTTTTTCTACGTCCAAACAGGCGCACAGGAAATGACCTCAGAACCGCTGTAGGCCTCGTGCTCGTACACGTGCGCACGCTCGTGCTCGTACATGTGCAAACGTGCTTTACAAAAGCACACCTCTCCCAAACGGGCCGTGGCCGGCAAGCGTGCCGCAGCTAGGCGCAGCTAGTTGCACTCACACTGGTCAAATGAACTAGACTTTACCCTGGACAGTGTGAGTGCGCCCTTAGATACAACCAAAACCTGTGATGTTGGACAAAAACAGAAGCTCGTGTAAAACCTTCAAACCTAAAAGTAATACAGTAATAATAATAATAACACAACTAAATCAAATATTAACTAGTAAAGCCGTCCGTAACACTTCAGCTCATCCCCGACATCATCTCCATGTGCACGACAACAACAATAAGAAGCCTAAACATGAGATGTGATGTCGATTATGCCGAGTAGATTTCATCAAAGGAGCACGAGCGTTACATTATTCAACAGGGCCGTGAATGAGAGCGGCGTGCATGTGGGAGACGTTATCAATGAGCATAAAAGATAAATACTAATAATCTGGAGCTCATCATTTCAGACTCTGCAGTATTCATGATAGATAGTGAGCTCAACATGATATCACAGCTTTCACTTATAAATGAATAAATGAATAATTAATGATTGTGAACTGATTTCTGAAACGATTAGAACTCATCTCATTGTTATAACATGTTATATCACATGAGCCAACGTCCTAATGTTAGCATCCTTCAATCCATAACAGCCAGTGAAGCTGCGTTCACACCAAACGCGACAGACGCAAATTGAGCAACAACTCTGCAATGTAAATGGCGCGATGACACGTGATTCAGGCGGAGGCGGCGCAAATTGAGCGTTTCGAGCGTCCGAAGCGACGCTAATAAAGTTAAAATATTTTACTTTTCAGACATTTTAGATCGTGTGGACGTACCCTTAGGGTGCATTCACACTGTCCATCCGTACCGTGCCCAGGTGGAGTGTTTACTGCAGATTTGGTCGATGAAAAGATTCAAAAACAGTCGACAAGACGCACAAAAAACTCCGAGGTCTACGGAAAGATCTGGAAACAAAGCCACGCATCGCCATGACGTCATCAATGCGTGTGACGTGTTACGGCGTGATGACGTATAGGCAGCAAGAAGCATTCTCCGAGGCCCAGGTAGTGTGAGTACAAACGGGCCTGGAGGGGGGGACAAGGACCCTAAAGCACGGGGCACGGGACGGACGCACAGTGTGAGTGCGCCCTAACTATTTATGAATTTCAACGTATGACACAGAGCGTTGTTTCATATTTCTATCATTAATGGTCAAATAAAGCTGAATGTATTGTAACACAAAGCCCTTTTCCCCAGGGAGGCCCGGGACATCTGTACCTGCTGAAGAATAAAGTGGCCACGTTTGCGAAGGTGGAGAAGGAAGAAGACATGATCCAGTGAGACGTGGTTTTCTATTTGTTCCACAACTCAGAGCACACACCTTTTCTAAATCCCTGTCCCTTTAACCTCCCTCCTCCTCTCCTGTGTGTCCAGGTTCTGGCGGCGGCTCAGCAAGCTGATGAGTAAGCTGAACCCGAAGCCCAACCTCATCCACATCATGGGCTGCTACGTGCTGGGGAGCGCCAACGGAGAAAAGGTAGTTGTCTCTGACGCCATGACGAGCCTCAGACTCCCACGCTGCTCTAGTTAGTGTGAGGGTTTACTTTAGAAGTCTGCATCGAACATAGTTATTCACACACACACTCACACGCCATATGCTGCGTGTCTGTAGCAGCGTGCAGATGAATCATTCGGACCATATGTTTGCTTTGTCTCTTCATAGCACAGTCTAAAGAGCTGAACGAGCACTTTTTGCACAACAAAAGTTAAAGAGGGGCAGTTTTTGTGTGTGCAAAAGATAAAAATGTACAAGAAATGGATTTTTTCATGAATCATAGGGACGAGTGTGTAAGTTATGACTCCGCCATCGCTGGTGCCCGGCTGCAGCTCCAGTCCTGCTGTCGGGCTGCAGCTCTGGTCCTGCTGTCGGGCTGCAGCTCCGGTCCTGCTGTCAGGCTGCAGCCCTGGTCCTGCTGTTGGGCTGCAGTTCTGGTCCTGCTCTCGGGCTGCAGCTCTGGTCCTGCTGTCAGGCTGCAGCTCTGGTCCTGCTGTCAGGCTGCAGCTCTGGTCCTGCTGTCAGGCTGCAGCTCTGGTCCTGCTGTCAGGCTGCAGCCCTGGTCCTGCTTTTGGGCTGCAGCTCCGGTCCTGCTGTCGGGCTGCAGCTCCGGTCCTGCTGTCAGGCTGCAGCTCTGGTCCTGCTGTAGGGACCTGCTGCTGTCGGGCTGCAGCTCCGGTCCTGCTGTAGGGACCTGCTGCTGTCGGGCTGCAGGTCCGGTCCTGCTGTCGGGCTGCAGCTCCGGTCCTGCTGTCAGGCTGCAGCTCTGGTCTTGCTGCCGGGCTGCAGCTCTGGTCCTGTTGTCGGGCTGCAGCCCTGGTCTTGCTGTCAGGCTGCAGCTCCGGTCCTGCTGTCAGGCTGCAGCTCCGGTCCTGCTGTCAGGCTGCAGCTCCGGTCCTGCTGTCAGGCTGCAGCTCTGGTCCTGCTGTAGGGACTTGCTGCTGTCGGGCTGCAGGTCCGGTCCTGCTGCAGCTCTGGTCCTGCTGTTGGGCTGCAGCTCCGGTCCTGCTGTCGGGCTGCAGCTCTGGTCCTGCTGTCAGGCTGCAGCTCCGGTCCTGCTGTCAGGCTGCAGCTCCGGTCCTGCTGTCGGGCTGCAGCTCTGGTCCTGCTGTCAGGCTGCAGCTCTGGTCCTGCTGCAGCTCTGGTCCTGCTGTCAGGCTGCAGCTCTGGTCCTGCTGCAGCTCTGGTCCTGCTGTCAGGCTGCAGCTCTGGTCCTGCTGCAGCTCTGGTCCTGCTGTCAGGCTGCAGCTCTGGTCCTGCTGTCGGGCTGCAGCTCTGGTCCTGCTGTCAGGCTGCCACGCAGCACAGGCAGGGGAGGAGACACGCGCAGCACTTTGGAATGACAGGAGAATAGACTCCTTGACACCCACTCAATAAAGCTACACCCACTCGCCCTCGCTGCAATTAAGCCCTCACACATTTACCCACACAACCCCCACCTCCTCCAATCCCCCGCTACGACCCTTCCCCCCCCACAGAGGCTGGTGCACACTCACTTTACGCAGGCACACACACAGCATATGCACATGCCCACACACTGAAATATTCATTCTTCCTCATGCAGCCCCATCTACAACCACTGTCCTACTGCTTCTTGTGCTTGCTTACTGCTGTACCAGCATTGTTCTGCACTTTGGTGGGAAAAAAACACAGTCGAGCTTCTTGTGGTCACTCCATAAACAAGACTGCCTTTGCAATAAAAAATGGTTGTGGAACATCAGAGGTAGGTGGAGGGTGAAGGCCATGAAAAGCGTATTGTATGCCTCTTGTACCTCACGACCTCAGTGCTTTAAACCAGAAGTGTTTACTGCAGCATGAAGCTGAGGAGGCAGCCAGGACGCTGAGAGACAAACGGCGGAGCCTGATAATGATGCCACATATAGAGAATAGTTATTAATATAGAATATTAGAGTGAGACACGGCAGTATCGTTCTTTTTCATGATGATTTTGTGCTATTTTACTTACATAATATTTAGTTTTCTTTCATACGGAGCCCCCCCAAGGGTCAAGACTACATCTGTGTTATTGCGTTCCTTCACAACAGTTTGCGTGTCCTCAGAATCCTTTTGAGTTCTCATCGTGCAGCATCATAGATTCATTCGATCCCAGGTGCCCGAGTGAGAAGTTTCACATGTGCATGCTGTTGAAAGGAGGCGACCCATTTGAGGTAATTGTTGTAATTTGATGCATGAAGACGCTCGTCAGTCTGTGACTAAGGGCGCACTCCCACTGTGCCTCCGTCCCGTGCCCCGTGCTTTAGGGTCCTTGTCCCCCCCTCCAGGCCCGTTTGCACTCACACTACCTGGGCCTCGGAGAATGCTTCTTGCTGCCTATACGTCATCACGCCGTAACACGTCACGCGCATTGATGACGTCATGGCGATGCGTGGCTTTGTTTCCAGATCTTTCCGTAGACCTCGGAGTTTTTGTGCGTCTTGTCGACTGTTTTTGAATCTTTTCATCGACCAAATCTGCAGTAAACACTCCACCTCCGCATCACACCAACGTGAACCTTTCACCGCCATTGTTTTAAATGTCCGCGCATGGTCCCTCCTTCTTTTTTCTATGTCCCAACAGGCGCACAGGAAATGACCTCAGAACCGCCGTAGGCCTCGTGCTCGTACACGTGTGCATGCTCGTGCTCGTACATGTGCAAACGTGCTTTACTAAAGCCCACCTCTCCGAAACAAACGTCAAACGAACCAGACTTTAGCCGTGAAACGTGCTGGGGCACGGTACGGATGGACAGTGTGAGTGCGCCCTTAAGATACGTTTCTTCACACAGGCTAAAGCACACTGGCACACAGAGCCGGTAACTTTTCCCACATGTTAATACTGACAAAGCTGTTGCACATCCCAACATGAAAGCTGCCACAAGCAAATCTATTTATCTCTGCTTCACCTTGTTATTATTTATTTTGATCCAGTCAGTCCCACCTAAAGGTTCGTTAGAATAGCCTGTTATTTAGTCTGGATGCTCGCTACAGAGTCACAGGTTGAGTTTTATTGAGGAAAATAGATTTTATTTTAAGACTGTTGACTGTTTTCAGATTTGTGGAGCGATAAAAAGAGAAAATCCCTTTGGAAAAAACCTTTAACTCAAATATGTCAACACGTTGAACTTTAATTTAGACACTTAAAGGTGTTTCTCTACTATTAAACTCTGCAGCTGAGCCAACTAAAGGCCACTACGTCTCTTGTGCTTGGGCACGTCATTTCCACGTATAAAGAGGTCCTAGCTGTGCCCTGTGACATTTGGCTTCCTCTCCACAGTGACTCAGTTCCCGTAATACACGGGGGAAGAAGAGCAAAAAATGATTCGCTGCGTTCCCCCTGCTGATGCTTGTTTGCGCTCCTGCAAGCTCAGCTGGCGAGCCACTATTAATAGACTGACTGACTGAGCTGCCTTCAGATGATGCTCGCACTGCTCCTCACAGCTCTATCAGCCATCTTACATCTTACGCTGCGAGTGTAGAAGAAAAGAACCAGCCGCGGATTAAAGTCCTCCTCAGTGTCAATCAAGCTAGTGTGAGATATGGAGCACTGAGGCTGAGGCTGCTAAAGCTGCTGCAGACACTCTGTTAGTCCCGGCAAGCACTCACACTGTCCATCCGCACCGTGCCCAAACACGTTTCACGGGTAAAGTCCAGTTCCTTTGACCAGTGTGAGTGCAACCGTACCGGGTCTAGGAACGGCACGCTTGCCGTCCACGGCCCGTTTGGGAGAGGTGGGCTTTTGTAAAGCATGTTTGTACGTGTACGAGCACGAGCGTGCACACGTGTACGAGCACGAGGCCTACGGCTGTTCTGAGGTCATTTCCTGTGCGCCTGTTGGGACGTAGAAAAAAGAAGGAGGGACCATGCGCGGACATTTAAAACAATGGCGGCGAAAGGTTCACGTTGGTGTGATGCGGAGGTGGAGTGTTTACTGCAGATTTGGTCGATGAAAAGATTCAAAAACAGTCGACAAGACGCACAAAAACTCAGAGGTCTACGGAAAGATTTGTAAACAAAGCCACGCATCGCCATGACGTCATCAATGCGTGTGACGTGTTACGGCGTGATGACGTATAGGCAGCAAGAAGCATTCTCCGAGGCCCAGGTAGTGTGAGTACAAACGGGCCTGGAGGGGGGGACAAGGACCCTAAAGCACGGGGCACGGGACGGAGGCACAGTGGGAGTGCGCCCTAAGTCTCCTACATCTCTGTCATGTTAAAGAAAATAAGAACTGATCTTACATACGAGGTCATATGGGGATTACCTTTCCAGATCCAGTCCATCCTGACTGTGTGCTGCGAACTTTCAAAAATGTTCATGATGAATTTTTGTAAGTTTCGGACCCAGAGAGACACCAAATTTCTCTCTTTTGTTGCGTCTCAAGCTCAAAAAGTTTGGGAACCCCTGCTGGAGGGAACTCTCTACACTTTTATGTTGAAACTCCAGGGAAAACCAAAAAGCAGCGGGAATTCTTCTTTGAACTGAAGCCTCCTGGAGATGAAACCTGAAAATGCTACCTCGCTGCTATAGGCTCCGTGTGTGATAGCACACCAGCTGGCACCGGACCAGTCCCCGCGGAGCAAGAGAAGGGACATGGGAGGTGAGGTGGAACAAGAGGGAGGTGGAGGTGGCAACAAAGGTGTGGAGCGGCTCAAAGGCAGCCTTCCAGATAAACACATGCTAATGGGAGGAGACAGCTGATGTGTTCATCAGTATCCCAAACAGCGTGACGCTCTGATGAACCGTGAAGACTGTCGCCACTGGATGCCAACAGTGACTAAGGCACGGCACCTGTAACACCCACGCTTCAAACAACCTGGGAAAAAGTGGGTCGAAGAAAACAGTGTGGTGTGCCTGCGATCAAATCTGATTAACGCGTTATTTATCAAATTTATGGCATTTTCCACGGCATGGTACCAACTCAGCTTGGCTCAGCTTGGCACCCCGGCACAGCAAGGATGTCCTTTGTCCTTTTAAATATCATAAGGCTTCTCGAATTCAGGAGTTTGTTGGATTACTACAGACATCCCTTTTATTACGTAAGTTGCAAAGTAATTAGCGAAGCTGGAGGAGCAGTAAAACAACAAAAACCATCCCCCATTGCTTTAATATTTTAAAGCTTTGTTAATGAAGCAGCTAAATCAGGAGATGTAAGCTTTTCATCAGCACTTTCCAAATGCCTGTCTCTCTCTCGTCTCCTGCACAGACGTGAGTTGAATCTCACAACAGCTCTAACTGGGGGATCCTGAGGCGTTCCCAGGCCAGTGTGGAGATCTAATCTCTCCACCTGGTCCTGGGTCTTCCCCGAGGCCTCCTCCCAGCTGGACGTGCCTGGAACACCTCCCTAGGGAGGCGCCCAGGGTTCATCCTTACCAGATGATCCTGAACCACCTCAACTGGCTCCTTTCAACACAAAGGAGCAGCGGCTCTACTCCGAGTTCCTCACGGATGCTGAACTTCTCCCCCTCTCTCTAAGGGAGACTCCAGCCCCCTCCTGAGGAAACACATTTCAGACGCTTGTACCCGCGACCTCGTTCTTTGGGTCATGAATCTCACAACATGGTAAACTCCAATTTAGCATCCCCTCAGCGCGCTTTGAACCTCAACCGAGGTCCTAACAAAAGTACCAGGTAGCTGCCAGGTGCTATCCACAAATGTTGCTAATGGAAACCAAAAAAACATGTGTGTAGGAGAGGAGGCCCTTCGTAAGGTCAGCGATTGGTTGTCGAGCGCGTCATTCAGAAACGGACATGTCATCGTGAAAGACCAATCACACGTCACTGGGACCCATTTACAGTTGGTCTGCTGCTGTCGTCACTGACTTCCCTGAAACCTCAATTGCAGCTTCGTCGGCCATTTATAATCCTGCCAACAATTACATATATGCTGTAGCACTATGAACAAACTACCACATGCATCCTATCGAGCTGACTGAACAGCTAAGGCAGCAGGATTAATCAAGCCTGGCTGTGAGCCTGGTCTGGATCAGACTGACCTCTCAGAATAAATCTCCATGGTAACTCATGTGTCATGGATACAGTAAACCAGGATAACAGGGAAATGCCTCATCAAGGTTTTGTGCAATAGCCCCCGGGTGTCGAGTTGCTCACACACACATATCGTCGTTTCACGTGTAAGTAAAGTGAGAGCCTTTATGTAACGGTCACCATCGTCACCATGACTTCAACAGAGAGATGAAGCCAGCAGTGACAAGCTTACCTGACGGTGCCAACGCACTTTTATACCTCAAAATATAGAGAATAGAAATATTTTATTGATCCCAAACTGGGAAATTGCAGTATATTATATACATATATATGTGAGCATTCATAGCAACGTCGCTTTTGGATCCTTCGATGTCGGCTCTTCCTATCATTGTGAATTCACCAAGTGTTGGATTGTTTACACACTAATAGGGAACATGAGCTGGGTTTAGACCGTCGTGAGACAGGTTAGTTTTACCCTACTGATGTGTATATATATATATATATATATATATATATATATATGTATATCTGAGGAGCTCTTTTCCAAAACGCTACAAATCCATTTTAATAGTTTTCAGGAAAATAACATTTTTACCCGGACCCACACATTTGGTTAATATTCAGTTTATCTTGTCAGAATGTTTTTTATGGCTCAGTCTGAACATGTTGAACGGACGGACGACACAAAAAATTCTTCAGAGCGCCGCCATGTTGGATTGCATAGAACGCTCCCTGTGTTCTGATTGGTCGAGAGGACGTATCGCATTAAGGCTAAAAATAGGTTTGGCGCTGGTCGCGGTTTGGAAAGGAACTGCATCTTGAGACCATTTTAAACAGGGACTCTCTCAACTTTTAACTCTTTAGCTTTTTGAGTCGCTCTGTTTTTTCCTCGTGGTCATTTTGAGTCATTTTCAGTCGCTATTTGTTTGGTTTTGGTCGTTTTTAATGACTTTGGGTCAAGTTGTGGTCATTTAACAACTATTTACAGTCATTCTACATGTCTTTGTAGTCATTTTACATACTTTTGTGAGAGTTTTGCATCCACTGAGTTATTTTGCACTTTTATCTGTGTTTTTACGTCGATTTTTAGTTGATTTACATTTATTTGTGGTCATTTTGAGTCATTTTCAGTCACTATTTGTTTGGTTTTGGTCGTTTGTAATGACTTTGGGTCAATTTGTGGTCATTTTACAACTACTTACGGTCATTCCACATGTCTTTGTGAGTTATTTTGCACTTTTATCTGTGTTTTTACGTCGATTTTTAGTTGATTTGCATTTATTTGTGGTAATTTTGAGTCATTTGTAGTCACTATTTGTTTGGTTTTGGTTGTTTAGTGTCATTTTGTTTCTCTTTGTAATAGCTTTAGGTCAATTCGTGGTCATTTTGCACACCTTTGTGATTGTTTTGCATCCATGTTTTGGTAATTTTGCACCTTTTGTGGCGTTTTTACGTCAATTTTTAGTTGATTTGCATTTATTTGTGGTCATTTTCAGTCATTTTCAGTCGCTATTTGTTTGGTTTTGGTTGTTTAGTGTCATTTTGGAAAGGAACTGCATCTTGAGACCATTTTAAACAGGGAAATAAAGCGATTTGGCAGAAACACTGATGAAGCAGTGAAAAGGTTCTGTAAACAGCAAAGTGGCTCAAACTAATTTTGTTAAAATTTGGCTTTTATCTCGTTTTGGAAAAGAGCTCTTCATATATATATATATATATATATATATATATATATATATACACACTATATACTGTTTATATATATATATTTGTTCATTAACAACTGGATAAATGATCAGTTATTTGGTTTGTCACGATACATCCCCTCTGACAGAGAGCATTAGCCCGAGTGCCTGTCACTTACGCTCAGCGGGGTAAGTGGCACATTGACCTTTTCACTTGCGCTCAGCGGCAGTGCTGCATGAACAGACTCAGAGTGCTGCTCTCTGCACACAGCCACATCCCTGCACCATCATCGCTGCGTTTGTTTTCATTTCACAAATTGCCCGGTGGCATCTGGAATGAAGTATTCCCCCTCTGACTCTTCCTCTGTGTCTCTCCTTCTCTCCCTGCAGCTGATTCAGACTCTGAAGAAGCTGATGAGACCCGTCTCGGTAGACTTTAAGTCCCCACTGGAGCTGTCTGCAGAGGGTGAGAGACCTACACACACACCAGCAGTTACAAACTCACGCGTGCTAGATTGCTAGATCTGGTGTCTTCACACAGATGTGGTTACTCCACCTACACCACAAAAGACTTGCATGCACCGCAACACGCGCACACACGCAGGAAGGTGAGCCTTTTGTTCTGAGCCAGATGTGTGAACATGTGATTAGACTAAGAGTGAGCGCGCTGTTTGAGTTCTCTCAGTGTGTGCTTAGGCTGAATTCAGTTATGTATTTTATGTCTCTTTAGATGAAGTTGCAGTTAAAAGAATGTTAGTTAGCATGCAAAGACTTTGTGTCTTATGAAACATAGCTAGTGAAGTCCGAATTAAGTCGTCTAGATGGAGCTCTCTGTTCAACAAAGGGTTGAAAACGCTCTGAGGGCGCACTCGCACTGTCCATCCGTACCGTGCCCAAGCACGTTTCACGGCTAAAGTCTAGTTCCTTTGACCTCATACGTTGAGTGCAACCGTACCGCGTCTACGTCCACGGCCCGTTTGGGAGAGGTGGGCTTTAGTAAAGCACGTTTGCACGTGTACGAGCACGAGCGTGCGAATGTGTACGAGCACGAGGCCTACGGCGGTTCTGAGGTCATTTCCTGTGCGCCTGTTGGGACATAGAAAAAAGAAGGAGGGACCATGCGCGGACATTTAAAACAATGGCGGCGAAAGGTTCACGTTGGTGTGATGCGGAGGTGGAGTGTTTACTGCAGATTTGGTCGATGAAAAGATTCAAAAACAGTCGACAAGACGCACAAAAACTCAGAGGTCTACGGAAAGATCTGGAAACAAAGCCACACATCGCCATGACGTCATCAATGCGCGTGACGTGTTACGGCGTGATGACGTATAGGCAGCAAGAAGCATTCGCCGAGGCCCAGGTAGTGTGAGTACAAACGGGCCTGGGCCACGGGGTGAGAGGGAGGGGGAACAAGTAAAGCCTTCCAAGCCTTCAGTAGATAGGACAGACAGGAAATGGGGTGAGTGAGAGAGAGATGGGGAGACATGCAGCATAGGGCCGCAGGTCGGAGTCGAACCCGCGTCGGCTGCATCCAGGACCTTCAGCCTCTTTACATGCCACCAGTGGCCCTGTTGGAGAATATTTGATTGGTGCGCCCTTGGTTTGAACTACAGTTCTCTGCCAGTAATGCTGCAGTACCAGCACCGCTTCAGGTTGGACAAATGGATGGCCTCAAATCAGCAGGCACGTCCTTTATTTTGAAAATACCAACGCCGTGAGTAATGACGCCACGGCAGAAAATCATTTAGAGCTCAGTGACCCCGCTCCTGCCTCAATGACTGTATTGTCAGCGAAGCTCGGTTTCATCAATACTCCGACAGCCGCTGAGTCCGTTTGTATTGATCTGATACCGAACGCTTCATCTTAATGGAGAATAAATGGAACGACACTTAAAGCAGATCAAACCGAGGCGTGTCTCATGTCCGTAACATGAAGTGGATGGAAATCAGCAGCTGCACAGGAGGCACATTAATATACTGAGATATCCAAACACATATATCACGCCACACACTGAGGATGATTAAATAAGCAGAGAGTGTGTTTGCACCCGGTGAGTCGCGGCGGGTTACACCTGCCCCTCCCCCCTCCTCCTCGCAGTGTAAAAATCGAAAAAGTTCATTTATTATGAAGGTTATGATGGATGAGTGGTCAACGCAGGACTTTCACCCAGGAGGCCTGGTTTGAGCCCCGTGAGGAACTGATGTTAGCACTTTGTTGATTTGGTTTTTATCACGATTAGGTTTAGGAAACAGAACCATGTGGGTTAGTTTAGGAAACCAAACTACCATATTTTCCGCACTACAAGTTGCACCTAAAAACCTTCACATGTCTCAAAAGCCGACAGTGCGCCTTATAACCCGGTGCTCCTTATATATGGACCAATATTGAGCCACAACACGTCTCCAACTACGGTGAGCAGCCGCCGACTCTATTTTCCCCCGTAGAAGAAGTAACGCGCGGTGCATGTTGAGATATACGACTGCGTGAAGCGTGCCGTTTCATTTCCATGTGTGTGTTTGTGTAAAGAGCCCAAAATGGCTCCTGTTAAGAGACACGCTTACGACGCAGAGTTTCAACTCAAGGCCATTAGTCACGCAGTAGAACACGGGAATAGAGCAGCAGCCAGAGAGTTGAACATGAACCAATCAATGGTGCCGAAGTGGAGGAAGCAACAAGACGACCTCCCCTGACTGTTGTGTTGACGTTCCCTTTAGCGCAGCTCCATCTAATGGATGCAGAACGTAACCCCAGCCTCGACTGTAGCGTCTGTTCTATGCTCCTTATAACAAGTTTCAAAATAAGACATTCATTGAAGGTGCGCGTTATAATGTGGTGCGCCTTATAGTGCTGAAAATACGTTACTTGCTAAGGTTTAGGAAACCGAACTCCTTGGTTAGGTTCACCCCAACATTGTCGGCTACTGACACCTGGGTGCAACTAGAATCTGCCTGAAATAAGCAGAGGATGACAGAGGATGGGTAGTGTTCTTTGAGCTCAGGTTTCCCAGTTGTGTAACCTTGATCCCGTTTTCTCCGTTTTGTCTTCCGTCCGCAGGCAAAGAGATGATCGAGACGTACTTTGACTTCCGTTTGTTCCGCCTGTGGAAAAGCCGCCAGCACTCAAAGCTGTTGGACTACGACGACCTCTTGTGACCTGACCGGTGTTCTGTGGTCGGCCATGTGTTATCTCACATCTCTGAGCTTGCTGTACGGTGACAGGGCGTTTGGTTGAAGGGTCCCCCCCAGAGAGGCTCGGAGACGGGGCTGTGCGGCGGAGCTGGAGCAGCAGCGCAGTTGGGTCTTTTTTCCCCCCACCTCTGAGGCGACAGGGTGGCCCTGTAGATTCAGCCGGCGGTGTGCTTTTTCCTCCCTTCTCCATTTTCACTTTCTGCCTCTCTCTCAGAGAAAAGAGAAAGAAAAGGACAAGAAGCAAAGGGACTCATCATCCTGGCCTCAATGTGTCAGAACACACGAACCAGAGTTAGATGCCTGAGTTCAGAGAGGACGTCGGATGAAAGAGTGACGGCCGAGAACAGACAGAACTCCTCCTTTCCTCAGCTCCTTTTGCCTTTAGCCGACCTGTCTGCTCTTTAAAGATGGAGGCTCACGAGGATGGAAGTCTTTGTCGGGCGTGGAAAGGACTCACGAGGGAATTAGAGCTTATATGTAAATAATAATAAACAAGTGCTTACTGGAGCCTTAGAGAATAGATTTCCAGCATCTCTCTCCGCGCCGTCACGTGAATATCTTTTAATTAGTCCAATTTAGAAGAGATTAAAGAGTTGTCTATTTAACACAGCTTCTTTTTTATTTATTTCAAATATATGTACTAGTATTTCGTACGGACTGTTGTATTAACTCAGGTGAAATCCCTCGTTTGATACTAAGACTCGTCCTCACTGTCGGCGACACACTGTAGATCTGAACCCAGGCCTTCGTCCTCCGCACGCGGTCATCCTCAGCGGGACGTAGAGGCCGTCAGGGATGTCGTGTTTTAATGTGTGCGCGGAGAGCTGAGGTTTTCTATATTTTCATAGTCAACTGTAGCGGAACAGACGGATGTATCCACGCATGTTTCACCTTTCATGTTTCAACGGTACGGCATTGATGTGACCCCGCCGAGCCAACACTCGCCGTTCCTTCGTCAGCTGCCGATCCTTTCTTAGCGCGTTTGTGTCGCATGTGCGTGTCCGCGGCGTACTCGCGGTTCGTTGCAGTCGGGGACTATTGCGCCGGACTCTTCACACCTTGGCGGTGTCTTTATAAATGAGTCAAAATAACAAACGTACATACTGTATATTTATTTCAACGCTTGATTTACTCGCCTTTCCTTTTCGGAGTAAATTAGAATTTCTCTTTTAAGACTTGAATCACTCAAAGTAGCAAAGGAGTGGTAGAGGTGATGCTTTCCTTTCTTTGGCTTATTTGTGGCCCTCCTCACCACCAAAACTGTTGTTTCTGTTTTAATACACACACACACACACACACACACACACACAATTTAAAGCCAGCGCTCTAGCATTCCACCGAGTATCACAATATGAAGGTCTGCGTCTCGAATACAGTCCTAGCCATACCCATTGACATCCACTTTAAAACGTCGGGATACTTTGTCTAACTGACGTTTATTCTGTATATTATTAACAGTAAAACACGTAAAGAAGCACTGCAGCATTTTGAAACTGCACTTCCACTCTGTTGGGGGTCTAACGTCCCGATATCCCGACTTTAAACCCAAACTATGGGTCGAACTTACGCGACTAGGTGGTGTTTTTTGATCGCCCAAACACGTCTCGCTCAGGCTAGTTGTAAAAAAAATTGAAGTCTGAAGCGCAGGCTGAGTAACATGTTCTCCAGCTTTAACGTGAACTGATCTTTACGTGCAGGTGTGACCGTTTAAAACTCAAACTTTACAGACGTTTTACGCACAACCGGAGCAAATTTAACCAATTTTACGACGAACGCCAGTGTTAACCCGATGCTGCCTCACTTGTATTTAATAAAACGGTCATTCTATCTTTTCAAAGCAAGGGCTTACCCCGTTGTAGCGTGTAGCTGTACAATATTAACGTCACGCTAATGTTTAATAATTACTAACTGCTGCATAAAGTCAAATTAAACAGTGAAGGTTTGGGTTTGAATGCTGCTTTAAAGCTTCTGCCAAATGTGGGATAGGATAATTGTTGGTGTCGGTCCTGATTAAGTGCAGTGCCAGATTGGATTTGCGTCGCTCCGTCTCCAGCTCGTGCGTAGGTGGCCATTATCTCTTATATACCGTATATCCCCCACGCAACCATGTATATTCATCACTGTATATGTATTCACAGAGATAGGTTTGTGGAGACGTCGTAAATGTTGTAGATGAGAGTTAAGGAATGATTTAGGAGAGTAATTTCAAGTGTATTAGTGCAATATGTGTCATTCTCACTGTACGCCCGTGCTTCCCTGCACTGTAAATGTGTCATGGCCGTGGCTGGCTGAGCCCTTTCGTGCGTACGTGTATGTCATGGGTTGTGTTTGCCTCCTGACCCGTACACGTCAGCTGAGATGGATGAAGTGTTCGTTGCAAGAGAGTGGTTTAAGGATCAAAGGACACCACTATTCATCCATGAGGACATACGGGCTCTGTAAGGACAGCTGTGGTCCATTGGAGCATCTGTGTGTTATAGTTATTACCAGTGAGGATGTAAAACACTTTATAAGATATAATAATACAATGTTTTATAGTAGGAGTGCTTTTCACAGTGGGTAATAAACACTGCTTTGGACGTTAACCCTTCAAGTGGACGAAGGACAAGGCAGCATTGTTACCTTTGCATATTTTTGGATCCTTTTGTTGTGCCACAAAGTAGCATGTGTCACTAGATCACTGTCCAATTAGTTGAGATCATTTTGTAAAATAACTGTAAACGACTAAGATCATAGTGGTGTACAATACGTCAGACAGACAGTGTGTGATCACCGTATGCTAACACACAGCAATATCAGCACAGTCGTCCTCTCCTCCTGGTGTGTGCTGCTCTTATTACTTTTTTCAAGCTACTATTCAATAAAAGCCAACACTTCCTGCACCGAGGTTTCGTGTTAAAAGCCTCCAAACAGCTGAACTTGCGTATTTCCCTAAATTGTACTTGTCTAGTGGCTGGACGCTAGCTAACTTGCTAGCTAGAAGGAGTCGAAGCAGCGAGTACTAGCCTATCACATCACAGTAGGTGGAGAAAAACAACCTGCCTTTGTGACGTAGAGAAATAATGTGTTACATCATCTGCAAACACAGGACCTCAGACCCAATCTGGTACCTACACCGCAAGTCGGCTATTATTGGAATATTACCTTTGATTTGAAATTTTACATCTTATATTAATTACATCTGGTCACAAGGTGCTGCCACAATAACCTTGCTTGTTCACAGTATTTCTACCAACCTCATAACGAATGTAATGTTCATTCCTGTTAAAATCACAGTTTCTTTTTCCTTTTGCTGGTGCTCTGCAGCCCGGAGGCTCACATTTCTTTAACATTATACCCTGATTGGTTCTGTCATGTAAGAGGGAACCTCTGAGAGTGCTCAATTATCTCTTTGCTTAGAGGTAGGATTGGATTCTTGCCAATATGTATTTGTTTAAAACATGATCTTTCTTCTGTAGCAATATACTGTGTGTATGAATATTTCTGTATGGTCATTTAAATCTGTAGACAGGGAACATGTGCAAGGTATTAGTCTGCAATCCCTTCATGACTACACACAGAAGCAACATGAGTAGTATGTGGATTCAGTCTGCAGGAATCTGCCGTGAGATGAACTAAAGGCCAAGCCCCAGGAGCCTCATCACATGCCTACTCCATTGTTGTAACTGCATATTTAATGCTGCTACTGTGTTGGGTTTTAATTGCAGGCTGTGTTACACTAAAACATTGACACAGGCGTTATGGATTCCTGATGATTTTCCGATCACAATGCAAGTTAAGGCCTTGCTCACAATACGGCAGATCCATTATGTGCTGTAGAGCTCGGCCCTGAGGCTGTTATCACATGAGACACTCAGCTGAAACATCGATGTTGGATTTCTTCCTTCGACACAGAATTGTCAACTAGTTACACTCGGGTTTCCATCTTCCGTCTGACATGGCTTGCTTCTAACTGATTTCTGTGGTGCAGGGGGATTTGGTTTCCCCTGACCAAGCACAAGAGACTTCCAGTCTGAGCAGGCTAACTTCTGGCTTTAGCCCAATTCTTCCTAACCTGACTCCTCCAGATGGATTGATTCACATGATTCGCATTTGCTCAGCATATCCATCTGGGATCTTTTGGGAGTCCTGGTTTCTGATTGGATAAACCATCTGTCTGTCACCAACACACGGCCAAACCAACCAATCAGATGACTGAAGCATGTGACGTGCTAACAGCGTGGAGGCAAAGCTCAGAAAGGAAACAACATGTGGGTAAAGGAGATTTTCCCTTTGTGTTTAACGTGAATTTACGGATCAAAGGCCCAATTTCAGGAGCCCGGTCCATATTCAACAGAAGGATCCAGAGAACAAAGAGTTAGTGAGCGGCTTGCTCCATAGCTGCTCATCTCATCCGCGGAAGCCTCCATGTTGTTTACACTCAACAGTCTCTTCTCGTCGCGTCAAACTTCAACACGCCTCAAAACCAACGCTGATTGGTTCGGCCCCTTGGCAAACCTCTCCAAATTTTCTACGCCGCTCATTACAAGACTGATCTGCGGGTAAAATACAACAGAGCTTACGAGATCAGGATGGTCTTGCAAGGCTATATTCGTCCTTGAACTGGGATAAAATAATTAAATTCTGCAACTCTTACAGAATTTCCACGAAGTCTCTAGGGATGGTTGGGGTTAGGGTAATC
Source organism: Echiichthys vipera (assembly GCF_963691815.1). Lineage (NCBI taxonomy): Eukaryota > Metazoa > Chordata > Actinopteri > Perciformes > Trachinidae > Echiichthys > Echiichthys vipera. The sequence continues at coordinate 32,545,353 of NC_139829.1, read as the reverse complement.
TGTTAAGAGTGCAGGTAATGTCGGACTAAAGATGGAAATGAAATGTAACTAGTTGACAATTCTGTCTCATAGCCGTCAGGTTTGCTGAAAAGCTAATAATGGGCAAATGAGGCTTCATGAAGCATTTGGTGTGTTTTCTGTGCCCACTAGATGGAGCACTTTTTTTAAAAATCAGCTCAATGAATGGTAACACAGGGCGCTTTCAACCCTTTGTTGAACAGAGAGCACAATCTAGAGGGCTCAGAAAGTAAAGACATGCTTCATATAGCTTCACGAAGATTCATTTGCCCAATATGTAAAACCAAAACAATGAGCTAAAAAAGGCTAAACACCTCCATATAGTCGAGCAGAACCCCAGAGCTGTGTGATGATGACTTGGGGCTCATAACTAGGAGACCCTCTTCACAACTAAGTTATTTGATCCATTGCTAATATGAAAAATATTGACTATCGTAGCGTATTGAAGCTTAGAGCTGACCACTACTTTGCATAGAGTATGAGCATTGGTGAAAGAAGGAGAAATAATAACGTGTTTGCTTACAATAAAGGAGTTGAGCAGGGCTAACCTCAGAGAGTCAACCAAGGACAGTCGTGGTGATCTCTTTTGGGTGCCGGCAACTTTGAGGCAGCAGACAAACCTCAAGTCACACATCAGGAGCCTCTTTAACGAGGACTTGTATTCATGTAAATGTTAATTTGTACACAGTGACGTTGAGGGGGGCAAGTTTGATTTATTGCGCTAGCTCCTTGAAGCAGCCGTTTCCATTTCCTGAGAACATAATTACACAAATCAAGAGATGGGTCTTTGAATGCCTCCCCTCTTCTGTTCTTTTCCAAACTAAACTGTGTCACTATTGACAAAAGAAATATTAATAAGCATCGGAGCGCCCTCCCCCGCCGCTCTCGCCGGTTGCCGTGAAGATTGCCACGGCTCAGTCGGGAGCGTGATTGAGTTTGACGGATTGACGCTGCTCTTGATTGCCCTGACGGCTCCAGTCGGGCTGTGATTGTGTTTCGGGAAGAGGGGAAAATACAGTGTTTTTATAACGTCTGTTTCACTTTGCATCATCTAACTGAGCATCACATCGTGGAATAGCTTTCTTAGACTAACACTCAGTAGAGACTGTTGGAGTGATCGATGTTACAATAACAGGTTTATCGTCCGCGTGTCTTGGTAACGTTGTAAAGTTGTGTATTATGGAAGGTATAATAGCAATTAACATTACTGTGTTCATGGTGATTTTGGTTCTAGGAGAAGTTAAGAATATATCTGGGTAGCTTTTCTGAGCTTTTGGATTCTTCCTTAGAATATTTATTAGAGATGAAACATTATCCAAATGTGTCGTGTCGGAACTACAAGCAGAGAAATGTGTTTGCGTTGCACAATGTTGGTAATAACCTGTGAGAAAAATGATTGTTTTTAAAGACTTTTTCCATTAAACATAGTTCTACACACCACGTCTCATTGTGTTATTGGTTGAGTGATGACATCATTACAGTAGAGATGGTTAGGGCTCGATTGTTAATGTAGTGGGGGGCAAACAACACTACAAGAACACCACTTTTTCTAATTGGGCATTGGTTTAGGATGCTGCAGTGCGCTTTGAAGGTCTCCAATAACTTAACCAACTTATTCATGTTCATGTTAGACTTTCGTGATGTGTGGAGTTTGCATGTTGTCCCCGTGTCTGCGTGGGTTTTCCCCGGGTTCTCCGGTTTCCTCCCACAGTCCAAAGACGTGCAGGTGTTCGGTTCATTGAGGACTCTAAATCACCCGTAGGTGTGAATGGTTGTCTGTCTCTGTTCGTCTCTATGTGTCCTGTGATAGACTGGCGTCCTGTCCAGGGTGGACCCCGTCTCACGCCCGATGTCAGCTGGGATCGGCTCCAGCCCCCCCCCGCGGCCCCGACCCCGAGATAAGCGGTTGAAGATGAATGAATGAATGAAATCCCCCCCCGACTGTTCAATTAAATTCATGCAGAATCAGAAAAGCTTTAATGTCCCGCAGACGGGGAAATTCTTTTGTCACAGCAGCAACAGAACATCACAAAATAAGATAAAAAATGGCAAAAATTAGCAATAAAGTTCAATTTAAAAAGGGAAGAAATAGAAATAGATATATGTACATATTCAAATGATGTAGTGCAGTTGTTCTTGTATTGTTTGTTTTTGTAATAATATAATATGGAGTGAATAAATATGAGTAAATAAGTCCAAATAGTGCAAAAACAGAAGTGACCATAGTACAGTCAGGTTGCACAGAGCAGGGTACAGGATGAGGTCAGTAGTCTATTGGGAGCAGTGCTGATTGTAAAGTCAGTTCATGTTAGATTTCTGTGTTGCATGAAATTCCCCCTGACTGTTCAATTTAACTTCACTTCAATTCAATTCATGCAGTTTTCATGCAGTTGATAGTTTCCTGGTCTCTCGGGAGAACTTCGATCAGAACTTCGATCACTGCAATGGAAAGATTAGTTTGAGTACGACGTAAGTAAAGAGCGTGATAACAATACAAGACACAATATTAATATTTAGAATAATCACCATGGCTACTGACCAGTGGCCTCATTTATCAAACTGTGCGTAGGATTAACGTCAAGGTCATCCTGAGAAAATCCACTGTTTCCCACTGTTGTGGAAATGGATTCCTTCCTTCCTCTGCAGACAAAAATACGTTCATCCCTGCATCCTCACAAAACCTAGAGTCTAGCAGGAATGACAACGAGCCAAATCTTGCACAGTCTTTTAGGGAGAGGGACAGGAAGTGCTAAGCCTTGGTCGGGTGACGTCTTTAGACCAAACACAAAACACGCCTTAGACATTACAACCCCCTCTGGACCTCTCTCATCACAAGGTCTCTAACACAGGGTCCACATGCACAAATATGCCAATATATCATCATGAGTTAGTTATTTGCATTATCCATTAAGAAGGATAAGACAGAGGAAACACTGAACTGTGTCTGACCTGACATACTATGATTATGAATGACAAATATCCCAAATTCCCACAACACCATTCAATATCAGGAATGTCCATATCCTACAATTAGAGCAATTTTGAATTCCACGCAGCGTTATCTTAAAACTCAACCCCCTCAGTGTTGTCATGGAGATAAGGCCTAAACATACAGACTAGAATGTTCTTTTGTCCTTAAACAGGTTTAATGATGCTGTGTAAACGGCCTGTTTAACATGGGGCTCAATGAGAAACTGCTCTGTTATGAAACCTGCCCCTAGTGGACACTCTGAGAACTGACGTTTTTGGCACTTCCTGATTGGATCAACCAGGAAGTCGTTGTGGTGGGGGCTTGGTTTGCAAGAACTTGAGTGATGTTCATGAGGAATAGTGACCAACAGGTAAGTTCTCTGTCAGCCTCGGATGGTAAGGAACTCTTGTCAAATACAAAAGGTATATTTGCAATATTCTGCCAAATGATTGAGGACACATCGTTTGGTTGCTGCAGGACGGTTTATTTGTTATGGACAACTTTGCAGGGTACATCAGCCAATGATATAAAGTCACAAAGTCACCAGAACCCAGATTATTGATTCATTTTATGGGTTTGAGGGACTATTTTCCTGCTCTACTCCTGAATGAAGGATCATACAGAGAACCTAACCACTCACAGTGAGTCCATTAGGATTAAAACCTTCCTCATAGCCCGGCTGAGAGAATTGTAGGCTGCATGTAAAGACTTAAGGTCAATTACATCCATATGCCTAATTATAGCCTTGGTCGAGGGTGTAGCTGTAGTGGAGGGTGCCACCTTTCTTCAGGAAGCAGTCATGCTCATGGGTTCCCAGCTTGATCTGACGTTGGCAGACTCCCAGCAGGTCATCGAAGAGAAAGTCGCTGTCATGGACCTCAAGCCTCAGTATGTCATTCTCCTGGGCCTTGAAGTGGGTGAACTCCTCCTCCCACCAGGGGTTTGGGTTGTTGTTGCGAACGGACGTTTCTCCCAGAGTGGCCGAGCCGGAGAAAACCTTGACAAAGCCATCTGTGGTTCCTAAGAGGTCGGAGGGAAGTTTGCTAGCCCTTATGTCAAACACCTTCAGTTGGGCTTCGGCTACAGTCAGACTGCACAGAACCAACAACAGGAGGGGACGACTGGAGACCATGGTTTGGAGGAACAGCAGCATTTGTACCTGGGGACATAGATTCACAATGCATTGGTCTTATAACACACACTCTTACGATGCCTGTGATTGCACTATCCCATGTGGGGTCAATGATTGATCACTATTAGGCCTATATATGAATAGCTTCATCTTTGTCAGATCAATCAGGATTATTACTCATATGATTGTTAAACCTTCTTCAACCAAACAAGAGGTGTAATTTAAATACATTTTGAGACTGGAGTCTTGAGGCACAGCAGGTCAACTGTGTGGTTAAGGCCACTAGATACTGTTTATTAAGGGCGCACTCACACTGTCCTTCCACACCGGGCCAAAACAGGTTTTTCGGCTAAAGTCTAGTTCCTTTGACCAGTGTGAGTGCACCCGCTCCGCGCATAACTGCGGCCAGCTGGACGTCCACGGCCCGTTTGGGAGAGGTGGGCTTTTGTAAAGCACGTTTGCACATGTACGAGCACGAGCGTGCGCACGTGTACGAGCACGAGCATGAGGCCTACGGCGGCTCTGAGGTCATTCCCTGTGCGCCTGTTGGGACGTAGAAAAAAGAAGGAGGGACCATGCGCGGACATTTAAAACGATGGCGGTGAAAGGTTCACGTTGGTGTGATGCGGAGGTGGAGTGTTTACTGCAGATTTGGTCGATGAAAATATTCAAAAACAGTCGACAAGACGCACAAAAACTCCGAGGTCTACGGAAAGATTTGGAAACAAAGCCACGCATCGCCATGACGTCATCAATGCGTGTGACGTGTTACGGCGTGATGACGGATAGGCAGCAAGAGGCATTCGCGGAGGCCCAGGTAGTGTGAGTACAAACGGGCCTGGAGGGGGGGACAAGGACCCTAAAGCACGGGGCACGGTACGGACGGACAGTGTGAGTGCGCCCTTAAAGGCCTGTGACAGGATGAAATACTGATCTCCTGAAAGTCAAACATACTACATTTCCTGACACACCATTATTTTCTCCATCACCAGATGATCATTAGCAGAAGACAGGGCGAGGTATCGCAGGTGCAAAGAAAAAATCCTGTGCGAAGAACATTTTATTTGAAGAGGAAACAGAAATCGCTTTACTTGTTTAACCGGTCAAAATGTTTCATGCATCTTATAGTCAGCATGTTTATCATGGTAGCCTACTGCAAGTGAATCATTATTAGGGGCCTCTCATTTTCTGTCATGTCATCACTTCACTGCTAAAAGGAACGAAAGCAGAAAAAAATATAAAAAATATATATGTGTGTTTTATTTCGGCGTCCTGGGACTCAGTTTAGGGCTCAAGCCCCCCCATAACTACTGAGCCTGCGGCTGTTGCTATGTGCCACGGGACACTGGTCATGTGTCATCACGTGTGTCATGCCACTAAGACTTTGCCTGTGTTTGTTTCTGCAGTTGTGCAAAAAGCCAAACAGCTGCATCTTATCAGTTTGAAGGACCATATGGCCACAAACACAGAGTTCTCAGCCCTGGTCCTTGAGCGATAAGGCCAGCTGTCGAGTTTCCCCCAACGGTTACTACTTTTGTTTTTTTAAGATTTACTTTGGGGCTTTTCCGCCATTAAATTGCAAGTGCAGCTTAAAGAAAAGCGGGGAGAGAGAGAGAGAGAGAGAGAGCGAGAGAGAGCAGGGGGATGACGGGCAGCAGGATGGACTTGAACCCGGCTGCTGCAAAGGACTGAGCATCTCTTCTGCACTCGCTCTCCCTGGTGAACTAGAGCCGTCCCAGAACAGTTTGCTGTGAATGCATTTCCTTTTTTATATAATAATAATAAAAGTTAGACTCACTTATTGGTTTTTACCACTCACGGAGTAAATTTTCATCATGGTCTCAAAGTGTGTTTGTTATTTCTCTCCCTCTGCAGATCAACCATAAGCTTTATTACTAAAAACAAACATCAAAGGCAACAGTTTAAGAGAAACACCAACACAAAAGGAGAAGGGAAAAAAAATAATATTATAATGGTAAAAATAATTATACAAAGTGAGCACACACACACACACACACACACACTGGGCGTGTTTTAATTATTCTGCTCTGCCCCGTTCCTGACTATGCACCAAGCACCTCAAAACATTTCTTTTCACCAAGTCCTTTGACCACTAACACCCCCCCCCCCCCCCCCCCCCAATTGACAAGCGACCTTGGGTACCATGAAAGGCGCTCTATAAGTCCAAGGTATTATTTAAACTGCATGCGGCGACAGACAGACAGGCAGACACACACGCACACACACACACTTTTAAAAGGACAGAAATGGAAAATGATCCCACATAAAAGGACACGATGGGACGTTTATTAAATAAATAAAAAACTAATTTAAAAAACAGAGATTTTATATTGTTAAGTGTTCAATAAAGTAAAGGAGCATCAAGTATTTGAGACAAAACTATAAACTTATACAAATGGGGGGGGGGGGGGGGGGTACAGAAACACTGTCAAATTAAGGTTAAGTAATGGGGGTGCATAACTGAACGACAAAATCAAAATGAATTGTTAATAAATAATAAAAGGAAGCAAAATTACAGTTATTCTTCAAATGAAGGAAAGCCTGTTAGAGTGCTTCAGTCAAATGATGTCGACACCATAGCAACGATCTTCATGTACTTTTGCCTTTTATCTGATAGAGGCCAAAAAGGAAATAGGTCCAGAGCTTCCTAAACCTGCTTAGAGGTACCTGCTGACTGAGTCTTTGCAGTGCAATTCAAACTTGACTGTACCTTTGATCTGCAACGGAAGAATTACAATTAAACATGACCCTGATGTCTTAGTCTTACCTGTGGTCTGGATATCTGGTCTGTCAACATCCTCTGTGCTGTTCAACGGGGTTTTAAAGGCCAGCAGACCTCATATCAGCTTCATCGCACCCTCCCACCCTCCCACCGCATACTGTTAACACAACCTGCTACACTCTCAGCATTACATAATATGACCTGGCTAGCTCTGGTTCAATAGTTTGGCCCACTGGCTCCCATACCCAGGAACTGACGAGGACGACAGCGCCACACTCGTCGAATCCAAACCGATTTAGTTTGACAATCATTACAGTCTCAAAGGGAACAGACACAAATATTCCAGAAGTCATACAAATAGTTTGAGAGCAAACGACTGCTCGTTCATCTAAAAGGGATGACAGTGATGTCACTCGTACTTATGTGAGGTATCCTAAGACAGCCAGCACCATTGTTCTATGGTCACTATTCATGAGAAGGTTATGTCACGACACAGCGTCCCGCCCCCGATATTATGGTATTCGCCATTTTGGGCAGGTACCGTCGAACGCGTTCTTTGTTGTTGTTGGCGGAGGCAGAACTCATTCACCTTACATTCACAACGTTAAAGGCCCAACAAGAACATTTACATCTTGCTCTGTCTCACACTCAGGAGTGAACGTAAGCCGATACGGCGTACCACTAAAACATTTGGAGGGGTTACGCTGTACCGGAAATAATTATATACGACACTTTCATCATGACAACACGCCTGCTAACGTCAAATTAGCAGAAGCAACACGTTTTCCACAATATACGCTGCACAGAACTCCTTCTGAACTGTGTCTGAACCTTCTGTGCGGCGTTTCACACGACAGACAACGAGCGAGAGAGCGCACGAACGGCTCAACCATCGCCAACATGCACAGCTGGGTTCTAAAGTGTTTTAGTAAATAAACGTTTGTTGCAAAGTCTCCCAAATAAGTGGCATCCACCTGTAGGCATCGGGCGGGGTAAACTCCAACACCAGGGGGGTCAGCCGGAGGTTTGTGAGTTCTGGCTTGTTCTGTCTGTCTCTTTCTGCCCCCTCTTCCTCCTCCTCCCCCCTTTGTCCTCATTTCGCCTGAATTAATTGAGTCCTCATTTTTGTGAGAAAGCTCACAGGAGGGCTGTGTGAGGAGAGAGAAGTGTGATAGAAAGAATGAGAGAGACAGTATGCGATCAGTGGCAGAAGCCTAAAGGGCATAGCTCTCCCAGATGTATGCTGTCACCAGTTTCCTGGGGGACAGTGAGGCCCCTCTGCAGCAACTTATGTCAAACCTTATTCATGAGCAACCCTTAGGATTGTGATTAACTTGGTGGCATGTCACTTACTCTACCCCACAGGTGAGGGAAATATTGCATTGTTTTCGGAAATTTTAAGAACTGTGATAAAAATCAAGTTTGAAAAGTCCCTCATGTAAAATGCTTCCCCCGTACGCTGAAGTGAAGTGGTCACGCTCCCCAGACTCTGACGAATATCAACGTTTTGCTACTGCAACACGACAGCAAGCCACTGTCTGAACGTGAAACAAAAAATGGCTCTGCCTGAAAAATCTCAGGATGATACCTTATGTTGCAAAAAGGTGGAACAGTGCATACGGCATGGGTCGAAAGGTTCTTGGAACAACCTGCGATCTGTGCCACCTTCTTGTCTCCAGAGGTCAGAAAAGGAGAGAAGAGCCTCAGCACCCTCAACGAAACAGATGTGGCAAATGTTCAGGACGCTGAGGGTGCATTAAAGCCAATGAAGAATGCGAACACACTGAGAACACAGTGTCTCTCATTGCTCCACTGAGTGTGGGTCAGCTGTTATCAAATCTCTACTCAAAAATAACAAACCTCGATCCAGAAATCCTCAGTAATTACAGGCCTATCTCAAACCTTACCTTCCTATCCAAGGTCCTTGAGAGAACCATTGCAAACCAACTTATTGATTATATCTCTTGTAATACCCTTCATGAACCCTTCCTATCCTGGTTTAGATCATTCCACTCCACTGAAACAGCAGTTAGGGTGCACTCACACTGGCTTTAGGGTACTTGTCACCCCCTCCCTCTCCCCCGCGCCCCAGGACCGTTTGTACTCACACTCGCGCAAATGCTTCTTGCCTGTCCATACATCATCACGCCGTAACACGTCACACGCATTGATGACGTGATGGCAATGCGTGGCTTTGTTTCCAGATCTTTCCGTAGACCTCGGAGTTTTTGTGCGTCTTGTCGACTGTTTTTGAATCTTTTCATCGACCAAATCTGCAGTAAACACTCCACCTCCGCATCACACCAACGTGAACCTTTCACCACCATTGTTGTTGTTGTTAAATGTCCGCGCATGGTCCCTCCTTCTTTTTTCTACGTCCCAACAGGCGCACAGGAAATGACCTCAGAACCACCGTAGGCGTCATGCTCGTACACGTGCGCACGCTCGTGCTCGTACATGTACAAACACGCTCTACAAAAGCCCACCTCTCTCAGACAGGCCGTGGACGGCCAGCTGGCCGCAGTTATGCGCGGAGCGGTTGCACTCACACTGGTCAAACGCACTAGGCTTGACCCGTAAAACCTGTTTTGGCCCGGTGCGGAAGGACAGTGTGAGTGCGCCCTTAATTGATCAATGATCTTCTGCTTTCCATTGACTCAAACCAAACCTTTGGCTTTTGACACTGTTGACCACAACATCCTCCCATATCCGCTCAAGAACCAAATAGGTGTTTAACGCTTTGCTCTGTCCTGGTTCAAATCATATTAAAGTGATACGGCAGACTGTGTAGTCCACAACAATAGGAATTAAAATTATTCAAAAGTGTAATATGGTGTTCCTCAGGGGTCTATCCTGGGTCCACTACCATTTTTCACACTAGGCCTAAAACTTGAATTCATAACTATGTCTACAAACTACAGGACAGGAATCAATTTGACTTTGTGATGCAAGCAAATATAATAAATATGTAATTAGTTTGAGTTGAATTGTTTGTTGAGGCTGTATAGAAGCAGGCTGATCACACACACACACACACACACACACATTATTATTATTATTGTCTGTTCACATTAAGTCTTTAAATGTGGCCTGTCTACGGATCGGAGTGTGAACAACTGACACTCCTGAAGTGACCTGCATGTGCACTTGATCGTTGATGACATCACGCCACAATGGTGTTTAATGAAGCGAACATGGCAAGGGCAACCGGTGTTGTAGGACTTTAGGATTCAATGCTAAAAACGTGTGGTGGCAGCCGGAAAGTTTGACCCATAGGAACCTTCAAGTCTAGCTCGCACCGAAGTTCACACACCTGCACTCAATGAATGGTCAAAGGAATATCTTGTCAGCGCCGTTCATTCTAACAGATGCCCCCTGGTGGCCACAACATTTCAATACCAGTAATGGACTTATAAGACCCTGTAAGACTAGCTCGCACCAAAGTGTCACCTTAAATACTAATGAGGTCTAAAACTTCCCTCTCGCTCCACTGTTCGCCCGCTTCACTGCTGTCCTCCATGTTTGTTTTGATTCTGTTCCTGGCTCCCGCCTGTGGCACACTTTTTTTTTTCAATCAACTTTATCCGTCATTCATTTCCAACACAGTGCAGCGCGGCTCAGAATGACGTCAAAGATGCATTAAATGCGACCTGGATGTTCAGATTGCGTCGCATTTAAAAAAATCTGTTGCGTATCGGATTCCGTAGCACATTTAAAAGTGGTACAAAAGTGGTGGTAAAAATTCTGATTTGAAAATGTCAGATTCAATGCGAGTTGTTCTGTTTCAAAGTGGCAAAAGCAAATAAGATATGGGTCACATATGAGTGAAAGAATCAGATTCAGGTCACTTGGAACTGCAGTGTAAACAGGGCCATAGTTAGTGTCACTCAACCAGGATGAGGTGTATACATGCAGCAGTACCCTGGTAACATAGCCAGGTTTCTGAAAATGGGATATGTTGGTTAATTAAAGCACAAAACATAAGGAAAATGTTGACGTATGAGGTCCAATGTCACATAATAGAACTCTTTGGTCTGTAGTAATAAGCAGGTTGTGCAAGCTAAGCCTTCCTCTGTGGTTTCAACAAATGGAACATATTTATTTATGGTTACACACAAGATCCCACTTCCACTTTTTTGTACAGCACACAGACAACACAACCAACCACATGAGATTTGTTTCTGCGGTGTGCAGTTGCTCACTTTTTACCGAAAGTGCACGGGTGAGACCCACGTCATCCTACATCAAATTGTCACTGTTTATGTATAATCAGCATTCCCAATCAAAAAAACACCCGTGATCTAACAGAAAGAAGAGATGCAGCACCATCTTAGCTGTTCACCCAGCTCTCCAGGTCATGATAGACTCTATTGGCTGGTAAACTGGGGTATTTGACACAGATCTGACACAGCCTCTCTCTCCAATCAGTGTATATTTTTATTCTGTGAGTGTGGCGCCAATGGAAATACTCCTCATAGGCCTGTCTGTCTGCGGCCAAATGCTTCAGATAGGCAGCCAGATCTTCTGCGTTCTTAAAATCGTCCACGTGGATAAAAGAACCCGGGGGAGCCAGGGCCTCATAGGTCGTCCTGCTGGGGCCGAGAACTACTGGTACGGCCCCCGCTTGGAAAGCATTCGTCCACAGCTTCTCACTGATGTAGTCCTTGGCCTCAGAGTTCTCAAACGCCAAGTAAAAAATACATTTTGCAATCGTGGGCAACAGCTTCTTGTTCGACAGCGGTTTCTTGTTCCACTTCCCGTACACCTCTATGGGGATGTACTTCTTTAGGCTTTGGTAAACACGAGCCCTAGCCTGGTGAGGCCGGTATTTGCTGACCACCCAGCTGACAAGGCAGGAATGATCTCGAGCAGCCTGGAAGCTTTGCTCACCACCCCCTAGAATGGTCTTTCCATAAGGGATGGATATGTCTGCGTCCCGTCTGTAGCTCATAGTCCAGTTGAAGAGGCCTCTGAGCTGGGTGAGGTTTGCATTGTTGACCGGAGGCTCCATGGACAGCCACACCCAGCGCTGGGAGGCCGGGCGATCCAGGTGCAGGGGCAGCGTGGACAGACCTCTCCTCAGCTCATGGTGGTGGAACACAACCACATCAGCAGAGGAGAAGGCGGATGTGTTATCAGTGAGGAAACAGCAGCTGACGTTGTACATGTCAAGGCATTTGTCGCCGTCAAGCCTGTAAGAGCGGCCAAACGGCCAGTGCCACAGCAGGATGCTGAGGTTTCTCTGAGGAACAGCTGGGTGATGCATTTGCAGAGAGGTCGTCTTGATGTAGAAGCTGTAATAAAGCAGGGATGAGAGGGAATGGAGAAGGAGGAGGAGGAAGGCTCGGGGTCCAGACGCTGTCATGGCTGCGGGGCGTATCCCAGGTCGAAAGGGCACAGATCGCTGGTATGGAAGTCTTAGAGAGGAAGGAAGGGTAGATGACAGATATTAGCGCTCTTTCAGTGCAGGAACTGCAGCGGGCAAGGTGCCGACCACAAAAACAGCTCCTACTGCAGAAGACGCTCAGTTGTGGTTTTACAAATATAAGACGTTTAAGAAAAAGAAGAAGAATTCCTTTATTTGTCGCGCAATGGGGAAATTCAATTTTCACTCTATTATTATTTTTCATTTTACACAAAGGCCCAAAATACACACACACACATGCACAGACAGGACCTATATACATGCAGTTAATGGAGAGATGTTAGACCGAGGGGGCTGCCAGTGACCGGCGGTGCCTTGCACCTCGGCAGTGCCCAGGAGATGAACTGGCACCTCTCCAGCCACCAGTCCACGCTCCATTCATGGTCCACACAGGGACTCTAACCATCCACCCTTCGGTACCCAGCCAAATCCCCTATGGACTGAGCTACTGCCGCCCCACTTGGTTCATTTTGTTACAGGTTGACGTGAGTTAGTTGCAACAAACTAAAATATGATACGTTGAGTAACGTTCAGTAATAATTAGGGTTTTTTATAAATATTTATAAAATTTTCTTTACAAATGAGCAAAACTCTTGCAGAACATCGTATGAACTATTGTCTAATGTAACTAAACTTTGTTTTCAGTAAGACAGTACGCTCTGTTACTGTAGTGCTCACGTGTAACTGTTAAAAAGCTGAAACTTCAAATTGAATAGTTTGCAAATCGTCAAATAATTTCAATAGGTGACAAATCAAGGTAATGTCTGACTAAAGCAAAGCACAATTTACCTGTAGGTTTCTATAATAAGTACTCACCTTCTGCCAAACACAGTCAAATACCTCACTAGGTGGGTTGCTGATGAGGCATCTTGCAAAATGAAACTGGCAGAAAGAGGGTTTCTGAAGATGTCACACCCTGATACTGTGGCTGGGTACACCAAGAACAACACACACTTAGGAACAGAATAAAATCCCTGTAAGACCTGATTTTTACAGTTTTACAGTCACCCTTTCAGTGGTATCCTGTACATCATCCGGATTGAATAGATTTGAACTTAGATCAAACTTAGATGGATTTGAAATAGATAAAAGTTTGGTCTGCAGAGTTGTTGGCGTTTACCTGGTGACGTGACATCAGGCTGTCGCTGCCCACAGAGCTCTGTCCTGCTCGACGCATCCAAGAATATAAAGGAAATCCTGCCCCCGTCAAAAGTAAGACTTGGCTCTCGCTTCACACACACACACACACACACACACACACACACACACACACCACACAGCTTCTTTGTGGCAGAGTGTAAGGAGGGGAAGAACACCAACAACAAGGAGGAACAGTCATCCCTCGTGCACTTATTTCAAATAAATAAGTTCATACAAACTGAACTGTTCATCATCATTAAGATTCACTTCAGCCTCTTGGTTGACTTTGGGTGTTTACCGGCGTTAAGCTGGGTTAGGGTTAGGCCCAGCACACACACACACCTACCACCGTAGTGTGCCACACTGTTTCACACTCATTCATATACCTGTTAAACTGCTCATGCATCTGCTGTTTGCAGAATTAGCACAGCCGGCGGGGGAGAGGCACTAAAAACATTAACGCAGCGGATTTTTTTAGATGTTTTAACCACAAGCTGGTCTTCCTGTTCCTGTTCTCGCAGCTCTGCGGAGGAAAGGGGCACAGGGTTACGCAGCTCCTGTAGGCACCCACCACATCATAAGCATTTCAACGGGCTGTTGTGCCCTCGGCCTCCCAGTTCACGCTGGGTTTTAGAGGCCTGCGCTCTCTCTATACTCCCACACTCTTCCGGCTGATGCACCCTATAATGAACTAGAGCTCACCGTTCTTATTTCATTTGTTTAGTACGTTTACAGTTATCGGTACTGGCTCAGAGGCCAGGAATAATATGGGAATGGACGATGGATAACGGTAAATTAAATGCATTTATTGCAACAGAGTAAACAACTAGAGGAAAGTGGTGTGTGTCCATAATGTGAACGGTGTGTAATGATGATAATGATAAAGACATTGTGGCAGTTTCCCCTGCCACTGGTAAAACACCACACCAGCACACCACACCATCATACCACATGTTAGCCAGGTGGCATACTATTGTTGGGTAGATGTAGTGTAAACATATATGACAGTGATCGGAAAAAATAACATGTAAAGATCAATTGATGACTTAATTGATTTCGATTAAAGATGGTATGGTCCATGGGAGGGGCTAGGCCTTTAAACTGAGGGGTTGGACACTGCCTGGTGAGTGGGTGAAGGGCTGTGTAGCTGTGCGGACCCAAGTACTGTGAATATATCTTTTTTGTCTGTCTTGTTGAAACTCTGCTGTCGATGGACAATGTTTAAAGGACAATAAAACATTTCATGTTTTTCTTCAAGTGGACTCGGTCTTGCGACCTTTTGTAATGATGATAATAATGATCTACCGGTCAGTCTTGGTTCCTACCCTCACCTGTGGTCATGAAAGCTGGGTCAGGACCCAAAGAACGAAATGCCGGGTACAAGCGTCTGAAATGTGTTTCCTCAGGAGGGGGGCTGGAGTCTCCCTTAGAGAGAGGGGGAGAAGTTCAGCATCCGTGAGGAACTCGGAGTAGAGCCGCTGCTCCTTTGAGTTGAAAGGAGCCAGTTGAGGTGGTTCAGGATCATCTGGTAAGGATGAACCCTGGGCGCCTCCCTAGGGAGGTGTTCCAGGCACGTGCAGCTGGGAGGAGGCCTCGGGGAAGACCCAGGACAAGGTGGAGAGATTAGATCTCCACACTGGCCTGGGAACGCCTCGGGATCCCCCAGTTAGAGCTGGTTAATGTGGTCCGGGAAAGGGAAGTTTGGGGTCCCCTGCTGGAGCTGCTGCCCCCGCGACCTGACCCCGGATAAGCGGATGAAGATGAGATGAGATAAGAATGATAAAGACGTGCACGGTGTTGTAGTTTTAAAGTAAAGTAAAAGTCAAAAGCATGGAGAAACCACATGGGATGACTCCAATTGAGAGAGAGTCGAGCAACACTTTTATATTGTTTTTACATTTAAACTGAGACCCATGTGCTCAGAGTCTGCGTGGCTGCCCCAACCATGTTCTTCTGGTAGCTTCAGGGACAAATGAAAAGCACAGTAACTCATACACCCTTGTATATCAGTAGTTTAGGCCGTTGCCACCACAATACACAGTAGAGTCTGCCCACAGCATTCCTACAGGAGCCAGGTTTTCATTCAAACGATGTCTAATCCATCATTAGGCCCTGCAGTGGGTATCAGGCTGTGCTGTCACAAACCTATGCAATGCAACAGTGCAACACCTTTTCTATAACACTATAACGTATCTTTAAAGGCTCAGTAGGCAGCTTATGTTTGGCACTATTAGGCAGAAACTTCCATGCCATTCTTTGGCTGTGGAAACAGGAAGAACCGGGTCAGGACTGGGCACCTGCTCTGAACCGGCCCTCAAAACGTCTTGGTTGAAAAAGGGGGTATTTAAGGACCTGAGGCGACCAGTTAAACCTCAACACACACATACAAACACTCCACACAGTCACAATGAGTCGTAAGGTGTAGTGACTGGATTGGAATTGGGTCAAACTGTGTTGTTGCACACTTCTTTGAAGGTGTTTTAAGGAAGCCGTGGTGATGGGGGCCATCTGCTGGTGCAGCATGGTACTACTGAGCCAGAGTGAGGTTAAATCCCCTTTATCAATGACCACACAGGACTCTTGTCTCTTATTGGTCATGTGTAAAGAAAGGAAATTCTCAGAACAGCTCAATTTCATGTCCCATAGTCCCAATTTTATTTGACTGTACTTTGAGTGGCATCGGTCGTGGAGGACGTACTCAGATGTTTTAAATCCTCTTGGAATAAACTACAGGATGGTTTCAAACAGGGACCCCTCGTCAGCATGGACCATTTCAAAAGGACAGTTTACAATGTGGACATGTACCGTTTCTGAGCCCTGATCTGATTATTTATCTTTAATGTTGTTTTATCATGTTCAGTTGTGTGTTGTTTTTCTTTTTAAATGTGGAACTTGTGCGTTTTATGCTGCAGTCTTGGCCACGACTCCCTTGGAAAAGTGTGGAGGTAGAATTGACTCAAAAAGATTGATACATATCAAAATGATGTGTGGAAGAGGCAATAAAGAATCAACGGCAAACATCAAGTGAACGTCTGATCATTTATTGAAAGGTATATCACATGTTAGGAAACAGTACATTAACACAGTGTGTTAAGGCACAAAGACAAAGAATGAACCAGAGAGGAGGGGCTCCGACAAAATAACTGCAGTCCAGGATCACCGTGTGTCAGGAAACTCAGGTGGGAGGTGCTTTGACATCTTCCAGTGGAGTCCACAGGGGAATGGAGCCATGATGTTACAGTCCTGCTGACGGTGGTCCGGTGAATGGAGCCATGATGTTACAGTCCTGCTGGCGGTGGTCCGGTGAATGGAGCCATGATGTTACAGTCCTGCTGGCGGTGGTCCGGGGAATGGAGCCATGATGTTACAGTCCTGCTGACGGTGGTCCGGAGAATGGGAAAACGAATGGCAGGACCCCTCAGATGCAGGCCCGCAGAGAGAGACATCAGAAATAGCAGAAATTCATCGACGAGTAGCCGTTTCTTAGCTTGGTGTGGGGTGATACCTGAGGCCGCGTTGGCAGAGGAGATTCTGACAAATGTTGCGTTTGCTGTCTCCACTGGTTTTCAAAAGGCCAGGAACGATGCACAATGCAAATCTGAAATAAAACCAGGACCTAAACCCATTTGGATCATGATAAACAATGATAATAGAGAAATAAAATATAAAATAAAAGAGAATTTTTCTTTTTAAATTTACATTTTATGGTTTAACATAACATAGCATAAAACAATACAAACAACAATAACAGCACATGCGTCAGGGGAGCACAAATCAATTACATTACCAAAAGGTATTCATTTATTTCATGATGAGTATTAAATCAAAGTTAAATTAAAGAGAAAATTAACATTAACATATCAAGTGTTATCCAGGTGTGTGTGTGTGTGTGTGTGTGTGTGGGGGGGGGGGGGGGGGTTACTGGACAGAGGGATCACAATTACACAGCAACAATCAGCCACAATGCAAACTCAGTTTAAATCAGTGTATCGGACGATGAGCCACGCTCAGCACCAGAAAATGTCTTTAAATAATTAATGTCCAAAAGGTTCAAATAATGTTCTTCAGCAGAACCAGAACAAAGTTAAATCAAAACTCACTTTTCATTTTCAAGCACAAGAAAATAAAGAAAGAATTTCAGTTTGTTTGATTCGGTTTTAGTTGTTTTTTGTAGGAGTGAATCATCTTCTCAGACTAAATCATAAAGGATCTCTGAGAAGTTTCAGTTTCGTTTTTTCCTGTTAGGAGTGGAGCATCTTCCCAAACAATTAACGGACCATCTTTGAACAAGTGAATCTTCAACCTTTCTGAGTATTGGAAACACTCAACCACATACAGAGATAATTCACACGTTGTTGTGGAAATATGTTAATAACATAAATAACATAAAGCTGTTTAGTTTTTTTACTAAAAGGACAAATTACAGAGCTGTTCTACATGAAAAGGGATCCTTGAATGACTCCTGTGGGGGTCTGACGCCATTCAGAAAATACAATTAAATGAAATTAAGTTGACTTTCAAGGGCCCCCCGAATATAACGGTAGGGGAAACAGATATCTGTGGAGATTTGATAGTTACGGTTCCTGTTGGACAGGCTGCAAAGCTTGGTGTCTCACACACACACACATTTTTTTTTTTAATTAATCAAATCATTTTGTAACACAGCAGAGACCTTATATATTGATATATTTCAATTTCAATCCTACTAGGCTAGAATATGCTAAGACAAGCTAAATGCTATACGCTGAGAGAAGCGGTTCATGCCAGCCACCAAGCTAATTGGTACGTAACATTATAATGTTGAGCCTACAACAACATTTAACACGCGTATAAAGTTTTTGTTGGTGTTTTGACCACAGGTGAGAGCATTGGGCTCTCCCACAACTGCATTTGCCACGTAACATTAGCTACAATAGCTAACATTATGTTAACGTTACGGGTCCCAAGGATGAGGACCATGGTGACAAATATGTTACATGTAGAAGCAGGTG
This sequence comes from Echiichthys vipera, assembly GCF_963691815.1. Taxonomy (NCBI): domain Eukaryota; kingdom Metazoa; phylum Chordata; class Actinopteri; order Perciformes; family Trachinidae; genus Echiichthys; species Echiichthys vipera. The sequence goes on along the minus strand of NC_139829.1, from coordinate 32,526,933 downwards.
AAGAGGGGAGTAATGAAGACACCGTGCGTCTATGTAAACTATGTAAACAATACACGAGTTTTCACGATGCAATTCAGCTGCTTCTTAGTTCTTAGTCGTTTACATTCAACTGGTCCACAACCTCAGTGAAACAGGTTCTCTTTAAGCCATTTCAGTTTCTCTAATCATCACGTCTTCCCCTACACAGTTGTATTCAATAAACAGTATCAGTAAATACATCACAAGTTTGTCTAAATCAGTATTTCACTGGTAGAAATCACTTTCCACTGTGGATCATGTTGAAAACAGGGTCCACATAGGCCAAAAAAACAGTCCTGAGTTCTCTGTAGAAACAGGATGTACAGAAGCACAGATCTGCCATTAAACAGTCATGAGGCAGTGATTTACGTTTTCCATTTAGCACAAACAAGCTCTGCACCAGTCACATGATCAGGTTCAACAGAGGAGACACTGAACTGCGTCTGACCTGACAAAACTATGATTATGAATTACAAATATCCAAATTTCCCACAACACATGAAAATCCAGCATGTTGGAATAACCCTGTAAATGCATCTGTTAGCTACACAGGAGTGCTCATAGCGCTTGTGCTACACTAGCTAATAAACTCAGTCGCATTTTAAATAGAACTGTAAATATTCACATTAACAAAATTATATTTCAATGAAAAGTCACAAAATATAACCAGTGTGTTTGTTTTTAGAGTGAATAAAGGGCACAGACTCATTAACGAGCACTTGACCTGGACAACTCGACCAAAATGGCGGACATTTCGCCCATTTCTAGTGCATTTTACCCGGAAATAACTCAACCAAACCATCTTAAACTCTCTTGTTAACATTAGCACGGATACAAGGCGACAACACGCACAACATGTCCCGGTTCTCACACCGTTTAACGACCCGTAGAGGCACGTTAAGAGCGGGGGAATGAGGCCACCATGCGGCTCTGTTTCCCCCCAGAACGTGTCTGAGGTAGCGGCGGAAGGTGCGGCACGTTTACCGTACCCCCACCCCCGACACCTGGAGCAACCACTAATGTTCCGCCCCGCTGCTATTCAACATAAAATGACCCCTTTCACATGGTTCTCTATATTTAAATTAAATTAATGGATAAATAATACATATATTAATGAAAGTGTCCCATAACACACACACAATAGTAGTAATGTGACCATTCCCTCTCAGGGGAGCCACGTTACCGTACATTACGTCACCCTGCGTCACAACATAACGAGAATAAACGTCATAAATATCAAATTATTTCCACCTTTTGTCATGTCAGATAAACAACCACCACAGCAGATGACAATCTAACAATAAAGACAACAACTCTCACAGTAAAACACACGTACCTTGAGTACCCGGGGATGGAGCTGCGGCTAACGGTGCCTTCTGTCCTCTTCTCCGGGCATGTCCGAGCCTCGGTGCCGAGGGAGAGCAGGTGTGTTCCAGGTGAACAGACACGGGACTGCCCCCGTCTTTAAACGTCCCGGTCCCGTCGTTAAGTCCAGAAAATCCCATTATAGGAAATGAAAACGGCAAACGCGAGTACCGGCGGACGGGGAGAAGTTCTCCCGGTGACCGTTAACTGTCCACGCAGCCTTAGGCTCTCCATTCACGGGTAAAACGGGGGGAACTCAGGGTGATGACGCGGGTCCCTGTGGTCCACAACACTGAAGAGAAGTCTTCTTTACCCGGTGCTGAATTTTGAAACGCTCACCGGCTTTAATAACTAATGTTTTTCGTTTTTACACTACGTTGCGTTGGACGCTCCGTCAGTAGCATGTAAGCTAGCGTTATTACCGGAAGCGGTTCTGCTCACCACAGATAACCCGGAAGTTCCTCATTACAGGGGAGGGTGCGTTCACGTTCAAATCCAGGGGCATTTATATGTGAATCTCGATTTTAAGTGTTATAATTAGCGTTAGCCGTTCCAGCTAAGTGCAGATGAAAGTGATGTTAGCATCAAGGAGCAGCGTAGCCATGTGGGCGTGCGTTTGAATGGCGTTCCTCTCCTTTCTCTCAGTCCATGGAGTGAATGCTCGGCCTATAGTGACTCTGGTTGTTGCCCGTCTCCGCTCACTCAGCTGCTGGGACAAAGAACGCCCCCTTCACTGAGGCTCCCAAGCAGCTGCAGGATTGGCTAACTCCATTTCACCAAGTGCTAGCCTACAGTAGCTGCACCCAACAACAGGCAACCCTGGCAACCAGCAATGCCCAACGCTATTAGCTGCTACCATGGAAACAGAACGGGACAGAAAGTCATTGTCAAACCGTCAAATAAAAATTTAAACATTAATTCAGACTAAATATATTTTTTTAAATAGAAAAGTAATGATTTCATTCTGTAAGACGTTAAACGCCCATGGGTGTATTACTATTATTTTTAAATATAGCTTCAAATAAAGATTTTACGTATTGAACCTTTAACTGTAACACTCTTCATGTCCTTGACGGGCCTGTGTCCAGGGTTGGGTCTGCTGCTGCTGCGGTCCTCACCTCTTCAGTCCGTAACAACAGGAAGTAGCTGTTAGACGCAGATTTTTCTCCTCTACTGATCTCAGGAGGTGAGGTGGTTCAGGATCATCTGGTAAGGATGAACCCTGGGCGCCTCCCTAGGGAGGTGTTCCAGGCACGTCCAGCTGGGAGGAGGCCTCGGGGAAGACCCAGGACCAGGTGGAGAGATTAGATCTCCACACTGGCCTGGGAACGCTTCAGGATCCCCCAGTTAGAGCTGGTTAATGTGGCCCGGGAAAGGGAAGTTTGGGGTCCCCTGCTAAAGCTGCTGCCCCCACGACCCGACCTCGGATAAGAGGCTGAAGATGAGATGAGACTGATGTCACGTTTTTCTGTGTATATCATGTTAAAAATGAACTGTAATGCACGTTACTGAGATTTGCTGTGAAACATTACACATTTTATTTTGTAACCCCTTACGTTACCGCGTTGAAACAAAACATGCATTACAGTAACAATGTTACTTTTTTAACACGGTTCTCCAAACACTGGCTTGTTTCCTCCAGTTTTTCTTAACAAAAGGGTCCAAAAAGAAGTCTTTGCGGCGACTTTCTCAGTCGTGTTCAAGTAAAAAAAGCCTGTGAATGTTCTCATTCGTCCAGGTCATCGTTATCCTCAAAGCAATCGCATCTGACCAGGCTGGTCCTGTTCCAGTCCCAGCCTGGTCCTGGTCCTGGTCCAGCCTGGTCCTGGTCCTGTTCCAGTCCCAGCCTGGTCCTGGTCCAGTCCCAGCCTGGTCCTGGTCCTGGTCCTGGTCTAGTCCCAGCCTGGTCAGATACGTACATGAACTGATGAAGCCTCTTGGATGAGAGGTGAAACGTCTTCCTAGACAAATAACCAAGTCCAGTTGCTTTTGACTGAAATTGCTTTTATGGACAAGTAGAAAAAGGTTCTGGTGTTCGTGATGCAGCGTTAGCGAAACGGAGGAGTTAGATCTGAGTGAATGAACCCTTTAAAATGTGTAAGAAATGTTTCCAAGACCTTTTAAAGATGCCATGAGTGGTTATTTTCTGGGGGGTAATAAAATAATGAATGTACAACAATCCACGTTTCACTTCAGATTATATAAATATTTATTTCATTTCAGCGCTGGAATATCCACATGCATGCTAAACATGGTGGCGAAGAAGTTGTGTTTTGAACTCGTGTGTGGTCTGAAAACAGTCGGTATCAAAGATAGCTAGCGTAAGTAGTTACATGGTTGACAAATCCTTCACAAGACCCATTCAGCGTCATCAGAGAGAACGACCAGAACAGCCCCTCCTGAGGGGAGAGCAGAGCTATGACACATTCAAGAAAAGGCAAACAACACAAGAACCGTATCTTTTCTGCAGATCCCTCCTCCCTCAGAGCGTAAATTGTCCTCCATCTTGTTCAATAAGCTCAAATAAAACAGTCTTTACAACACAGTTAAAGATCTCCGGTGTTAATACTCCCTGGTTTCTTGAGATATTTCTTTTTACATGGTGTGGGTGTATGTGTGCGGGTCAAATACAGTCTGACGTGCCCCTCCCTGAGGAGAGGGGCCACAGAGAGCAGCTTTTCCTGAGAGACAACAGCAAGAGGCCACGGTTACGTCCAGGGTTCCTGCACCGCTTCCTGTCACTGGAGCAGAAGAATCCTCCTCGGCGGGAAACGTAAACTATGGTTTATGCGATGAGGCAACGTGACAACATACAGAAAGGCAGTTGTTCATTAACCGTCCTGATCTCTGAGCTCCGTCGTGTTTTACTCTCAGATCGGTTTGGTGACGTGCGACGGAGGATATCTGGAGAAGTTTGAGCGGCGACCGAACCAATCAGCGTTGGTTTAGAGGTGGATTTAAGTGAAACAGAAGAGACTGTTGAGTGTAAACAACATGGAGGCTTCCACGGATGAGATGAGCAGCTATGGAGCGAGCCGCTCACTAACTCTTTGTTCTCTGGATCCTTCTGTTGAATATGGACCGGGCTCCTGAAATTGGGCCTTTGATCCGTAAATTCACGTTAAACACAAAGGGAAAATCTCCTTTACCCACATGTTGTTTCCTTTCTGAGCTTTGCCTCCACGCTGTTAGCATGTCACACGCTTCAGTCATCTGATTGGTTTATTGGCCCGTGTGTTGGTGACAGACAGATGGTTTATCCAATCAGAAACCAGGATTTTCGCCCCTTCCCAAAAGATCTCCAAACCAGAGTTCCCAGGAGTCAGGTTAGTGGTTCGTACCCTCCTGTAGAGTATTTAGTCCAGGCAAGGAGCGCAGCATCAGTAAAAGCAGAGAATAAGGACAAACCAATCTAATCCGTCACACAGCTAACGGTGCACATACCATTATTGTAAAATGCAGCTGTTAGTTGTGTTCATTTGGACACAACATGCCACCATATTGGTATCAGGAGAGACAGAGTTAGATTGGTGGATTCCTTCTCCCGCACACTGGATCATGTATTATATGGTAGCAGGGATGCTCCTGAACTTTATGCTAAGTTGAGCTAATTGCCTCCTGTCTGGTGACGGTGGCACGTTCGTCCTCCATTTACCTTTATTTCCTGTCCCATAAAGTCTGTTTAATCCTGGAGAATGCCATGATATGACACTATCCCCATATTGGCAAATAAACTTCAACTTTGTCTATGTATCTTTGTTTTATGACATTTATCTAATTCATTTAGCTCGATTGGTCTCACTTGACGTTACCATGATGCGCCAGTTTTATAAACTTAAACTTTGTCTATGTATCTTTTGTGTAATTCCAGTGTTAGTGATGACCAATCAAGTCATTTAGCTCGATTGGTCACACTTGACGTTACCATGGCGATTCCATAGCTGGTCATGTTTTGCCCGGTGGCCCGTTCACCTCTCAGAAACATCCAGGAGCTTTGTGCGGCTACTCTCTGCTTTCCCCTGAGCTACAAAACCCTTACGTTTCAGTTCACTGCTATAACGTACGATAGCAAATCTAACGGGCGAATATGTTACGAAAACCTGGACGTCACTTCTTTACGGAGACGCTCCCCGTCCCGTCCACGCGTGTAGGAACCCTGCAAATACAGTCGACGATAAGGAAACGCAAAACAGTTCCGAGATTTAATAAACGGCGCTCGGGAACCTGGCGGCACGTGTACTGACACACCGAGTGAGAGGTAAGATCCTTTCCCGCCAACGCGCGGCTCTTTACACGTCACAAAAGCACGGGGACGAGCCACGTTAGCGAGGGGCCACATACGTATATACAGCCTGGGCTGGCTCTGTTTCAGAGTTCTAGGTAAAGACGTTTCAAATTCCTTTGAAATCATTCAGGTCTGTGTACACACACACACACGCACACACACACGTATATACTATATATACATACCGTATGTCATCAATCCATGCATAGAGGAACCAGACTGAGAACACAATGGCTACATAACATACTGATAAAGATCACGGCGTGTTCGTGACGTAATAAAACCACGTTTTTTAAAAAATGCTTAAAGGGATACTGGGCCGAATCTCAACCGGGTCCGGGTCATCGCAGTGTGTGTGGTATATGCAGAAGAACGGGGCCAGCGGGCGACGCCAAACGTGTCATTGAGGGCCCCGGGCAGCGTTCGTCTCCACACACTGTGACGACGCAGAGCCGGTTTAAAATCAGCAAAGTGTTACTTTAAATAAAACCAAAAGCCTGGAGTGAGGACTCAGTGAGTTAAGGAGTTCTCACCGATGGATAACAGCAGATCAGTGGCATCTCACACTTCTTGACAGTGACTGACTGTAATTTTGTGACCGAAGCTTGGAAAAAAGAGTAATGGCGTGAAAAAGAACAGAATGTGGCTGTGGATTCAGAGGCGTTGGTCCCAGGTTCAGTCCCGCTGTGACACTGCGATGTCCTTTAAACGTCCGTGTGCGCCTCACTCCTCGTCCTCTTCCTCCTCTGCGCGCCTCACACTCTCCCTCCTGTCCGTTACAAGGGTTGGACTCAGCACAGCGGTGTATACGGAGTGTGTGTACGTGTGTAAATTCAATGCTTTGCGCCCACACACGAACGCTGCGTTGGGAGTGTGCAGCGTCTCTGAGTCCGGCTTTACTTGTGGAACCGTTGAAAGTAAAGGGTGGAGTCGTCAAACAGTGGGTTCTTCACCTCCATTTCCCCCGTCTACAGATGGACACAGAAAGAGAGGGACAGATTCTGGGTGACACGGCTCATCATCAGGAAGGAAATGTGTTCACAGCTAGAGTCAGAGTTATTTACAGGCTGGGTTTGTACACAGGGACAATCCTACGTAGGAGATGGTGTCACTGTTTAACCCAAGTGGGCGCCAACGCACAGGAACTTTCACTTCCCTCTGTATCGTGCACCAAGCTCTTCATTCAGCAATTCAAGCTCTCACCCTCAAAACAGCCTAATTAAGCCTTTAATTATCCATCCATCTATCTATCTATCTATCTATCCATCTATCTATCTATCTATCCATCTATCTATGTCCTATGTCTGTGCGTCCGTCCCGTGCCCCGTGCTTTAGGGTCCTTGTCCCCCCCTCCAGGCCCGTTTGTACTCACACTACCTGGGCCTCGGAGAATGCTTCTTGCTGCCTATACGTCATCACGCCGTAACACGTCACACGCATTGATGCCGTCATGGCGATGCGTGGCTTTGTTTCCAGATCTTTCCGTAGACCTCAGAGTTTTTGTGCGTCTTGTCGACTGTTTTTGAATCTTTTCATCGACCAAATCTGCAGTAAACACTCCACCTCCGCATCACACCGTGAACCTTTCGCCGCCAATGGTTGCACTCACACTCGACAAAGGAACTAGACTTGAGCCGTGAAACGTGCTTGGGCACGGTACGGATGGACAGTGTGAGTGCGCCCTAACACACTTAATGCTATCTCACTTTCACGATGATCTCTTTTTCCACGAATCACACATCTAACACTTTCCACAGTTGCACATTTACCATTTATCCATGCAGCAGAGATCGGGCAGCATTAGCATTCATTGGGTTGTGTCGCCTCATGAATGAAAGTCTCTTTTTAGCTCCACCGACCAAAACATCCTGTTCTTAACGTCACTAACTCTGTCTGCTGTTTGCTGCTGGGTGCATCGGAGCATTTTCACCTGTGGCCTGTGACTGAAACTGAGCGGGAAAATAAAGAAATGGCTAAAAAAGGCTTAAAATAAAGACGCTAAAATGCTCCCAAGAGCTGAGGGGAACGGCCAAGTTGGTGATAACTTCACTTTGTTTTTTTCCTGATCATTGGAACCACTGGTAATACACAAATGATCGACCCGTGTAGCATTACATTTAACTGACATTGTGACTTCAAATGAACGATATTCAGTTAGTTTCCACATCTTTATCCCTGAATGATGATTAAAGGCTGAGACGGTGAGGAGTTTACTCACAGGTGCCAATCCAGGACACTCATACACGGTGAAATCTCCGTCCTCGTTCTCCTCATCCGTCGAAGCTCCTGAGTCAGGAACCTTGGGCTCGTCCCTGTGTCTGCAGAGGACACACACACACACACACACACACAGGGACTGTCATTAAAAATGCATAGGATAACAGACCGGACGAGGCAGAGAGGGCAGGGGAGGACGAGAGACAAGGGGCAGGAGGCGGATGCCCTCGCCCCGGAGAGATGAGTGTGTCTGGGCTCCAAGCGTGACTCACTTCTCCATGGAGAGCATCTGCTGCTTCTGGTGCTGGTAGTGGTACATCTGGGCACTGTGGGCCAGCTTCTTGTCCCCAGGCTGGAGCACACCGAGGGGCAGAGGGGGGAAAAAGAAACTCAGTCGCATTCATCCACATCCGGTCCAAATCTGCATGAGTGCTGCCATGTTTCCACACCGCTCCAAGTGCTCAGAGTGAGAGTCTGTCCTGTGACAAAATATGTTTTACTCACCAAATTGTCAAAGGCTTGGGCTCTCATCAGTCTGTATGCGGGGTACTCCACCTTCTGAGACAGATGCACACCTTTCTGCAGTCTGTGAAGAAAGTGTTTAAAACGTTTTAGTGCGTTTAGGGTGCACTCACACTGTCCTTCCACACAGGGCCAAAACAGGTTTTTAGGGTAAAGCCTAGTGCGTTTGACCAGTGTGAGTGCAACCGCTCCGCGCATAACTGCGGGCAGCTGGCCGTCCACGGCCCGTCTGAGAGAGGTGGGCTTTTGTAAAGCACGTTTGCACATGTACGAGCACGAGTGTGCGCACGTGTACGAGCACGAGGCCTACGGCGGTTCTGAGGTCATTTCCTGTGCGCCTGTTGGGACATAGAAAAAAGAAGGAGGGACCATGCGCGGCCATTTAAAACAATGGCGGTGAAAGGTTCACGTTGGTGTGATGCGGAGGTGGAGTGTTTACTGCAGATTTGGTCGATGAAAAGATTCAAAAACAGTCGACAAGACGCACAAAAACTCCGAGGTCCACGGAAAGATCTGGAAACAAAGCCACGCATCGCCATGACGTCATCAATGCGTGTGACGTGTTACGGCGTGATGACGTATAGGCAGCAAGAAGCATTCTCCGAGGCCCTGGTAGTGTGAGTACAAACGGGCCTGGAGGGGGGGACAAGGACCCTAAAGCACGGGGCACGGGACGGAGGAACAGTGGGAGTGCGCCCTCAGACTGTGGGTCAGACAAAACAAGCCGCCTGAAGACGCCTCTTTGGGATTTAAGAAATTATAACAGGCATTTTTTAGACATTTCAGAGAACAAGCAATTGATTTAATCGAGAACGTAATTGGCAGATTATCAGTAATGAAAATACTTTCAGTTACAGCCTAAACTCAAGTCGTCCATAGGTAATACAACACATGAACATCATAATACTGATCTAATCTAAATATGGTCAAATCCTAAAATGCGGGCGGTGACGTTTGGAGTCCCGGTCTCATGCAGAAGTGTAGAAACGTGTGTGTGATCTCACCTGACCCAACAGGCCCCCGCGATGATCAACGCCAGCGAGCCCGCCACGAGGAAGACGCTGCTCATGACTGAGAAGAAAAACAGACACACGGTGATGGGGAGAGCACGCCGCGTACGTCTGTGGCTGTCAAAGGAAGACATGATGTCTGACTGAGAGCTCTGGAAAGTGTGTGTGAAGCAGGACGAGGAGAGAAGAAGGGACAGAAGGGACAGAAGGGAGTTCAGTGACTCGTGCCCCTGCAGCCAATCAGGGAGCAGGGAGGGAGGCGGCACTGATCCACAGTAACACACTAGTCCTGTTCTGCACCAGCCCAGAGAAAATCTGAGGTCAGTCCCGAGATTTTGGGAACACAGCGCTCGCATTCTGTCGCACAAAGAGAACCTTTGACTGCCCGTTCACGTCGAGATAGATGGATTTTCCCTCACTGTTGTGTCTAAAAGTGGAAATGTCTCAGTTGATAAGCGGGAAATTAGATCCCCGTATGTCCCAAAGTCATTTCAATGTGTGCGTGATGGGAGTTTGGATGGCGTGTCCGTGTGACTGTGCGTTTGCGTGCATGTAGCATAAAGTCAAACCCGTAATAGGGTACATGAGGGAGTCCGAGCTTCAAGTGCCTGATGTAAAAATGGTAAAAGGAAAGAGTTTGATGAGAAACAGGATCAAAGGATTCTGGATGGTTCTCGATGTTTTTCCACCTCCAGTTAAAAAAAAGTGTAACATGAATTATCCAGGACCATGATCAGGACCAGGCTGGGACTGGACCAGGACCAGGACCAGGCTGGGACTGGACCAGGACCAGGACCAGGACCAGGACCAGGCTGGGACTGGACCAGGACCAGGACCAGGACCAGGACCAGGACCAGGACCAGGACCAGGCTGGGACTGGACCAGGATCAGGACCAGGACCAGGAACAGGCTGGGACTGGACCAGGACCAGGACCAGGACCAGGCCGGGGATGGACCAGGACCAGGACCAGGCTGGGACTGGACCAGGACCAGGACCAGGACCAGGCCGGGGATGGACCAGGACCAGGACCAGGACCAGGCTGGGACTGGACCAGGACCAGGACCAGGCCGGGGATGGACCAGGACCAGGACCAGGACCAGGCTGGGACTGGACCAGGACCAGGACCAGGACCAGGCTGGGACTGGACCAGGACAAGGACCAGGACCAGGATCAGGCTGGGACTGGACCAGGACCAGGACCAGGCTGGGACTGGACCAGAACCAGGACCAGGACCAGGACCAGGCTGGGACTGGACCAGGACAAGGACCAGGACCAGGCTGGGACTGGACCAGGACCAGGACCAGGACCAGGATCAGGCTGGGACTGGACCAGGACAAGGACCAGGACCAGGCTGGGACTGGACCAGGACCAGGACCAGGCTGGGACTGGACCAGGACAAGGACCAGGACCAGGACCAGGCTGGGACTGGACCAGGACCAGGACCAGGCCGGGGATGGACCAGGACCAGGCTGGGACTGGACCAGGACCAGGACCAGGACCAGGCCGGGGATGGACCAGGACCAGGACCAGGCTAGAACTGGACCAGGACCAGGACCTGGACCTGGACCAGGACCAGGACCAGGACCAGGACAAGGCTGGGACTGGACCAGGACCAGGACCAGGACCAGGCTGGGACTGGACCAGGACAAGGACCAGGACCAGGCTGGGACTGGACCAGGACCAGGACCAGGATCAGGCTGGGACTGGACCAGGACAAGGACCAGGACCAGGCTGGGACTGGACCAGGACCAGGACCAGGCTGGGACTGGACCAGGACAAGGACCAGGACCAGGACCAGGCTGGGACTGGACCAGGACCAGGACCAGGACCAGGCCGGGGATGGACCAGGACCAGGACCAGGCTGGGACTGGACCAGGACCAGGACCAGGACCAGGCCGGGGATGGACCAGGACCAGGACCAGGACCAGGCTGGGACTGGACCAGGACCAGGACCAGGACCAGGCCGGGGATGGACCAGGACCAGGACCAGGACCAGGCTGGGACTGGACCAGGACCAGGACCAGGACCAGGCTGGGACTGGACCAGGACAAGGACCAGGCCGGGGCTGGACCAGGACCAGGACCAGGACCAGGCTGGGACTGGACCAGGACAAGGACCAGGACCAGGATCAGGCTGGGACTGGACCAGGACCAGGACCAGGCTAGAACTGGACCAGGACCAGGCTAGAACTGGACCAGGACCTGGACCAGGCTGGGACTGAAAGTGCTGTGAGGATGAACGACGCCCTGGACACATGAGAACACTCTCAGGCTGGAACATGACTTGTTATTGTACTGACGGAGTATTTGACGGTGTGGTTTGTGTGTTGAGCTGCTGACTCCCTCTGTAACAACAACACCTGATGACTTCCTGTGTTCTTTGAAACATCTTGTGTTGTTTTGGGAGGTTTCTGATGAAAGTCAACTCTAAAGCTGAAATCCACCTTCTTCATCTCATGCTATCAGAACCTGAATAAAGCTGTGTTCATGATCTAATCTGTCCTGATGGGCCCACGGGCCTTTCAGGTGCGTTTTCATAAGAGTCCAATAACTGAAATGAGGCGGGTCCATCTCTCTTAAACGCCCTTAATTTGAAGGGCCGTTTTTCTCCCCTGAGAGACGCCCGGTTGCTGATTGGATGTAGCTCTCAGAGGGATGTGACGTGTGGTCGCACAGACGCCACGACAACACGGGGAAGTAGAGTCGACACTTTTATCCAGAGGTGAAGAAGAACGCGCATCTTTGCACGGGCTTGTTGAATGAGCGCTGCAGCGGCCGGGTTGGATTCTGACCTGTGGCTCTTTGCTGCATGCATACTCACTTAGTCGCACGCACTCACTCACACACACACTCACTCACTCACTCACTCACGCACTCACTCACTCACTCACTCACTCACGCACTCACGCACTCACTCACTCACGCACTCACGCACTCACGCACTCACTCACTCACTCACTCACTCACTCACTCACTCACTCACTCACTCACTCACTCACTCACTCACTCACTCACTCACTCACTCACGCACACACACAAACAGCCGGTCTGTCAACAAACCCTTTTAAAGCAACTCAAATTTTTAAGGTGGAGTGTTTTCCTTCATGTTACTTGTGCATGAGTTGACGTTGTGAATCATACGGTCCACCTTAAATCAAACTGCAACTTTTCTGTATTTCTCACTGATCAGCTGATCACCGACGATCCAAACCCGTTCAGAGTGATGCGTCACCTCCAGAGTCTCCTGTCCTCCTCTGGGGACTTTTAATTTAAATTTTCAGACATTTTGACAAAAGAAAAAACTTAAATGTTCTACGGCAAAATGTGTAAATCACGCTTTTTTTATGCGTCATCATTTCAGGCTGTAAAGCAAAAAAAGTGACTGTTTCAAAAGGGTACGGTGATTTTCTACAGACACTTTACTTTAAGATCAAAAAGAACAAGTACGAACAACGTGAGGTCGTCCATAACGGACAGAAATACACTTACTGATGAAGACGTAGTCGTTAGAGGGGTAGGGGAGGATGATGGGGTCGCTGAGCCGAGCGGCAGTGTGGTTGGTGGTGGTGGTGGTGGTGGTGGGTGGAGCGACGCTGGCGTAGCGGACGCTCTGGTTCGTGGGCTGCTCTGTAGTGGACGCTGTGCGGGCGGGGCCGGGCTCACCGCGCTGCGTGGATTTGGGCTCGGAGGAGTCTCTGGAGGGTGGATCTGAGGGAGGGAATCAGGTGTTTTGAGTCAGCGTGTCAGCGGGGAGGCAGAGGTTAATACGAACACGGCTCTGGTCGGGACCGATCCGGTTACCTGGCAACCGGGACTCCGTCCTCTGCTCGCTGATGACGGCGGAGAGGAAGTCGATCTCCTGGTCGAGCTCAGGATATTTGCTCGCCTTAGCTGGAGGAAGAGAAACACGGAGTCTGTCACTGCTTCTGACGAATCACTCATTTAAACAAAGGCCTCAGTCACACACTGAGGGGGGGGGGGGGGGGGCAACTTAGACTGAAACAACCAAGAAAACTTATTTAGTTTGTACTTATTTTATTTCAACATGCTGTTAAACTGCACGCTGTGTATTGTTGTGTATTGTATAAACCTGCGTTTAACCACGATGTCTGTTGCACTCTGTCACATTTAGTTATTGTGTGATTTATTTGACGTCGGTGTTACAGACTGTGATGTCATAGATCTGAATATAGTTTAAAGAAGGTCACATATGGGATCTCAAAGCCACTTACACACTCCTGAGTGCCTAAATGTTGGATACACTCTTTAATGGGACCCATGACACAAAAGTGCCCGGGGCCGAACGCTCTCATCAGAAGGGGAACAAAATGTGTCCCACAACCCACGCAGAAAACAACACTTTAAAGTGATAATCTGTAAGATATTCATCTATTTAATTGTCTTTTAAGTTCCTATCTATCAAAGAGTGAGTTAAAACAATGGTGATCGATCATGTGACCCACTGATGGAAGCACTTCTACTTATATTATAGTGCTCCAGTCTGCGTGTCTGTGGTGACATTCGCTCTCGAAACGCGTCACCCTTCACAAACAAGTCAATTACCGAACGCACCGGAGATCACATCTACTAAAGTTTAAGCTGCTACGTGGGTTCTGTTTGCACCGTAGTTCCACTTTAAGAGGAGAACATACAGGTGACAGACTGAAAGTAGTGAGGTGAATGGGTTTAATAAAGTTTACAGAAGCAACAGTTGGCTCTGACAGAACAGGCCTGCCGCACTCACACTGGTCAAAGGAACTAGACTTTAGCCGTGAAACGTGCTCGGGCACGGTACGGAGGCACAGTGGGAGTGCGCCCTAAGTCAACAGCGGCTTCCTTAGTTCATGTACGCATGTGACCAGGCTGGGACCGGTCCAACTGTCTGGTGTGGAGAGCCAGGTATCTAATTTTACGCTCTATGTTTTTTTTTAATGTGGCGTATAATGAACAATGCAGGGATTTTGTGCTACCACCCACCTTTCATGGCGTGAGGGGCGTGCCTCCTCTTAACCACACAGCGGCCGTGGGCGTTCTCCACCAGAGGGCGGAGGCAGGGGCCGCAGTGGGAGCTGCCGGGCTGGCAGAAGTCCCGTCCTGCCCGGGCGCAGTCCAGACTCCGAGGGCACGGATGAGATCCTGCGGAGAAAGCCAGAATCCAGGATTACTTTGCTGCACCTGTCGATACTTTATTCTCTACGTTCAGTCCAACAGTCCAAATTCTCAATGTTACATGTTTAATGTAAACGAAGCTTACAACTTCAGAAAACGGAATAAAATAGTTTTAAAAAGCATCGATCACTTCTGTACTTCTGTGCTCCGTTGCTCGGACCAAACCCGTCTTCGAGGTCAAACCTTGATTTTGACAGTTGCAGCCCAAACATTCACAGACAACCAGGTGTAAACACCAGCTCATGGGAGTGAACTGTGGGAACAGCTACGGGTAAACGTGTCCTCTCCTCTCCAATTTGGATGTCAGCGAATAACAGTAACGTTAACTTGATGTGCAGATGTTAGCGTGCAGTGATCTCCCTCTAATCCGCCTTGAGACCCCCGTCCCACTACAGTTATCATTGGAGATTCCATAACCACGCCATAACCTCGCTTTTTTTATTGCCATCACGCATTTCCCTGGGGCCACAGATGCTAACAGCTGTTAGCTCGACCCCACTCTCCCCGCCTGCAACCAATAAGAGTTGAGAAGACTGTAGGTGGCGGTAGCGTTAACAAGCCAGTTCTCATGTATTGGTTTGTGACATATTCTTATAGTTGGGAGTAAGAGTGCTCCTAAAGAGAACTCGTTCAGTCACCAAACTCATTGAGTGGGTTTACGTTGACAGGGCACCGAGAAATGTCTGCGTTCATCCCAGACTCTCTCCGCACGCACGCACGCACGCACCTTAAATGGCGCTACACTGTAACGTCCTCCACACAGGTGCCAGTCTGTCACTGTAGGACAGGAGATCAGTGGACCAAGATACAATCCCCTTCATTTCCAAATTCCACATCACTCCAGAGAGTAGGATGTTTTCGCTGCTGCTATTGTTTGTATTTTGGTTGCGTTATGTCACTTCGCTGCACAGATGGTGGTGATGGACAGATGGTTTATCTAAAGAGCAACTAGTGTTTTCGCCCCTTCCCAAAAGATCTCCAAACCAGAGTTCCCCGATGGAAATGCTGAGACACTGAGAACCAATCCATGTGGAGGAGTCAGGTTAGTGGTTCGTACCCTCCTGTAGAGTGTTTAGTCCAGGCAAGGAGAGCAGCTTCAGTAAAAGCAGAGAATAGGGACAAAGCAATCTAATCCGTCACACAGCTAACGACGCTGTGAGTACGTCGTACAAACGTTGATCTGATTGGTTGGTTTGGCCCGTATGTTGGTGATAGACAGATGGTTTATCCAATCAGAAACCAGGATTTTCACCCCTTTCTAAAAGATCTCAGAACCAGAGTTCCTGAGTCAATGAGAATCATCCATGTGGAGGAGTCAGGTGAGTGTTAAAGGTCGTTAGCTGGGTTTTCTCTCCATCGAACACCGACAACACTCTCCCTGAGAAGCATTGCTGCATGTGCCTTCCTACAGGGAGTCTCTACTGCGCTTGTTCTTTTGTGTGACAGCACATCTGTTTACTCCTCACAGTGTTTTCTTAGTTACCAGCAGACATCCAAGCCCAGCACCCGCGTGCAGAGAAGAATAAAGCAGGGCTACGCACGGGGAGAGTCATCCCACCCAGCGACCGGTATCACCTCCTTTAGCTGCTTTGTCAGTATCACTCTCGTCTCTGCTGCGTGAAACCTAGACACCGGTTGCCATGATGACTGCCATGGCAACAAAGGAGGTGTGACGTCATCAGGGGGTGAGTCACCGCACAGACGCACAAGTCAAGGATGGAGGGTTTGTTTCAGGCGTGTGTGTCAGGCAGAAAAAGGCAGAGGGGGGAAATGCAGTCATTTCAGACGGTCAATGATAAATGTGTGAACACTGGAAACAGGTAAAGTGCAGATTTCATGAAATCCTGCAGGGCTGCCGCTCTTCATGCCTGCTGCCATGACGACAGCTCATTTGCAGCTGTTTACCCTTTCTTTTTATACATTTTTCCCCCAAAAAGCACATTTTTACACAACGAAACGACCCTTTAAAGTTCTTTTTTACTACTTTGCGACGATAATGTGGGTGCGTGCGCTTACGTAACGGCCCCCTGCTGTACAGTGATTAATGCCCCGACGTGAAGCAGCTATCAAACTGCGCACCTCATCCATAAACACAATGGCCTGCCCACTGAGACCCCCGCAACAGAGGGTAATCTATGCAGAGCTGTACGAGTGGATGGTGGAGAGCGGCACACTGCCCCGTTCCTCTCAGCCACAGTATCGAACGCACAGATGCTGCGTGTGTGATGGAGACGCTGCACTCTCATGGTCTATTTCCACAAGCAAAAGGCAAAACCAGGGCTAAGACACATAAACAGATGCGGTCGAACATATTGGTGCTCTTGGACTTTACAAAATAATGCATCACTGGTTCTGCAAAAACGTTCTAAAATGGACACAATTAAAGGTACCATTTAGAGGTTATAAGAAATAACTGATTTGTAGTGATACTTAAAGTGAAACTAAAATAAAATCATATTTTAAAAAATCATCGTAAAATCATCCCAATTTTTCAATCAGCATTTTGTTTTAGAGTACCCACTTTTAACGGAGATCGCTAACAGCCGATTGCAGCTAACACTGATTAGCTCGGGGCAGCACGGTGAACGCATTAAAACAGCTTTTTAACCACTAATACTGAACAAGATAACAGCAAACCTCTGCAGTAGGGTTAGGGTTAACCTCTGCACTGCCGGAGCTGGGAGGAGGCACGTCCAGCTGGGAGGAGGCCTCGGGGAAGACCCAGGACCAGGTGGAGAGATTATATCACCACACTGGCCTGGGAACGCCTCGGGATAAAGCAGAGCGTGGTCTAAAGCAGGTGTAAACTATTAAACTGATCCAGCGGCCCTTTACTGGATCAGTTCGAGACACCGGGTCTAAAGAGATGAGAAAGAAAGGTTGGGGCCAGGCATGGTCAACAAAGACCGTCTCCAAAGAGCCTGGAGACCCTGGTTTGATGTTCCATCGGAATTGGAAAGATTCCTAAAACAGATCAGAGCTGATCTTCACGTTCAAGTCACAACAGTTGCACCGTCCGTCGCTGTGGCTGAAAGAAAACGGGCTCCAAGGACAGCTCCAAAAGAGAGAGATGTGGAAAAGCCAAACTGGACTTCGCCAAGATCCAATTGACAAGCGGGAAACATAGAGGACAAGCGGTGGTCTGGGGTTGCCTTGCTAACTACTAGGTGCCTTTTATCTGAGTGGTGAACGATGTGAAAGGAGCCAGTTGAGGTGGTTCAGGATCATCTGGTAAGGATGAACCCTGGGCGCCTCCCTAGGGAGGTGTTCCAGGCACGTCCAGCTGGGAGGAGGCCTCGGGGAAGACCCAGGACCAGGTGGAGAGATTAGATCTCCACACTGGCCTGGGAACGCCTCAGGATCCCCCAGTTAGAGCTGGTTAATGTGGCCCGGGAAAGGGAAGTTTGGGGTCCCCTGCTGGAGCTGCTGCCCCCGAGACCTGATCCAGGATAAGAGGCTGAAGATGAGATGAGTGAACGATGCACAGCCACTGTATCAGTAACTGGTGAATTTTCACACTTAAGTTGGTCCCGGTCTTGAGAAAGTGAACACATGGGACCAAATCTAGCACAATCACTGCCTTTAAAATAAAAACAAGTTAAGTCAAACACCTATGGGCGATGGTGCAGTGGTGTTTGATGCCCATGCAGCCTAAAGTAAACGTGGGAACATGAATTAACGGTCTGTTCTGTGTGAACCTGTTGCACTCGGCACACAGAAGAGACACTGAGTGTAAAAAGTCTCCTGTGAATTCTCTTTCACTGCGCTGCTTTGAATACTTCCCCATTCAAATGAGACTGACTCCAGAGCAGCTTTATCAAGGCTATTTGGAAAAAGGTTGTAAAGTGCATTTGAGCACTTAGGCTTTTTGTGCTTCTGTCGGCAGCGTCGATGTTCAGAGTCTCACGATGAGAGCACCATGTTCCCACTCTGCCATAGAGGCTTTCTTCTGAAGGCAGTTTGGTACCAGACACAGTAAATAAGATCTCATACGCAGTACATAGTGTCTCCTACGTACGAGGTGAACTTTGAGGCTTAATGAGTCTGTATGGAGGGAGAGAAAGCCGTGCTGAATGAAGTACGTAATGCACGATACAAAGGGACGTGAAAGTTCAGCAACAACAACATGTTTTATATATTTAACCTTTATTTAACCAGGTTTGTTCCGTTGGGATCCAAGATCTCTTTTGCAACGGAGACCTGGCCGAGAATGACGGCACAGGAAGTTTCAACACGAGGACACAAACAATTAGAATACAATAACAACTGAATTTAAAAGAAAATTAGTTAAAGAATTTACAGGATTCATTTAAACATGTGCACTCAAATAAAACATGTGCACTCCTGAAGCCTGGGTGTAACAGAGTCGATCTTGGACTCGAACACGTTCAGAGACACCAGACTTTGGAGTTTAAGCCCCGACTGTAAAATGCTCCGCGTACTCGGAGCAGAACATCTAAAAGCTCTCTTCCCCATTTCTGTTCTCACCTTAGGAACAGCGAGATGCTAAAAGTCCTGAGAGCGGAGACTGTCGGTCCTGTTAGTTAAGATACATAAGATGAGATCATCTCAAGAGTAGCCTGTAAATCAGCGCGTACCAATGACCGAGCATGCGCACACATAACGACGGCCAACATGTTTTACCTTATAAGTGAACTACAAATGTCTGTGAAGAGACTGCGTGTCCCAAACTTCATATTCACGCTGATGGATGACGTGACCATGAAGCCTGCAAGCAGTGAAAACCTACCTTAAGTGTATATGATGCTCCTGGATGCATGAGATGCCATATGTAAAATAACTGTAACAACAAATAGCAGGTTGAGTCCACACCTGGACGTTACTCACACATCACAGCTGATGCGTGTGGACATGGCTGCTGTTGTTTTCAGGGGATTTAATAAGATAAACATGAGATCTACAGTAGCAGTCGAAAGTTTGGTAGTTTGGTAGTAAGTCTCCCAGCTGGTCCGTTTGGCTTTCACACCTTTGCATCTGATCTGGTCCCCAGAGAGTAGCTGCACCTCTGCTCGATGAAGGTTTGGGACAAAAAAGCCCTTCACTCGATAGTTACATGTGTCTTTTACAAACCCTGTACACACACACACACACACACACACACACACACACACACACACACACACACACACACACACACACACACACACACACACACACACAGAGCGCTTTACCACACAGCTCATCATTCAGCTCATCCCCTTACTTGAAGCAGCAGTGTTTCATTAGCTGGACCTCAAACACACGTCCATGTTCCCGGCTATCAGCCAAAAGAAGAACTAACACCATCGTATTAGTTTAACGTTGATTCATTTCAACTTTAAATTTGTCTCTATAAAAATCCATTCATTAATGTTGTTGCCTGTTGTTTGTTTCATTTTAAAAGTATCGCTATCTGCAGCGTTAAGGCCCCAGCACTGTTTTAAAGGTGGTCCAGGTCCTGAACCACCTCAACTGGCTCCTTACAACGCAAAGGAGCAGCGGCTCTACTCCGAGTTCCTCACGGATGCTATAAAAACGATCCCTATTCCAACAACAAGACAACAAAAGCAGTGGTTGATGTATTTCTGTGTCACAGTGTCCTGACGTTACAGCGGTGCTGCGCTCAGACTGTATATGATCTCACAGACGTGTGTACGTGTGATCGCAGAGGTCACGGTCACCCGGGTCAGTGACGGCGGCTCTGCAGCTCCGACATGTGGAATGTGTTTGTGAGGGAGACCAGACCCCAGCCGACACCTCAGCTGTGATAACTGAGGGCGCACTCCCACTGTGCCTCCGTCCCGCGCCCCGTGCTTTAGGGTCCTTGTCCCCCCCTCCAGGCCCGTTTGTACTCACACTACCTGGGCCTCGGAGAATGCTTCTTGCTGCCTATACGTCATCACGCGGTCCTAGGCGCGGCACGGTTGCACTCGCACTGGTCAAAGGAACTAGACTTTAGCCGTGAAGCGTCCTCAGGCACGGTACGGATGGACAGTGTGAGTGCGCCCTGAGGCTCTGACACCACAGCACACCCGCGCACTGACACGGCACTGAATCACCCGTTTACCAGCGAGACGCAACACACACACGACACCAGGAGCCATCGCTCTATGACTGGTCATGACCGCACTGAGACACAGGCCCCACAACGTTAAATCAAATCACCAGGATGTACTGTGCTGTACACTCAGCGGCCACTTTATTAGTGTGGTCTAGTGTGGTAGGGACCATGCACGGACATTTATAACAATGGCGGTGAAAGGTTCACGTTGGTGTGATGCGGAGGTGGAGTGTTTACTGCAGATTTGGTCGATGAAAAGATTCAAAAACAGTCGACAAGACGCACAAAAACTCCGAGGTCTACGGAAAGATCTGGAAACAAAGCCACGCATCGCCATGACGTCATCAATGCGTGTGACGTGTTACGGCGTGATGACGTATAGGCAGCAAGAAGCATTCTCCGAGGCCCAGGTAGTGTGAGTACAAACGGGCCTGGAGGGGGGGACAAGGACCCTAAAGCACGGGGCACGGGACGGAGGCACAGTGGGAGGGCGCCCTAATAATAAATTGCCTCAGTTCAAGTCCTTCTCAGTGTGAACAGTATTACAGAGCGATGCGAGCTTAGAACAGAGGCCAAAGTCTTATTATGAAATACATTTTCATATTATTCATTACATTTCAAAACATTGAACACCAACACAGAAGACTTGAATTAAGACATGTAAAAATAGAAACACAAATACATTTAAAAGTGACTAAAAATATATATAAACATGAATAATCCGCGACCCGACCCCGGATAAGCGGATGAAGATGAGATGAGATGGATAAACTGACTAAAAACATATATAAACATAAATAAATACATTTAAAACTGACTAAAAATAAATAAACATCAATAAATACATTTAAAACTGACAAAAATATATATAAACATAAATAAAACAGACTAAAAATATATATAAACATAAATAAACTGACTAAAAACATATATAAACATAAATAAACAGACTAAAAACATATATAAACATAAATAAACTGACTAAAAAATATATATAAACATAAATAAATACATTTAAAACTGACTAAAAATATATATAAACATGAATAAAACAGACTTAAAATATATATAAACATAAATATAAATTACTAAAATATATAAATAAACATGAATAAACTGACTAAAATATATATAAACATGAATAAAATGCAAAGTGTCAAAGGAAAACAAACAAATACAATAAATAATACAAAAGTAAATAAAAAAAAGAAGAAAATTAAAACAGAAATATCCATTTATGTCAGATTTTATTAATTAATGAATGTCTAAGTTTATTATTAATATTATTTTTGTTCTTTTAATCACATATCCGTTTATTTATCATGTTATTTATTTATGTATTTATAATGTAAGCAGGTTCACTCCTCCATAACAACTCACATATATTAAATACACTCATGCAGCGCACGGACACTTCACTTATTTATTAATAAATGAATAATTTAATATAATATTATTATAATAAATAAAGGGATTAAACGGTGATGAGGACCGGCCCCGAGGCAGCAGCGGGTCTTACCTGTCAGGCAGGTGCTCAGCGCCAGCAGGGCCGCAAACACCGCAGCCTGGTCGAGCAGCGGGGCCCGCATCCTGGGCACGGTTCCGACGGCCGCCGGGGGACACGGAGACCTGCCGGGGGAGGAGCAGCGGGAGGCGGCGGCGGTGAAGGAGGAGGCGGGAGGAGGGGACTCGGTGCTTCTCATTCCCCCATCCTCCGGTGCTGAGGGAGGCGAGGACTCGGGTAAAAACAACCACAAAAACACGGCGACAAAAGCGGTGCGGACGCGGCGTGGGCAGCGGCGGTCACCCGGGGCCTGGAGCGGGTGCGTAGCGGGGTGCGTGTGCTCTCATCCGCGGGGTGTGTGTGCTCTCCTCCGCGGGGTGTGTGTGCTCTCCTCCGCGGGGTGTGTGTGTGCTCTCCTCCGCGGACCTGCAACATGGATGCACGCCGCTGACTCTCCGCGGGCACAGCTGTCTGTGACGGAGGCACGTCGGCGTGACGTCATCACGTTGCCCTCTACTCCTCTGTGCAGCCTTCAGGTGCTGCTTACATGTGTGTTTTCTGTCTTCACACACTTGTGTCTCTGTCAAACATGATGACACACTGCTCTGGTTGTTTGCATTTGGTCAAATTACAAATAAAGAATATAGAAAATATATAAAATAAAAAATAAATTTAAAAAAGCCTTCAGGAGCTGTTATTCCCTCACTATTATGAATAATAATAAATGTAATCACACCACAGTTAAGTTACATGACTTTTATTTTAAAAAGATGTATAACAGTAAAGCCCGCGTCTTCATTTAACTCCTCTACATGTATCTATTTATTGTCTTTATTTGAATATTATCAAGTATTCTTATGTAATGTCATTTTAATTTAATGTGTATTGTTTTGTCTTTACACACTTCTATCTTTGTCAAACGTGATGACACAAAGTTCTGTTTGTACTATATTTGTTAACATTTGCAAATAAAGAATTGAATGGTCACTGGCAGCCCCCTCGCTCTAACATCTCTCCTTAATTGCATGTATATAGGCCATGTGTGTGTATTTCGGGCCTGTGTGTGTGTAACGTGAATAATAATAAGAGTGATTTCTCTTATTTCCCCGTTGCGGGATAAATAAAGTAATTCATGTGTGTGTGCAGTAAAAATGGGTTTGTAAATGAAACATCGTGCACGCACTAACTATCCTTCAAGTAGTTGAATCAAAGTCCATGACGACAAACTGATGGATTTATTATCAATAACAGTCGTTTGTTTGCGTCAGAGTAAAATAAAAGTACACAGGTCAGAGGTCACAGAGAGAACGGGTGCAGAACAATAAATAGAAGAGGAGGCGGAGCTGAGGCACTTGTGGAATGATGTAAAATGACAGTTTGGAAGTTCACCGGTCCATAGACGTATTTATAAATAATATACAGAAGCACGCTTTAAACTCTTATACAATAGTGTGATTCCCACAGACACAAAATAAAGGGTCAGGTCCTAAGATGCCAACGTGCACATCAGGATATTAATCAACTGTAATGCAACAAAAATCCACTCCACTTTGAGACTTTGACACATTCTGCAAATGTATTTCCTGTTAACCATTAAGTGAGTTTCCAATCTCTGTATTTACACCAATGAACGTAAAAATAAATCCAATTGCTGAAGGTCATTGAAGGCATCACAGTTGTTAAACAAGTCCAGCGTAAAATCATCCAAGGGTCTTTTTCCAGCAAATACACTCAAGACAATTTGTTTCATGTAGCGACTATTAACGGAGAAATCCTGGACAGTCGCTGACGGCTGAATGCGGCTAACACTGGTTAGCTCGAGGCAGTACGGTGAAGGCATTCAAAGGTCTTTTTTAACCACTAATGCTGCTGAAAATAACAGCAAACCTCTGCAGCAGCATGAGAAGAGTCCCTACACACACAACAAAGCAGCAACAACGTAGTTAGTGAAGCCAGAGTTTATTAAAGAGTGTTTTAAAGACTTACCTACTGGCCCCTGTACCAGCTCCTCTCATAGTAAAGTCCATTACAGTGGATTACCAAAGTCAAACCCAAAGGAAGGAGCCCATTGCTGCTTTGTTGTGTGTGTAGGGACTCTTCTCATGCTGCTGCAGAGGTTTGCTGTTATTTTCAGCAGCATTAGTGGTTAAAAAAGACCTTTGAATGCCTTCACCGTGCTGCCCCAAGCTAATCACTGTTAGCTTAATTCGACTGTTAGCGACTCTCCGGGATTTCTCCGCTAATAGTTGTAACATGAAAGAAAAAATGGCTCCCTGGCTTCTTTAATGTGTGTATTTGCAGAAAAAGAGCCTGGGATGAGTTTTACTTGGATGAATCTCACTTTAAGCTCTTCATCAATTGACGTTTTCCACCAAACGGGGGCGCTGTTGCTGTCACACATTAATAACACACCATTACGGACTCGAGGTCGTCCACTGTGCTCACATTTACACCAGGTGAAGAGGAAAGAAAGCGTGTGGATTGGAAGCTGTGGAAGAGTGTGCCGGGGGTTTTCTGTTCGATGCAAAGTTGTGAAAAATGACAAAGGCGAACGATATTTAACAATATAACCACAGCACCTGAGCCCGGCCCGGTGACAATGATCCGCGGGGGGAGAATACTGGGCCTGGAGCGGGCGTGGAGCTGAAAACTGATACGGCTAAAAAAAAAAAAAAAAGCATGAAGAGTTTTTTAATCTTTGTCAAAAAAACAAAACAAAAAAGGCAGAATTCACTTTAAAGTGGAACAAATCATTTCATCTCTGGTGTCAGAGTCACTGGTTTTGGTCGTTGGTCTTGGTCTCTGTTCCCGGTGCCGCAGCAACACCCGTCTCCCTCTCTTCAGGGGGCTTCTCTGAGGGCTGCAGGGCCGCTGTGCTAGGGGCCGCATCCTCCTCCTCCTTCGCCCCCTCGCTGGTGGGAGACTGAAATCCGCTGTCGTGGTGCGGAGGCAAGGGCAAGTCGGAAGTTCCCTCCGGGAGGCTCTGTGGAGCGGTTTCTGTAGCTTCACGTACAGATGAGATTTCTTCTGGGGGTGGTGGCGGTGGCAATGCCTCCACGGACGCCTCCTCAGACACCTCCTTGGAAGCCTCCTCGGACACCTCCTTGGACACCTCCTTGGACGCCTCATCGGATACCTCCTTGGACGCTTCCATGGACGCCTCCTCGGATACCTCCTTGGACGCTTCCATGGACGCCTCCTTGGACACCTCCTTGGACGCCTCCTCGGATACCTCCTTGGACGCCTCCTCGGATACCCCCTTGGACGCCTCCTCGGATACCTCCTTGGACGCCTCCTCGGATACCTCCTTGGACGCCTCCTCGGATACCTCCTTGGACGCCTCCTCGGATACCTCCTTGGACGCCTCCTCGGATACCTCCTTGGACACCTCCTTGGACACCTCCTTTGACGCCTCCTCGGATACCTCCTTGGACACCTCCTTGGACACCTCCTTTGACGCCTCCTCGGATACCTCCTTGGACGCCTCCTCGGACACCTTGTTGGAGGACGGTTGTTCTTGCTCCATGGGTTGGCTGTTCCCTCCTTCACCCTTCTCCTCTGGGACTGAGGCACCTTCTGTCGCAGAGTCAACCTTCAGTGGGACTTCTTCTTTACTCTGCTCCTCTGCTCCGGCTTCCACTTCCTTAATGACGGAGCCGTTTGCCAAGTCCGCAGGGTTCTCCGAAGCCTCGGGACTCGCAGATCCATTCTGGACAGCAGAAGCTTCACTATCGGACTTCTCCTCCCCATCTCCACCCTCCTGCTCCTCAGGGATGTTGTTGACGCCGGGCACCTCCATGCATGACTCAGTGGGCAGGACCGGGGAGCCTTCCACCTGGATCATGGACACCACCTGCTTCATCCTCCCCCTCTTCTGGGACTCCCCACCTTCACCTCCACCATCCGCCTCAGTGTTCTCTCCGGCTCCATCCGCCTCCTCTGGGGCTCCTCCGTACTCCCCGGCCCAATCGATGGAGGGGTTTTCTCCGAGTAGGTGCAGACTGGGGTCGCTGTTACTGAGGACGATGCTGTCCCTGTACAGGTTGTGTCTTCTCTGGACCGCCGCCTCCTTCACAGCTGCAGAGACAAGAAGTTAAGATTGGTTTAGACATGAGAGGTGATAAAGTCCTAAAGAAAAGCCCTGAATCGTCAGAATAAAGTGCAAAACTACGATGGATTCTTTACAAGATTTGTGATGATCTGATCTCAAGGGGTCCTTTCATTTACTGGAAGGGTCTTTTTCAGCAAATACACTCATCAAATAAGCCATCGAGACAGTTTTTTTCGTTTTTTTAACGGAGTAATCCCAGACAGTCGCTAACAGACGAATGTGGCTAACAGTGATTAGCTCGGGGGAGCACGGTGAAGGCATTCAAAGGTCTTTTTTTAACCACTAATGCTGCTGAAAATCACAGCAAACCTCTGCAGCAGCATGAGAAGAGTCCCTACACACAAAACAAAGCACCAATGGGCTCCTTCCTTTGGGATTGACTTTAGTTATCCACTTGAATGGACTTTACTATGAGAGGAGCTGGTACAGGGGCCAGTAGGTAAGTCTTTAAAACACTCTTTTAATAAACTCTGGCTTCACTAACTACGCTGTTGCTGCTTTGTTTAGTGTGTAGGGACTCTTCTCATGCTGCTGCAGAGGTTTGCTGTCCTGGTCCGCTGTGTAATGACTGAGATGTAGAGACAGGCAGGAGGAGAAACACCGTAGAAGACTGACCCATCATGATGTCCTTCATGACCGAGTGCAGCACCACCTCCTCATAGATGTTCTCCACCAGGATGAAACGGGAGAAGTCCTCGAAGATCAGCTCCTGGAAGCGCGGCAGCTCCTGTGTCCCAACGACAGTCAAAACATGAATCAGCCTCATTTCAAGATACATTTTTAAAAGCATTATTCTAATGGAAAAAGACAACAGAATCACTCTGTTACTGTCGGACACTCAGTATTTCTAGTATCCTCACGTCTGTTTCATCTTCAGCTAGATGAAAAAAGACGCCAGGGGCCCGTAAGATAAAGGAAGCTAAGAAAAGTTGGGCTTTAAGTCAAAAACCTCAGTGAATCAGTCTAAGGGCGCACTCACACTGTCCATCAGTACCGTGCCCAAACTCGTTTCACGGGTAAAGTCTAGTTCGTTTGACCAGTGTGAGTGCAACCGTACCGCGCCTAGCTGAGGCACGCTTGCCGTCCACGGCCCGTTTGGGAGAGGTGGGCTTTTGTAAAGCACGTATGCACATGTACGAGCACGAGTGTGCGCACGTGTACGAGCACGAGGCCTACGGCGGTTCTGAGGTCATTTCCTGTGCGCCTGTTGGGACGTAGAAAAAAGAAGGAGGGACCATGCGCGGACATTTAAAACAATGGCGGCGAAAGGTTCACGTTGGTGTGATGCGGAGGTGGAGTGTTTACTGCAGATTTGGTCGATGAAAAGATTCAAAAACAGTTGCTTTAGACTGAAATTGCTTTGGAGACAAAAGCCCACCTCTCCCAAACGGGCCGTTGGGTGCTAGGAGCGGTACGGTTGCACTAACACTGGTCAAAGGAACCAGACTTTAGCCTTGAAACCTGTTTGGGCACGGTACGGAGGGACAGTGTCAGTGCGCCCTTAGATATTTGATAACACATGCCATATAATTTACCCTGTATGCAGGTCTGTATCTTATAATGCATCAATGTAAAATGTATTTGTGAATATTCTCATATTTCATTTCCGTCTGTTAAGTGGATTTCCTATAAACAGTGGTTAATAAAGTCCAATGAAACGGCAGCACAGCAGGAAGTCCAGTGAAACCACCTCTTTCCTGCAGAGGTCAGGCTTTACACCGACGCTGCACGCGTGTGAGCCGCACGAGGTTTCACACAGGACGAGACTCACCGAGGCGCAGGACGGGCCGAGCTGCTTCAGCATGTAGGGGATGAAGATCTGGAGGAGGGCCTCACGGAAGAAACGCTTCCTCACCGTGCTGCTGTCATAGTCGAATTTCTGAACAACCCAAAAAGAGAGAGAGAACAAGCAGAAGCACTTTTACCACCACCGTCGTTTTGCTCCATTCCAGTGACGTTTCTTGATCTCTCTTACTAAACGAGTGACACCAGCACAAGACTAACCCCCAGGGGTGGAACGTAAGGAAATATGTTTGCTGTATATATGACGTGCAGGTGTTCGGTTCATTGATGACTCTAAATCACCCGTAGGTGTGAATGGTTGTCTGTCTCTGTTCATCTCTATGTGTCCTGTGATAGACTGGCGTCCTGTCCAGGGTGGACCCCGCCTCACGCCCGATGTCAGCTGGGATCGGCTCCAGCCCCCCCACCCCCCGCGAATATATGTATGTATATATATATATATGTTCCTCCCCATCAGCGCTCTCTTTGCCATGCAGACCTAACAACAGTGCTGCTTCCAGGTTGGGCAGCTTCATTCTTATCCTGAGACAGGACAGGACACGCGTTTCTGTAATACCAAATATCCTAAATTCATCCTAAATTCATGTTGTTTCTAGCGTCCTCTTTGGCGGTAAGATGTTACTGCAGGCGAGCCTCTTCTCTCAGAGCCTCCCTCTTGTCACGCTCTTTGTGTTGACTATTTTGCTCTTTTGTAAACTTCATTGAAACCCAAACATCTCTACTTCCGGTCCGTAATGGATCTGATTCTGGATCTGTGCAGTTTAAAGGTTTTATATTTAAGAGTTTCACGATACTGTATTCATGAATAACACACTTCAGTTTCCGTGTTTGGTTTAGGGTGAGTGCTGATCTGTGTGTGTGTGTGTGTGTGTGTGTGTGTGTGTGTGTGTGTGTGTGTGTGTGTGTGTGTGTGTGTGTGTGTGTGTGTGTGTGTGTGTGTGTGTGTGTGTGTTTTACCTTAATGACTCGGTCCTGGCAGCGCTGGATGGTCTTACAGAGCTCCTCTGTGCCCTGAGACTCCAGACTCTGGTGGAGGATCTGTTCAAACGTATACACCGCATGGTCCATTTGCTGCACACACACACAGACACACACACACACACACACACACAAACACACACACAGAGGCAGAGAGGAAGCTACGTTACATTACATAGATGGTGTTAAAATATATCAGAAAGTCTGATTATATATGGCAGTGATAACACCAAAAACACATTACTATTATTTAAGAGTGAGTTGTGATTAGTTTGGAGCAGTAGTTTCATCTGTAGCTCGACCTTTGGAACAAATGCAACTGGTGACTGATGTCTGGTGAAATACAGGAGATGTGCATTGAAAGTCATACTGTCTCTGTCCCTGTTCTCCTAAGATACTGAACAAACCATTTAAGGGGCACCCCCCTCCCCTACAGTTTCTACTGTGCCTGCAGCTGTCAGCACAAGCTGAACCACTTCAAGTCCCTCCACACACCAGCAACGTGCAAGCGGATATCAACAGGGCCCGAGCCCCCTGTGCAACTCAACTGGAGACCCTTGGAGGTGATGCAATCGGGACCCGCGGGTCCATGGAGGTGATGCAAGTCGCAGCTTGAGCGACAGACGGATAGTAGTTTGAAAGAGAAAGTGTTGGTGGATTTTGCACACATTACTCCATTTTGCATAACAGCCCCGGCTTGTGGTCGTTTGACCTCAGATTTTGTCTCCAGTTAGTCAAGTTACCATGGAGATATACCAGTCTGATTATAATATGTGGCCCGAGTGCTGCAAATAGGCGCGGTACGGTTGTGCTCGCACTGGTCAAACAAACTAGACTTTAGCCGTTAAACCTGTTTGGGCACGGTACGGGTGGACAGTGTGAGTGTTAGAGCATCACCTCTCTCATGAGGATCTGGGCCCTCTGGACGA
Source organism: Echiichthys vipera (assembly GCF_963691815.1). Classification (NCBI taxonomy): domain Eukaryota; kingdom Metazoa; phylum Chordata; class Actinopteri; order Perciformes; family Trachinidae; genus Echiichthys; species Echiichthys vipera. The sequence goes on along the minus strand of NC_139829.1, from coordinate 32,496,961 downwards.
ACACTGACGGGCTGGAGACGTCAAACCTCTGCTGCAGACCCTCCAGACTCAGCGGCTCCACCTTCTCATAGCAGCTCTGCATCTTCACGGGGTGGAAGGCCAGCATGGAGATCTTCTCCATGTGCTGAGGAAGAGGAGGAGGAGATTAGATTTTTAGACATTTTATCTTCCATGAACCAAGTGGATTATTGAATGGATTTATTTTCATAGCATGTGAAATCGTGGATCAGTCACATGACGCCTTCTGGCCCAAAAAGGCCTTTTGCCATTGACTTACATGGAGAACGAGACGTCTGTAAATCAGTGGATACATCTTTCTAAAAGCGTCACAACCCCCCGAAAAAACGACTGGTTTCACTATCAGAATTCGATCCATTCAGTCCAATGACATTTGGAAAGTTCAGAAGAGTTAATAATTGAATCCACATTCAGGTTAGCCGCAGCGCTAAACAGGAAGTAGCCGACTCGGCCAGCAGAAATCTCAGAACCCACTTCTTCCCCACACAGTGAGGAGGTAGTGCTGGTCATGAACTTTTTTTTTCTTCAGTTGGGGAGCGTACCTATGTTCCCCGGGTCCTACGTTCCCCGGGTCCTATGATCCGGGTTCTATGTCCCCCGGGTCCTACGTTCCCCGGGTCCTATGATCCGGGTCCTACGTTCCCCGGGTCCTACGTTCCCCGGGTCCTACGTTCCCCGGGTCCTATGATCCGGGTTCTATGTCACCCGGGTTCTATGTCCCCCGGGTCCTGTGTTTACCGGGTTCTATGTCCCCCGGGTCCTATGTTCCCCTGGTCCTATGTTCCACGGGTCCTATGTTCCTGGGTCCTACGTTCCCCGCTTTGTATGTGACTGGGGAATATCGGACCCTTCAGTTCCCTGGATCCCTGACTCCAAGGCCAACAGGCCAGTGTAGACCCTCACACTCCCCCCTAACCCTCTCATGAATTTGAACCTGTTTCTCCCCTTCTGCCGCTCCACACAGCACCCTCCGATCTGACCTTATTTATTATAGTTTAGTATTATCATGAATTTGATCTGCATCTATAGTAAACCTATATCTCTGACTTCAACATGTTTTTTATTACCAGAGGTTCCGGACGGTTGCATTTTAATGTATTTTATTTTTTCTCTCAGTTCTTCATTTCCACCAGCAGAGGGCGCCGTCCAATCAAACACACTGTATCCATCACTACAGACATCTGAGGGCCGCCCCCGTTCATCTCACAGTCTCTCCTCTATATATATTTCATATTCTTAATCTTGTGTTTCAACTTAGTATTCAAACATTTTAAATAACTATAATAAACTTCTAGATCAATTGTATTCCTAATGTCTTCTTCATCCATTTTGAAAGTTAAAGTTTCTTCAAGAGCTGACACAACTGGGTCAGGGAACTTTATTTTGAAGGTCAGCTCTTTTCATAAAATCCGTCATAAGAAAGCAGCAGCTCTGAGGAGGGCTGGAGCTAAGGAGAGGGAAGAGGACGTCCTTACCGTGCAACTAACTTGTCTTGACTAGAAGAAACGTTAACTTTCAAAACAAACTTCTGCCTATGTGAATATGTCCTATGCTTCTTTTAATGGACCCAGGTCTTACTAAGGAGGTTTTTAAAGTGTTTTAATGACACACAAAGTCCCCGTGGGCACGAGCACCAGGTGGGCACCGCCAAAACCGAACAGGATTCTGACTTAAATCAGCGGAGGCAGAGGCCGATGCGACCGGGGAGCACAGGAACGATCCCTTCCTTTAGATGCTACCGGTCAGTCAGATCAGCTGATCCTGCTTTGAAAGGTCCGTATTCAATTTAGAAATCAAACGTGTGACAGCATGAAGGATCCATGTGCACGCAACGAGGCCTGCAGATACTCAGGCAGCTTCGCTCGTGCTGTGACTTTGTCTGAGGTGATGCTGAAAGGGTTCAAGTGGGGCTTCGCTGCCTTCACTGTGGCTCTGGCTGTAGAGCACGCCCTGTTCCCACCACTGATGCTCATCACTGTCCCTCAAGCCGCAACCATAATGGAATCTAATCATATTCTGTATTTTCTGTTTATTAAATGTGTTGTGATCTCCTTGAGCTCCGTGGCTCAGTGGGAGAGCGGGTCGTCCTCGATTCAAGAGATTGGTGGTAGTGTGAGTCCATTAACCATTTACAGCGCTACGCTCTAATGGTCCGAGCGCCTGCGTATCGATCGTGTTGCCGTGACAGCAAACACCGTCACGCCACAGCAGTAGCTCGTCCTCCGCCTCCACCTCCTCACCTGTGCCACCTTCTCCTTGGTGCCCTCGTTGAGGGTGTTCTTGCTCATGTCCACCAGCTCTCGGAAGAACACGTCGCGGGCCTCGGAGAAGCCTCGGCTGGTGGGCTCCATCAGGGCGTCCAGGATGGAGCTGATGTAGGGCTGGATGCTCACCTTCAGCAGCTTCTCAGCCTTGGGGAGAACCACCTCTGCGGGGGAATGACGGACGCAGTAGAGGGGAGAAGGAGGTTAGCGTTTCCTTCACTGTCACTTTAAAGCTCTGTAAATGATGCGATGAGCTGAATTCAGTGCTCACCTCTGATCTTGTTTGTGACGTGCTCCTTGGAGGTGATGATCTGGTCCATGTCTGTTCGTATGGAGGCCTCCAGAGAGGAGCAGGCTGCCTCGCACTTGTGCAACACCGCCTCGTACTGGGCCTGACACTGCCCCTGCACCAGGCTGTACACCGCATCACTGATCTACACACACACACACACACACACACACACACAGGGAACACGTTTAAGGGCAGAACCTGCTTTTCTTTTCACTTCATCACTTTAAGCGAACCAAACTTACACCTCTGCAGTTTGTATTTTTGTTGGGAGTTGGACATACTGACTCAATCATCCTAGTTCTCTGTATTCAGCAGAGTATCTGTAACAGTGACAGGGGTTGTATTTGGCGCCCATGTTAAAAGTCTGTAGCAGCCGCACTGCCCCTGAGCAGATTTGAGGTCTTGCCTATTTAAACTGCAACACCCAACAAAAGAGACACTGAATGATCTCAGACTGACATCTTAACAACACTTTCACTACAGTTTCAATGTGTGTATGTGTAGAACGTGTCAGATGCATTTATAGTTTACACAGCACTTTTGGGGCGCCCTCCCACTGTGCGTCCGTCCCGTGCCCCGTGCTTTAGGGTCCTTGTCCTTTTCTATGTCCGAACAGGCGCACAGAAATGACGTGAGAGCCGTGTAGGCATCGTGCTCGTGCACGTGCGCACGCTCGTGCTCGTGCTCGTACATGTGCAAATGTGCTTCACAACGGGCTTTGGGCGGCCAGCTGGCCGCAGCTAGGCGCGGAGCGGTTGCACTCACACTGGTCAAACGAACTAGGCTCTACCCGAAAAACCTGTTTTGGCCCGGTGCGGAAGGACAGTGTGAGTGCGCCCTTAGTTTCTGTTTTATCTCTGCGGGCAGACTCTCAACCTTTTTCTGTATAAAATAAATATAAATGACATTTCTGATGAAATTAAACATTCAGTGTGTTTACATGCAGTTTAAAAACAGGATAATATTCGGGTTAAGGTCATACTCCCGTTTCTCAAACACCATGTAACAACACCGTACGCCGGGTAAAGTTGGAGTTCTCACACCCCGGTTAACAGACCTGGAGAACTCCTTTAGTAACTCATGCGTGTAAACATCTTACCAGGAATCAGGTTTCTCATCTGCGTATGTGCCGGGGTTAGAACCCTGACCACCAACTGTACCGGAGGGAGAGTTACTCCGTCATTTTCACATTCAACCCCCTCACGTATAAGTATTTGCCGGGGCTAGAGTTAGTTTAGTTTCTGTCGTAATTCTGTCCAAAAGTCGCCCGTTTGTGATTTGAACAAAGGTAGACCAGAAAAAAAAGCCGTATTCAGATCAGCTGTATATGGGCGGAGGAAGAGTTACTCCGCCATTTTCACATTCAACCCCGGGGAAAGGCCATTTTTGGGTCACTGTGCAGGTAAACACAATGATTATTATACATGTGGCCAGAAGCAGAACTCAACTGCTGTCTCAGGGGTGTCAAAGTGATCCAGTAAAGGGCCCTTTACTGGATCACCTTTACACCCTTAAGTGGAATGTGTGTAGTTGTAGTTTCTTACCAGAATCCAGTTTCTCTGCCGCTCGTGGAGTTTGCCTTTGAGGCGCGGGGAGATGAGCTCCCTGAGCTCAGGGAGGAGGCCCTCCATCACCAGGTTAGACAGGATCTACCAGACACAGAGCACAGGACTCATGGGAACACACACACGCCACATACAGTGCACATTCTCAACTTGATAACAACTAAAAATACTATTTAATGTCCTTTAATAATTACTATATTTTCTCACATTACAAAGCCCACTGTGTCTCTTGGCAGGACAGGCCGTGCGTAGAATTCAAGCCCATGATTGGTCAGGTAGTGCCACTTGCATGCTCAGGTCCCACCCCCTGACTGACGAGATATCCTGACCCTAACCTCAACCGCCTGCCTAACCACTCGACTGTGACGCAGGGCGGATCCTGAAGAGCAGTGAGATCCATGATAAAGCTACAGTGACCCCTCCGACCCCTAAACACACACACACACACCAATTTGTGTAATTTGTCGTGCCAGATGACCGACCACTTCGCCTGGTTGAAAACATGGGGGGTGATACTGGGGGAAGAAACACTCTACCCCAATGTATGTCATTTTATATGACGGTTGTGACACACAGTGGCATGAAGGAGCACTGGAGCTAATTCAAAATACTGTGATATATTAAAACTAATGCCTCATTCAGGGTTTACTTGAAATCACTTAATTTCAACATAACCTTACAGTCCCGGATAAAACAACATACATGTTTCAATATTTTAGAAACTGACTCAACTGACCACAGAGACTTCCTGGTTGATCCAATCAGGAAGTGCCAAAAACGTCAGTTCTCTGAGTGTCCACTAGGGGCAGGTTTCATAACAGAGCAGTTTCTCATTGAGCCCCATGTTAAACAGGCCGTTTACACAGCATCATTAAACCTGTTTAAGGACAAAAGAACATTCTAGTCTGTGTGTTTAGCTCAGATCTCCATGACAACACTGAGGGGGAGGGGCTAGTTTTTATTTCATTGGAGGTTAAAGTTCATGAATAATTAGGGGCGTGGCCTCTTGAGTGACAGCTAGCCTCTGGCCCTCACTTCTCCTCGGAGGTAACCGTCAGCCAGATGGACGTACGCCCCTCCCCAACGTCACATACATGCCCTTTTTTGGTCAGAGGAAATGAGGAGGAGTCAAAGTCTGACAAGATGGAGACTCCCGTAGGCGAGGACGACTGGATCAAGTTGAGAGAACGGACCCCGACAGGTACGCTATGTCCATTTTTTTTACAGTCTATGCACGAACTCCATTACAATATCGGTCAAGCTCACACTTTGTCCATCAGCTGCAGGCCCAAACATCCCAGCACAGCCCTGACAACTAAATACTGCCTGTTTTAAACCCGTCTTACTACCACAAAAGCTTAATTTAGATTCTTTGTGTGTTGGTATATGGCGTCACAAGGGGGCGGTAACTTCACGCTGATGGGTGACACCACAAAATGAAGTGATAGATGACACACGTGTAGTTTGCGTGTTTGTTGAACGGCAGAGAGAGATACAGCTCTTACCTCACGCATGCACGTAAGAGGCAGAACATGCGTGATTAAATCAATGAACAGAAACAAAAGATAGTTCAGACTTCTTTAAGGTAGTTATTTGCACCTCGACGAGAACAAGAGGACCGAAGAAGCAACGATAAACAGACACCTCAGGGTATGCGCGTGAAGGACACATTCTTACGGTTCAACGCGCCGCCGTGACGATCGGCATAGGGCCAATTAGTCACAACAGCTGGGAGAACAAAACAAAGAAAGACCTGTTCACTGTCAGAGGTAAAGAACCCAAGACCAGATCATGATGTGCACAGAGTCCCCCCTCAGGGCAAAGCATGAGGTCTTAAACTGAAACACAATGATCAGATGTATTCAGGCCGGTCGCAAGAAGCAATTAATCAATTAATCGCATGGTAACTTTAAATGAGCTCGGTAACTTTTACAGCTGCGATCATTTCCATGTTTCCCTGGAGTCTCTCGATCAAAGAGACCTCAGCATAATGAGGAGTTCACCCTCGTCTGGTGTCGTGTCAGTCACTTGTCAGCTGCACAGACTCTGTGGGGGGGGGGGGGGGGCGGACCCCTGGAGTTAACCAGATTGCAGCAGGAGAGCCCTGTTAGGAGCAGGTTAGAGGACACGCTAGTTGAGATTTGGAGGAATAAAAACAAAGATGCTTGGTTGGCTTGATTGGTTTCAAAGCCGAACGCCACAGTTGCCGTGTGGGAGCACATCAGGTTCAGACCCAACGACCGCGGTGAACCACTTCACCTGAGCCGCTGTGACGCACTTAAGGGCAAGTAAACGCTCCAATGTGTTAAAATAGACTGAGAGTCCTTTGATTTATTGTTTTTGGTTGTTTCGTGTTTTTATTTTGGATATTTAAAATGTCTTCAAGTTCTAGTGTTAAATCTCATCTCATCTTCAGCCTCTTATCAGGGGTCGGTTCTCGGGGGCAGCAGCTTTAGCAGGGGACCCCAAACTTCCCTTTCCCGGGCCACAATAACCAGCTCTAACTGGGGGATCCTGAGGCGTTCCCAGGCCAGTGTGGAGATCTAATCTCTCCACCTGGTCCTGGGTCTTCCCCGAGGCCTCCTCCCAGCTGGACCTGCCTGGAACACCTCCCTAGGGAGGCGCCCAGGGTTCATCCTTACCAGATGATCCTGAACCACCTCAACTGGCTCCTTTCAACGCAAAGGAGCAGCGGCTCTACTCCGAGTTCCTCACGGATGCTGAACTTCTCCCCCTCTCTCTAAGGGAGACTCCAGCCCCCCTCCTGAGAATACACATTTCACACGCTTGTACCCACAACCTCGTTCTTTGGGTCATGACTAGTGTTAAATATCCTTTAGAAATAAACGTATATTGATCTTTGAAAGGGTGCGTTATTATGCCATTGTCCTTATATCAGTTGGAAATGGTCTCAAAACGCAATTCAGCTACAAAGAGGTTGTTCCATATACACTACAAGTGTTGCTGGAGTTGTGACCCCCGTAGTTGTTACTTCTGCCGTGCTTACCTGTGATGGTACACCACACATCATCTCCCATGTGCCATAGTGCCCTTGAGCTTGGCGGTAGAGTCGCACTGCGTCGGTGAAGGCTGGTGTTTGGACTTTATCCTCCTCTGACAAACCTGGGGTGGGAACAGTAGTAGCTGTTAGCTGTTAGCATTTTAGCACACTCTTCATTTGGGCTGCTTTGAAAGAAGTTGCATGGTCCTGGTATTGTTCACACTGTCGGAGCCACCGCCGATGTTGTTAATACCTTTTGCTGCTATAAATACGTTTATATAAAGCACGTATTTCAGAATAAATCAAGTATTTATACTTTGTCGTGTCTGTTAGTGTTGGTAATCTGTCCAGTGGTACGTGAGAAAGTTATGGACCCTTTCCTACATTTCCAGTTGGCTGCTTCCCAAAGACAATGAGAAACAGAAAAGCATGTAAACACCGTCCGGCCTTATTGGACAGTGTGTGAGAACTCCCTACTCTGACAAAGACAGGAAGTGTGTGTGTGTGTGTGTGTGTGTGTGTGTAGGGGGAGGGCAGTGACGAGACGAGACCAGGGCTCCTGGTGGTAGAAGAGACAGGAAGTCACAAGAGGGGGCTATTATTTTGACTTGTGTGGGATTTAAGACTTCTTGAATATTAATAATCCACTAAAGCGACATCGCTCACACTTTCTCGATGTTGCTGAGGCGTCTTTAAGAGCGACCGACGCTCGGGTCAAACTGACTGGTCTCAACTTCACTTATCTTGTGTTTACACTAAGATACGGAGGAAAGGGCAAATGTTTATGTGACTCTCAGTACCTTGTGATTTCATGTGTTTTAGACAGGAAATAGCATCGTGAGGCCATGAGGTACATTCCCATCCATCTGTTTCAGTGTTTGATTCCAGGTGGTCACTTAAATCTTCTCTCTAAAAACTACAGCAGCTGATCAAAACACCACATGGTGCACAAGGCTCAAGACACAGTTCAGTTCATTCCTGCGTCCCACGCAGATGACAACGGTGCTTTATCATGTTTTTTTTCTTATGTGTTCTTGAAAATATTCTCATAAAATAACTGTTTTCATTTCTTTGTGTCCCAAAATTGTAGAAATGTGTTTAAAACTTCCACTTGACCAATTTAAAGCTGCACCCGTCGATATCTTCACATGAACAACTGCTGTGATGCGTCCTGTGGACGGTTTGGCTGATGTAGCGACCGATCCACAGACGATTATCACTATTACCCCACAGCTCTGTGGAACTTTTGACCTTTTCTAACTGGTGTCAATATTTTCATCAGCCTGGTTTCCTCCAGCAGCATTTGCATTAGCATTAGCATTAGCAGCAGCAGCATTAGCAGCAGCAGCATTAGCAGCAGCAGCATTAGCATTAGCAGCAGGAGCATTAGCATTAGCAGCAGCAGCAGCAGCATTAGCAGTAGCAGCATTAGCATTAGCAGCAGCAGTAGCAGCATTAGCATTAGCAGCAGCAGCATTAGCAGCAGCATTAGCATTGGCAGCGGCAGCAGCAGCATTAGCAGCAACAGCAGCATTAGCAGCTGCAGCATTAGCAGCAGCATTAGCAGCAACAGCTTTAGCATTAGCAGTAGCATTAGCAGCAGCAGCATTAGCATTAGCATTAGCAGCAGCAGCAGCTTGATTCAGTGGAAAAAGCTCTGGTAAACCAGCCGTGCACTGTCCGTCCACCATTTGCTGCTGAGGAGGTCGAGCTAGAGACTAATGGCTTATTGGAGCAGCCTGATCATAAGGAGTTGCAGTAGTTCAGCCTAGAAGGAACAAATGCATGGACTAGTTTTTCTGCGTCTTTCTGAGACACGATGTTCCTAATTTTCGCGATATTATGCAGGTAAAAATATGCAGTCCTTGTCGTTAGTTTAATGTGGGAATCGAACGACGTATCCTGATCAAAAGTGACACCCAGGTTCCATCATTAGTGACTATCAGCTGTGGCGCGTTAGGGGCTTTAGCAGGGTTAAAGCCTGACTTCCTGATACCTGTACCAATGCCTTCATTCTTTTTATTTACAGACTATAATTCACAGTCACAGGGCCCCCAGGTAGGGGCCTTGTGGTACACCATTATACACTGACAGGCCCCTCTGTGTCAAGAAGAATGACTCGTTCGACCCGGGGTGACACTTTTTCACCCACACCTTGTTTAACAGAGCCGTTAAAAAGTGAGCGCAGGTCTGTGAAGCGCTGCTCTGTGCGGCACACAGAGAACATATGAATCCATTCAGCCGTCCGCGCCGCTGGCCCGAGTCACGGCGCCGGCATCAGGCTCGTGTGATACCTCACAACTCACACAGGTTTCCCACGCAACGGAGATTCAGCAGCAAATACATGAATAAATCCGATTTATCCTTTGTTTTGATTTGCTTTAACTACACAAAGTTGCTGTTTGTTGTGTTTGAAGACTGAAAATTAGAACTAACCAAAGGGAATATGTTTAAATGTTCAGAGCGTTTTAAATAAAATGACTTCGAAGCTCAGGATGATCGAGTTTAACAGACCTGGACATAAATACTGTGTAAGCAAAAGGGAAGAGTGAGAGCTCGACAGGCCGAGGGTTTAAAGACATTACACACTGATCGAGAGCAGACACTCTAAACAATGAGCTGTTGTTAAAAGCACTCGCTGCCTCTGGCACTAAATACCACATCTCTCTACTTCCAAGAAAGCTACATACCTCTCTGCAGAACACGGAGGGGTATATGAGATGAAGTGCAGCTCTGACTCACTGCCATGACATGTGTGTGTTACATTGTGTGCAGACCGCGCACTGAAAGGGACTAAACCTTGTTTCAAGTGTCCAAAGCTGGACTGAGACTCCGCACTGAGCGTTTGCCTGCTCACACATGAGGAAACGTACGTACAGCAAAAAGTATTGGGCAAGACACTGAACCCTGAATTGCTCCCCGTGCTGCACATGGGTGTGTGAATGTGGTGTGAATGGTTAGATTAGATGGTGTGTAGATGTCCACCACCATCAGTGTGAATGTCTGTGTGAACGGGTGAATGTGACAAACACTGTGAAAGCTCCCCGAGTAGTCAGAAGACTACTTTATAAGACCATTTAGCATTTACAAAAGCTGCCGTACGCCTGCCAGTGCACGCTTCCCTTTAATAAATCCCTGATGAACATGGAGTTGTGTGCAGGTGGATCAGCATCATGATCCGCCCTCTACACGCCCACATTCAGCTGTATATGGTTGATGCACAGCACCTCATTAATGCTGATGCAGAGAAATTAGCCCTAGGATGGCAGAAATCCAGGTGCGTGTGGGTGATGGAGGTTAGAACTTTTGAAGCTCTAAAAGCAAACATTTTTGCATGGAAACATTTTAGTTTGCATGTAATGATAATCTAATGATAATAATCTGGAATATATAGAATTTTTTACTTTCTGAAATGACGAATCATGATAGTTTTTTGAAACATCTGCTACCAGTGAATATATAAGTCGGTAAACCCTGCGGGGCCACGTGTTAAGCAAAGGGAGGATAAACACTGGGAATGCTGTTGCAAATGTTGGGTGGGTGGGTGGTTGGTAGGTAGGTAGGTAGGTAGGTAGGTAGGTTGGTAGGTTGGTAGGTTGGTAGGTTGGTAGGTAGGTTGGTAGGTTGGTAGGTAGATAGGTAGGTAGGTAAATAGGTAGATAGGTAGGTAGGTAGGTAAATAGGTAGGTAGATAGGTAGATAGAGAGAGAGAGTGTATTCCAGTGTCCTAGGAACAAGCGTTTCTTCTTCATGCAGGAGATTGGGGTCCGAGTCCTGTCACACACTTGAAATTGTCTGCAATAACCCGGAGTTCCCCCGACCCTGGGGCTCGTAACAACACAGTACAGTGACGGGCAAATCTGGCCCTGTGCATCTACACACAGAGAGAAGCATTTTGAACCCTGTGCATCTACACACAGAGAGAAGTATTTTGAACCCTGTGCATCTACACACAGAGAGAAGCATTTTGAACTCTGTGCATCGACACAGAGAGAAGCATTTTGAACCCTGTGCATCTACACACAGAGAGAAGCATTTTGAACTCTGTGCATCGACACAGAGAGAAGCATTTTGAACCCTGTTAGTCGTGACGGCCCGAGCTTATATGTTCACCAGCGCCTCGAGTGTGTAAACGTCCTGAATCCCAGTGTGGATTTTCGTGAACGGAGCAGAATGCCACTGATGCAGTTCCACTGGCTCTGTCTGAACATACCTGACACAGCAACGCTGCAACGCTGCAAGGCTGGGCCTGCTAATGTAAACTCTCATTTACTGACACAAAGCACACAGTCCCAAACACCTATTTGTCCGTTTCTGGTTCCACCCTACAGTAAGCGTGTGTCTGGACCTTAGCACGGGTCAGTTAACGAACCTTCTGCTGGAGGAAACAACAGAAGTGAAGTTAGAACAAAGTGACAGGTTCCTCCTGGGTCCTGCCTCTTGCATAATGCTAATCTGTGAGTGTCATGGTAACCAGGTAAATGCGTATTTTCTCTTGTCTCAACATCCAGCTCTAGGGAATGTATCACCAGTCGGACTCCGTTCGCTGGTACTATCCCTATCAGGACGGATCTGGTCGGCCACAGTTGCACTGTTGTGCTAAGAATAATTACCACCATTAGTAGGTATGAAACGATTTTACAGATACTATTACTCTTATTGCTTCTCTTTATTTGTTCCATTACATTACTAAATATTACCTTTTAGATCATATATTTAGATAGAAATAGTACAGTCTTTAATCATTTAGCCCTGGGGCCTGTGTAATACCGGGTTTTGGTGCCCATCACTACACATAAGCTGTTGAGATCATGATCATGGTTTGCTCATCAGTGCATTCATAAGCATGCGTGTATTCAGGAATGTGTGTTGATGCCGAGTTGGCAGGACTCACCATCGTTGGCGTGTCTGACGCAGTCCTGGAGCACAGCGTGCCACTTCTGCTGCTCTTTCTCCGTCACCACGCAGAAGTAGTAATGGCGGGCGTAAGGGTGCCAGAGGATCAGAGGGAACTGGGTGGCACACTTCAGGAAAGGGGAACTTCCCACCTTGGCTTTCATATCTGGAGTAAATGCACAGAAAATAAACCCACGGAGCCGTTAGGTTGAGCTAATTCCTAATGAGTGCAGAACGTCTTCACATGCATTAGAAGAAGTTAATGTAGTCTTCAGCATGACGACCGCATGTTCTCTGCACTTCCGTAACTGTCTGGTTTGGATCGGTCACCCAACAGGACAGGGACAGACTACAACTGACTGTCAGGTCTGCAGAAAAGATCATTGGTGCCCACCATCCAGGACCTGTACCCTCCAGAGTCAGGAAACGCCACTGCAGACCCCTCCCACCCTGGACATCACCTGTCCCAACTTCTCCCCTCTTGTAGGTGCTAAATATACAGGATGTCCCCCAAATACTGTATACAAACACACTTTAAATAATTGTTACGTAGGTGTTTAGTATTAATCTGACAGATAAATAAACTGTGTCAAACAATTAAAGTGTAATTCTGACGCAAGCAAACTTTCAGCACTTATAGACATCAAATCAGCCATGGAGACAGTTTCTTTAGAAATCTGGGAGAGTCGCAAACAGACGGACGCGGCTAACACTGATTAGCTCAAGGGAAGCATGGTGAAGGCTTTAAAATGACTTATTTTAACCACTAATGATGCTCATGATAACCACCATGGTGACCCCATGTTTGAAAAAAACAACAACAAAAAAAGAAAGAGCACAAAAGCCCATTTGGATGTCTCAGCAGTAGACTAAGGGCGCACTCCCACTGTCCAACCGTACCGTGCCCAAACAGGTTACACAGTAAAGTCTAGTTGGTTTGACCAGTGTGAGTGCAACCGTACCATGACCCGTTTGGGAGAGGTGGGCTTTTGTAAAGCACGTCTGCACATGTACGAGCACGAGCGTGCGCACATGTGTACGAGCACGATGCCTACGGTGGTTCTGAGGTCATTTCCTGTGCGCCTGTTGGGACATAGAAAAAGAAGGAGGGACCATGCGCGGCATTTAAAACAATGGCGGTGAAAGGTTCACGTTGGTGTGATGCGGAGGTGGAGTGTTTACTGCAGATTTGGTCGATGAAAAGATTAAAAAACAGTCGACAAGACGCACAAAAACTCTGAGGTCTAAGGAAAGATTTGGAAACAAAGCCACGCATCGCCATGACGTCATCAATGCGTGTGACGTGTTACGGCGTGATGACGTATAGGCAGCAAGAAGCATTCTCCGAGGCCCAGGTAGTGTGAGTACAAACGGGCCTGGAGGGGGGGACAAGGACCCTAAAGCCCGGGGCACGGTGCGGAAGGACAGTGTGAGTGCGCCCTAAACAGGATTAGCGCCCTCTATGGTGGAGCAATATGAAAGGTAATGATGTGCCCTTCCACAGGAGACAATCTGAAATGGGGTCATATATTAGAGGCTGCGCTGTGCTGGAACCGCCCCAACTGCCTTTTCAGTTTTTCACTGCTGCCCCTCAGGCGGCTGCGTCTGTCAGGCAGTTCAACCAGAGGTGTTCTGAACGCCATCTGGCATCGGTTTCAAACACAACCAGTTTGTTCTCATGTTTAAAGGTTTAAATATGTCAGTTAGCTGAGCAACAGCCTCCCCGTAGACCTCTTTGCCCCTTCAGACACTGAAGCTCTATCTCCCATCTATCATGTATGAATTTAGTAGGGTATTTAGGCCGTGTTTAGACGAAAATGATCTAGAAAGGAAACGCAAAAGTGGCGTTGCGTTCTCACTCTTTATTCTGCGTTTAGACGAGCGTCTTTGGGGGGAAATGCTTGCATACGATGACGTCAGGTGTGTAGGTGGAGCTGTAAATCACTGACACACAACAGCACCCAGAGCTGGTGCATGCTGGGAAACGTTCTTCTCCTTCTTTCCCTAACAGCGGAGAAGCAGGACGCCGTACAGTGTGACGGGGATCTGCAGCACGGTCTGCAGCATCCCACCGCCTCGGCTCCACCCGGGACACTTGAACGTCCCACTGATGGAAACAGTCCCACATGTTTTTTGTTGTTTACCTGAACTCTGCACACGGATGTTACGGAAACACGTACGCCACGAGAGCCAGCGTGAGCAGATCAGAGCTCACTTTAGTGTTTTTACCTTTACACGCAAACACAATGCTGGAGCAGATCAGAGCTCACTTTAGTGTTTTTACCTTTACACGCAAACACAACGCTGGAGCAGATCAGAGCTCACTTTAGTGTTTTTACCTTTACACGCAAACACAACGCTGGAGCAGATCAGAGCTCACTTTAGTGTTTTTACCTTTACACGCAAACACAACGCTGGAGCAGATCAGAGCTCACTTTAGTGTTTTTACCTTTACACGCAAACACAACGCCGGAGCAGATCAGAGCTCACTTTAGTGTTTTTACCTTTACACGCAAACACAACGCCGGAGCAGATCAGAGCTCACTTTAGTGTTTTTACCTTTACACGCAAACACAACGCTGGAGCAGATCAGAGCTCACGTTAGTGTTTTTACCTTTACACGCAAACACAACGCCGGAGCAGATCAGAGCTCACTTTAGTGTTTTTACCTTTACACGCAAACACAACGCTGGAGCAGATCAGAGCTCACTTTAGTGTTTTTACCTTTACACGCAAACACAACGCTGGAGCAGATCAGAGCTCACTTTAGTGTTTTTACCTTTACACGCAAACACAACGCCGGAGCAGATCAGAGCTCACTTTAGTGTTTTTACCTTTACACGCAAACACAACGCTGGAGCAGATCAGAGCTCACTTTAGTGTTTTTACTTTTACACGCAAACACAACGCTGGAGCAGATCAGAGCTCACTTTAGTGTTTTTACCTTTACACGCAAACACAACGCTGGAGCCTTTTAACATTTACACTCTGGAGGGGGATTTACCTATTTATGTTTTTAACATTTAGGGCGCACTCACACTGTGCCTCCGTCCCGTGCCCCGTGCTTTAGGGTCCTTGTACCCGCTCCAGGCCTGTTTGTACTCACACTACCTGGGCCTCGGAGAATGCTTCTTGCTGCCTATATACGTCATAACACATCACACGCATCGTCATGGCGATGCGTGGCTTTGTTTCCAAATCTTTCCGTAGACCTCGGAGTTTTTGTGCGTCTTGTCGACTGTTTTTGAATCTTTTCATCGACCAAATCTGCAGTAAACACTCCACCTCCGCATCACACCAACGTGAACCTTTCACCGCCATTGTTTTCAATGTCCGCGCATGGTCCCTCCTTCTTTTTTCTACGTCCCAACAGGCGCACAGGAAATGACCTCAGAACCGCCGTAGGCCACGTGCTCGTACACGTGCGCACGCTCGTGCTCGTACATGTGCAGACGTGCTTTACTAAAGCCCACCTCTCCCAAACGGGCCGTGGACGGCAAGCGTGCCGCTCCTAGACGTGGTACGGTTGCACTCACACTGGTCAAAGGAACCAGACTTTACCCGTGAAACGTGTTTGGGCACAGTACGGAGGCACAGTGTGAGTGCCCCCTTACACTATGGAGGGTGGTTTCACTTTTTTGGGTTTTAAGCCCCAAAAACGCCTTCGCCGTCTTAACGAAAGACACATCTGATCAAATATTTTGCCGTTTTTTCGTGTAAACAGGGCCTGACATTTGCTATGATTGATTGGAAGATAATTGTTGGTTCAGTCGATCAAAGATGATCAGGTGATGGTGATTAGAAGTTTTTGTCCACTCCGACAAGAATGCAATTATTTATAATGATTGAATAGATCAATGTAGACAAAACATTTCATTTCTTGAGAGACCTTAAGAGTGAAAAACACAAATGAAATGGAATAAAATGACTAAATTGTTGCAGCTTGCGTCTCTAACCTCCACCACCACCACACACCCCCCCCCCCCCCCCCCTTTCCTCACCAGGTAGGCTGCTGCTGAACAGATCCAGGTACTGCTCCATGGATGTCAGCACTTTGTAGCCGGCACAGTTGACGGTTCCTTTGGGATGGTGGCATCTGTCGTGGGACTGGTAGT
The DNA here is from genome assembly GCF_963691815.1 of Echiichthys vipera. NCBI lineage: Eukaryota > Metazoa > Chordata > Actinopteri > Perciformes > Trachinidae > Echiichthys > Echiichthys vipera. The sequence continues at coordinate 32,480,810 of NC_139829.1, read as the reverse complement.
TCAGACGAGCACAGTTAACACGACAGTGAATCAAACAAACACTCTGTAAAGAAAACACACACACTGTACGGACCGGATTCTTTTCCCCTCACCGCTTTGCTGTCGAAGTAGTTGATGTTGTAGGAGTCTGGAATGAAGAGGAAGCGGTTCCTCCATTTCTTGCTCTCCTCCAAGTACTGAAAGAGCGAGCCAGAGAAGATGGATCTGTTCTCCAGAGGAATCTGCGAGAGACGACACACTTCAACTCACTGCACACACCACAAAGGCAAAACCACACAGTGAACTGCTTACTGCACACTGCTGGAGGTATGAAGAGCTTTTTTTATTCCTAGAGAAGACCGTCTGTGTTTATATGTATATATGAAAATACACATCTCAAAGTAATTCATTAGTGGCCGCTTCTTAATCCCCAGACAGCCGAGCAGCACTGCTTTTTCTGAAGAGAGCGGTCTGCATTCCTAACTGCACTCGTATACTCTCTGTGTGTGTGTGTGTGTGTGTGTGTGTGTGTGTGTGTGTGTGTGTGTGTGTGTGTGTGTGTGTGTGTCTAAAAAGCCGGAAAAGCTATTTACAAGCATGACACAATCATGTGTTTGACCACTGACGAAATAAAAAGGCTGATTTGAACACATGATGTCCTCCAGCATTTCATACCTCAGCACCAGACCGAACGGGATGAACCTTCTTTGTTGCCACATGTACATTTGAGGGGGAGAGTGTGTTTTACATTAGTGTGCATATTAATGAGAGAGCGGCTGAAGCCTCTGGCATCACCGCACACTTTCACAAGTTCCTCCAGAACTCCAAAACGGCAACAGCTCTAGTCCGTTTCTCTCCGCCGTTGCTTTTTCCACGTAGACCCGGGCTGGTTCAAGTCCACTTTCACCTGATGTCATGTTGGTTTGGCGGGGGTCTGCTGGAACGAGTGCTAACATTAGCTAATATGTGTCAGAGCCATAGACTGCATGAAAAAAATGGACGTAGCATACGTAGATCCAGTCGTCCTCGTCTACGGGAGTCTGCTTTTTGTCAGGCTTCGACTCCGCCTCATTTCCTCTGACCAAAAAAGGGCATGTATGTGACGTTGGGGGGAGGAAGGGAGGGAGGTACGTCCATCTGGCTGACGTTTACCTCCGAGGAGAAGTGAGGGCCAATGAGAAAGTGCTCTATTATGCAAACTCCTCCTAGTGGACACTCTTGGCACTTCTGTATTGGATCAACCAGGAAGTCGCTGTGGTGGGGGCTTGGTCAGAGCGAACTAATGCTAATGCTGTGATCACACCACGTGATGGACGCGATAGAAGCAGCGCGATAACATACGAAGTCAATCTATAGATACGATTTCCAGACCTGCTTTGCTCTACGACTGTGGGCAGCAGCAACATGCCTTAAGGCATCTAGTCTGCTGGAAATCCAGAAGAAGAAGAGAGTCGTCTGTGCAGCTGAAACGTATCCCATGAGCGTATCCCCGTCTGCTCTACCGGAGAGCCGCGGAGGCAGGGCAGCACCCTTTACACCTAAGGAGGTTAATCACTGACGGGCTGATTTTAATGCAGCATTACAGCTCTTTTGAGAGCCACGCACCTCAACTGAGAGATCATTTCTGTTCTTTTAGAAGCGTTCAGATCCCTGATTAGTGCTAGCATAACTTTACGTTTAGCACAACAGCAGAGTATGAGCTACGGGCAGCTAGCCGCCAGCTGCCTCGACGCTCCAAACGCATGATGCTCCAAATATGATCAAGCAAACTTAAACAAGCTTTGCAGGTTGTCTGCAGGTCCTACAGAGCAGATGCAGTGTATGGACTCAGAGTCTTACAGAGCGCTGGAAGAGGATGTTTTACCTTGCGGTGTAGTAGCTGGGGTTGTGGGCCGCCTCCTCCTTCTATGTCAAAGCGCACTTTGTTGAAGAGAGCCACTGCATACTGCTGCTCATACAGACGCCCAAACTCCCCCATCACCTCCCTGGTCCGTACTGAAACACACACACACACACACACACACAGTTAGGACAGCAGTGGCACAGGTTGTGAGAGAAATGTTCTACATTAGAGTCTTGGGCATATTTCACATTTACACAATGAATGCAGATGTGTGTGCAATAACTTTATGGTCATTGTATTAGATATTGTGTTTCAAACAAGCCCCCACCACAGCGACTTCCTGGTTGATCCAATCAGGAAGTGCCATAAACATTAGTTCTCTGAGTGTCCACTAGGGGCAGGGTTCATAACAGAGCAGTTTCTCATTGAGCCCCATTTTAAACAGGCCGTTTACACAGCATCATTAAACCTGTTTAAGGGAATTATTGTGTACCAGGCTAGTTTTTATTTTGTTGGAGGTTAACATTTATAAATGATTAGGGGCGTGGCCTCTTGAGTGAGAGTTAGCCTTTGGTCCTCACTTCTCCTCGGAGGCTAGTTGTCAGTATTAGCATCATTAGCATGCTAACTCGTCATCTCACCCTGGACTGTGGTCCTTCGTGCGGTGGTGTTACCATGAGTGCTCTTTGATCGACTGTACCAACAGATGGTTTAGAAACACACCGTGTTAGCGTTAGCTCTGTTATGCTAATTAAATAGCCACACTTGCACTGTGACTTGAATACAGCCTGCTATCAATGGCACATAAACAAGATGCTAATCAGGAGCAGCGGGAGGATTCGGGCCGTGAGGGTCGGTGTTTTACAGTCAATGGGCATGGGACTGTGTTGAATATCAGTTTAAATCATAGATCATAAATGGTAACTGCACTTCACTCCCGGAGCCGGGCTAATCTCTGCTAGAGACACGGAAAATAAAAAACAAAATGGCTCCGTGCGTGTTCTGTTAGCCTAGCTCCTGGGTGATGGTGCTAATGCTGCTAATCTAGTACACATCAGCCAAATGGACGCATCTCCCTCCCCCCCCCAACGTCACATACATGCCCTTTTTTGGTAAGAGGAAATGATGCGGAGTCAAAGTCTGACAAGATGGAGACCCCTGGAGGAGAGTACGATTGGATCAAGTTGAGAGAACGGACCCCGACGGAGACGCTACGTCCATGTTTATACAGTCTGTGGTTTCAAACAATGAGCATTACAGCTTCGGTCTGATAACAGGGCCAGGCAGGAGACTTCGTCAGCATTTGTTTCAACATTTATCAGTGCGATTAGCAGTGTAGGTCAAATCAACCTTTACAGGTCTGAGGGGCAGGTCGCCATGTCATCACTACCATTAACACATCGAACACATGGCTTTAGAGCAAAGCGTTACTCATGTGGGGATGATTCAGGGTGAAAGTCAAACAAAAACTTGACAAAGTCTACAGAATTCCCCTGTTTTGCTGGTGTTTGCTGGAGCTGTGGGCGGCCTTCACATATCTATCCTCTGAGACGGCACACGTGTGAAAGGAAATGTGCACTGCTGGGCCTTTTTCTGTCCATAGATATAGTTAGTGATGGAAGATAGAGTACACATTTTGTCTCCTGTCGGTTCATTATCTGTGTGTATGGGATCAGTCTTAAAAAGAGACTATGGGCGCACTCCCACTGTTCCTCCGTCCCGTGCCCCGTGCTTTAGGGTCCTTGTCCCCCCCTCCAGGCCCGTTTGTACTCACACTACCTGGGCCTCGGCGAATGCTTCTTGCTGCCTATACGTCATTCACACATTACTTGTCATATTCACCCATTCACACAGACATTCACACTGATGGCAGAGGCTCTCTGTTCATCATCTGACCCAGGGGTGGGCAATTCTGGTCCTGGAGAGCCACCGTCCTGCATGTTGTAGGTTTCTCTCTGCCCCAACACACCTCATTCTAATGATTTGCTCGTTATCAAGCAGCTGATGCTCGTCACAGTTTGATTATTGTTAGACTCAGGTGTGTTAGGGTAGGGAGGAACCTAAAACATGCGGGACAGTGGCTCTCCAGGACCCGAATTGCCCACCCCTGATCTAACCTAATCATTCAAACCACATTCACACACCCAAATGCAGCACGGGGAGCAAGTTGGGGTTCAGTGTCTCTCCCAACGACACTGGAGATCAAGACGCCGTTCTTTCGAATGGAGGACGACCCGCTCTACCCCCTGAGCCACAGCCCCGTGAGGCTTTGTGTCCACAAAAGCAGCTAAAAACGTCAAGCACCGCATTTTTTCCAGCTGAGATGCCGTGATCCTGTGAGTCCGTGCTGGGGAATATCACAGCACTGTGTGATGATCCGTCACCGTGGGAAATAAGAGAATCAACAGGTAGGTTCGGTGGGTTGGGTCGGACACACAGGACCTTCACACGGGAGACCCCAGTGTGCGTCCTGTGTGAGATGACGGGCTTTTAAGTTCACTTTCTTCCTCTGGTTCTTTAGAATTTTACTCCAAACCACGTCGTTTATTAACTTGACCCAACAACGTAACATCCAAGTGTTTTCATTAGTGGGTCACGTGATCAATCACCATTGTTTTAATAGACAGGATCTTAAAAGACAATGAAACAGATAAAAATCTTACAGATAAATTTAAGGCCCTGAGTAGTGTCGTTACTGTGATCATTGATCTTGTGGCTACTGTTATACAGATAAGATAAAACGGACCGTCCATGCTCTGCAAACTAATACTACCATCTGATCCATCTTTGGGTCCAAGACTCCGTCTCTCCTTGTCCTTCTCTTTCCTTCTTTATTCCAAAGGAGTTCTCAAAGCGTTGTTTGTGAGCAGAGGCACTTCAGTACATCGGCTTAGTCCCCGTATGAATAGGGCTTAAGACAAAGGTGGCAGAACCAATTCCTAGTCCCTGACTAATGGTAGACAAAAGGTGTTTTAACACTGGACAGCGAGGTCCGCGTAAGGACCTTTTTAAGGATTTAAACATAAATAGCATTTCCTGTCGCAGTTCAAAGGCAAAGACTGTTGCCTAGCAATGGAATTCCCTTGAAAAGGTCTATACAGACAGATCGCGGCAAATTGCAGGCCTGAATTAGCCCCCCGATGTGCCGGCTCGGACCCTACACATATTGGCGGCTCAGTTTCCATGTAAATAGAGTTTCGCGGTTTGCCCGCACATTGGGCGGAGGTGTCCATGACGCGAACTGTTGTACGACCCACATCAGGGAGTTTGAAAAGCGGGAAACAGCAAGTCATCACCTGGTTATCACTTCAACCACGACAGCAAAATATCGACTGTAGAGATGAGCAACTGGAGAGCGTGCCAAGTCTGGGAGAAGCCGACCATCACGACAAAGAAAGTCATAAATTCTCAGGTCGAGGGGACGGTGACTTCTTCCGACACATATCCTGACTGTCACACATTGTGCTCAGTGTTTCCCTACCATTATATGACGGTACCCCTCGCTCCCCTTGAAATTCAAGTTAGTTTTATTAAATTGTATTTTCTGAATAGCGTCAGATCACAACAAGAGTCACTTGAGGTTAAATTTCCTGTAGAACAGCTCTGTACCTTGTCCTCTTAGCAAACAAACCTTAGCCTAACAAACCAGCCTTATGAGTAATGAGTATTTATCTTATTTGAATGTTAAGAGCATGTAAATTCTGTCTCTACATGGTTGTGTGTTTACAATTCTCAGAAAGTGTTGAAGATTCACTTGTTCAAAGATCGGAGTTTGGGAAGAAGCTCCACTGCTAAAGGGGTGAAAAACGAAACTGAAACTTATCACAGATCCTTTATAATTTAGTCTGAGGTTCGCATCCCGGCTGGGGCCCTTCTGTGTGGAGTTTGCATGTTCTCCCCGTGTCTGCGTGGGTTTTTTCCGGGTTCTCCGGTTTCCTCCCACAGTCCAAAGACGTGCAGGTGTTCGGTTCATTGATGACTCTAAATCACCCGTAGGTGTGAATGGTTGTCTGTCTCTGTTCGTCTCTATGTGTCCTGTGATAGACTGGCGTCCTGTCCAGGGTGGACCCCGCCTCACGCCCAATGTCAGCTGGGATCGGCTACAGCCCCCCGCGAACCCGACAGGGACGAGAGGCTGAAGATGAATGAAGATGATTCACTCCTACAACAACAACTAAAACAGAATTAAACAAACTGAAATTCTTTATTTTGTTGTGCTTGAAAGCGGAAAAAAGTGATTTTTGATTTAACTTTGGACCGTTTCTGTTGGGGAACGTTATTCGGTTTGGCTTAGTGTGCAATACACGGATTTTAAAATTGTCTGATTAAACACTAGCTGGCACGCCAAGAAAGGGAAACACATGAAAACCATGATTCCTTTAAGTTTTTATGTCTCTGCCCCCCCCAAACGCTGTAAACCTGGGGGAAACCTGGTGCTTCACGTCACGTCACATGTTTACGCTTATCCCTGCAAGACAGCTTTTGGGAAAGGAGGAATATTAAGCAGTCGGCAAATCTGGCAGATTGAGTTGACTCAGTCAAATCTCAAATGTTTACAGCTCTCACGCCCCTCCCCCTCTACCACAGAGATCCTCCGCTCTCTCCAATCAAATTCTCGTCAGTGCGCGTGCACCAGTTTCCTTTAAGTTTTTTTGTCTTTGCGCCCCCAAACGCTGTAAACCTGGGGGAAACCTGGTGCTTCATGTAACGTCACATGTTTACGCTTATCCGCGCAAGACGGCTTTTGGGAAAGGAGGAATATTAAGCCTCGGTTTCACAAAGACAGGACGTCAAATTGCAGCCTGTGTGTGCCCGCCAGTGTGACAGCTTTTCTGTACAAACACATCCATCTTCACCCTCACACTATGAAGATTCACAACTTCACACACAGTTGCCACACAGTCATGCCCCTGGCTTCTGGAATAGGCCCTCTGAGCCCCGCCCGTAAGAACCACCTCCAGTAGTCCCATCCTCACGTTGTTGTGAGCTGGCACGTTGTTGGAACCTCTCTCTTTGGCAATGATATCTGCCTCATCAGGGATGTTCTGGGTCGGGAAGTGGATGGTCAGTGGAAATATTGAAAAGTTTGCTGACTCGTGCTTGTGCAGCTAGGACACGGTCCACAGTCACATTCATTATGTTTGGGTTTATCTCCTGCTGTCTTTGGATCTTTGACATGAATGAGCTCTTTGAGTCCCCTCGGTGTTCTGAGTCATGTGGTTACGCTGAGCGAAGCATATCAACCGTGGTCACCACTTTGAAGCAGCTTTGTCTGTTTGGATGAAACTGAAGATCAAGGTTAAGCTGATTACTCTTGAATGGCTGATACGAGCCACAAATATTAGCAATTGCTTTTAATGTTGTGAGACTAAGATGAATGTTAAACATGTAGATGATTGGCATTGTATCAAGTCAGCTCTTACTCGCACTGCAGCATGAGTGCATCACAGCCCCCCCCCCCCCCCCCCCCCAAATGCTAAGGTAATTGAAAGTGCACTAATGGTTGAGAGGTACGGTGATAACATTCTCTTGAGTAGTTCTTGCTTTCAGACATGTTGTCCTCGTGTCTGCGTGGGTTTTCTCCGGGTTCTCCGGTTTCCTCCCACAGTCCAAAGACGTGCAGGTGTTCGGTTCATTGATGACTCTAAATCACCCGTAGGTGTGAATGGTTGTCTGTCTCTGTTCGTCTCTATGTGTCCTGTGATAGACTGGCGTCCTGTCCAGGGTGGACCCCGCCTCACGCCCGATGTCAGCTGGGATCGGCTCCAGCCACCCCGCAACCCCGACAGGGACATGTGGTTGAAGATGAACGAGTGAATGAACGTTGTGAAAAACGTAAATAAAAACAGAATACAATGATTTGAGAATCATTTTCAACTTATATTCTAGTGACTACACTACAAAGACAAGATATTTAAAGCTGCAGTCGGCAAATCTGGCAGATTGAGTTGACTCAGTCAAATCTCAAATGTTTACAGCTCTCACGCCCCTCCCCCTCTACCACAGAGATCCTCCGCTCTCTCCAATCAAGTGCTCGTCAGTGTGCGTGCACCAGATTCCTGTGTCTTCTCTCATCAGTAAACAAACAACAGGCTCTACGTGCGTGGAGACCCAGTAAACGGCTAAATCAACACTAGTATTAAACAACCGTTAGCTCGTAAACTGCCTCTTCACAAACCCGGTGTGATGCTTCTAAACCTCCATCATTACGTTTTCTTCCCAGATCGTGAAACGACTTTAATGTGACGTTAAATAGTTCGGGAAACTCAAACAATACGCTTTTCCTCCATCTGTCTAACCGGCTTGATGTCGCTCTCTGGTTGCCAAGGAAAAGTAAATGTCAAACTCAAAGCTTCTCTATCATTGGTTGAGCTTTTGAAAGGTCAGCGGCAACGAGGTCAAAGTTCAGCTGATTTGAACTTTGAGCGCAGCAGCAGAGAGGCTAATCCGAGCGGTGCACGCCGCTAGGTTGGGCGCTGCCGCCTCCTCCAATGGAAATTAATGGAGCGGCCGGTGCAAAGCGTTGTTACCGTGTATCACGTGTAGAGGCTTTAAGAGTACCGTCTGTGTTCAATGGGACATTTAAGATAGATTTGAAAAATAAAGCTTGTTGGATAACCTAACCTTTATTTATTGATATTCTATTAAAAGGTGCCGTCAGCGACCCTGGAGGAAGCTGGTTGTCAAAATCAGTGAATATCTCCTCACGATCCATCGGCCTACTTGTGAATTCTACTTTATATTTAATATCTCTTAATTGTTATGTGACGTTCTATGCAAGTTCCCAGTTTTCCCACGCTGGACGTGTCCTTGAAGGCACCTCAAACTTCTTACTTTTTAATCTCTTAAAATAGTTCATTATTAAGTTATAAAGTTTATTTTGCAGTTCATCTAAATCGTTCTCTGTAGACGTCTGTATTCTATCCTTCAGCGTCGTTCATATGCTGCTGCCTTTAATCGTGTGTAACTGCACCTCAAGGGAAACTCTGCGTGCCTGCCTCTACGTACGTCACCGCGGTGTTATCCGCATCACGTCCTGCCTCCTGCACACTCGACCCAGGCCCCAACCCTCGCCTGAACCAAACAGAAGACTTCCAGTAAGTGAGACTGAGTCTGATATGGAGAATGCAGTGTGACTCCATGTGTCTTATTAAAACCTGGAGCTTATTTCACTGCACTGGTGTGACCTTTAAAGAGTGTGTTTATGGAAGAGGTATTCTCCCGTAGGACCGTGTGTCTCAGACGCAGTGGTGCGACCCAGACTGCCAATGCAATCGCCCAGCTTCTTAATGGAGTCTGGACTAATACTTGACCTGATTTCTGGGACTTTTCCTGGACTTCATACGAGTAAATGGCTCCAATAACTGTACGTGAACCTCCTCCAAGGTCACAACTTTATACTCTGGGGTCACATTCCACAGAATTAGTCTTCGTCATTAAGTTAATGTCCGATTTCGAGGTAAAAACGCGCCAGCGAGCTGTATGAGCTGCTGCTACGAGTCTAGCTGACTCTTTGTTGTGCTGCAGCCGGCTACCAGATTAATTGTCCAGGGGCCCTCTGCGGTGCTGAGGACAGCCATCAGCTCTAATGACACCACCATGTTGTGTCCCATCGCTGTGGTAATCTTATCTAATCAGCCCCGCCGTACAGTACACGGCAGCTTGTCTTATCACGGACACCGGTTCGACAGTTTCAGCATGCTCTGATCGGAGAGCTCTGAGCTGAGGCCAGACTGCTATTTAATAGACCCACAGGAGGACCCCCCCCCCCCTCTCTCTTCTCAACAGTGCCTGGACAAAAACATTCCTCTGAGATAGACCCATAGGCTGACTCATAAATTCAGACTGTTCCCATCAGAGCTTAGGCAACGGCAGCTGTGCTTGTGTAAGGATCTGGAGCAGCGAACGAGTGCACGTTTGGCGAGATTGAAACATGTTTACTGGAGGTAATTAGAGGCAGGGCCGGAGTTCCAGTGAAAACAAACTCTGCAGCAGTTTTTTTTCGAGTGCACGCGAGCCAGTAAGGAAACTTCAATGCTCTGCTCTCGGCTTCTTCCTGGCCCAGAAAGAGGGACCACCGGGGATCTAAGTGATCCTAACTCACTCTGAGGCACTGAGAGTACACGCGATATACTGAGAGTGTTCAGAGTTCTGCACACAACGTTCAGAACAACGACGATCTAATGACGTCTCAGGCACGTTAGAGATGCACTCACACTGTCCTTCCGCACCGCGCCCCGGGCTTTAGGGTACTTGCCCCCCTCTCCCCCCGCGCCCCAGGCCCGTTTGTTCTCACACTATCTGGGCCTCGGCCAATGCTTCTTGCTGCCTATACGTCATCACGCCGTAACACGTCACACGCATTGATGACGTCATGGCGATGCGTGGCTTTGTTTCCAGATCTTTCCGTAGACCTCGGAGTTTTTGTGCGTCTTGTCGACTGTTTTTGAATCTTTTCATCGACCAACTCTGCAGTAAACACTCCACCTCCGCATCACACCAACGTGAACCTTTCACCGCCATTGTTTTAAATATCCGCGCATGGTCCCTCCTTCTTTTTTCTATGTCCCAACAGGCGCACAGGAAATGACCTCAGAACCATCGCAGGCCTCGTGCTCGTACACGTGCGCAGGCTCGTGCTCGTACATGTGCAAACGCGCTTTACTAAAGCCCACCTCTCTCAGACGGGCCGTGGACGGCCAGCTGGCCGCAGTTATGTGCGGAGCGGTTGCACTCACACTGGTCAAACGCACTAGGCTTGACCCGATGCGGAAGGACAGTGTGAGTGCGCCCTTACAGGGATGTAAACTAACCTTTTCACGTGCCAAGGGGACCGGTAGATGAAAGAACCTAACAGCCAAGTCGTTTTTTTACCGGCCAAATACTAAATTGCCTCTTTTTGTTGCATATACAGTGGGTACGGAAAGTATTCAGACCCCCTTAAATTTTTTACTCTTTGTTAAATTGCAGCCATGTGCTAAAATCATTTAAGTTCATTTTTTTTCCTTTTAATGTACACACAGCACCCCATATTGACAGAAAAACACAGAATTGTAGACATTTTTACAGATTTATTAAAAAAGAAAAACTGAAATATCACATGGACATAAGTATTCAGACCCTTTGCTGTGACACTTGTATATTTACCTCAGGTACTGTCCATTTCTTCTGATCATCCATGAGATGGTTCTACACCTTCATTGGAGTCCAGCTGTGTTTAATTCTAATGATTGGACTTGATTAAGGAAGCCACACACCTGTCTATATAAGACCTTACAGCTCACAGTGCATGTCAGAGCAGATGAGAATCATGAGGTCGAAGGAACTGCCTGAAGAGCTCAGAGACAGAATTGTGGCAAGGCACAGATCTGGCCATGGATACAAAAAAATTTCTGCTGAACTTAAAGTTCCCAAGAGCACAGTGGCCTCCATAATCCTTAAATGGAAGACGTATGGGATGACAAGAACTCTTCCAAGAGCTGGCCGTCCAACCAAACTGAGCAATCGGGGGAGAAGAGCCTTGGTGAGAGAGGTAAAGAAGAACCCAAAGATCACAGTGGCTGAACTCCAGAGATGCAGTGAGGAGATGGGAGAAAGTTCAAGAAAGTCAACCATCACTGCAGCCCTCCACCAGTCAGGGCTTTATGGCAGAGTGGCCCGACGGAAGCCTCTCCTCAGAGTAAGACACATGAAAGCCCGCATAGAATTTGCCAAAAAACACATGAAGGACTCCCAGACTATGATAAATAAGATTCTCTGGTCTGATGAGACAAAGATAGAACTTTTTGGCCTTAATTCTAAGCGGTATGTGTGGAGAAAACCAGGCACCGCTCATCACCTGCCCAACACCATCCCTACAGTCAAGTGTGGTGGTGGGAGCATCATGCTGTGGGGGTGTTTTGCAGCTGCAGGGACAGGACGACTGGTTGCAATTGAAGGAAAGATGAATGCGGCCAAGTACAGAGATATCCTGGACGAAAACCTTTTCCAGAGTGCTATGGACCTCAGACTGGGCCGACGGTTCACCTTCCAACAAGACAATGACCCTAAGCACACAGCTAAAATGACGAAGGAGTGGCTTCGGAACAACTCTGTGACTGTTCTTGAATGGCCCAGCCAGAGCCCTGACTTGAACCCAATTGAGCATCTCTGGAGAGACCTCAAAATGGCTGTCCACCAACGTTCACCATCCAACCTGACAGAACTGGAGAGGATCTGCAAGGAGGAATGGCAGAGGATCCCCAAATCCAGGTGTGAAAAACTAGTTGCATCATTCCCAAGAAGACTCACGGCTGTATTAGCTCAAAAGGGTGCTTCCACTCAATACTGAGCAAAGGGTCTGAATACTTATGTCCATGTGATATTTCAGTTTTTCTTTTTTAATAAATCTGTAAAAATGTCTACAATTCTGTGTTTTTCTGTCAATATGGGGTGCTGTGTGTACATTAATGAGGAAAAAAATGAACTTAAATGATTTTAGCACATGGCTGCAATTTAACAAAGAGTAAAAAATTTAAGGGGGTCTGAATACTTTCCGTACCCACTGTACATCAGTTTCAGTACTTTCTATTGAGAGAACAGTATTATGTAGCAATGTATGCTTGGAAAATAGGCCAAAGTATCATTTAGGGCATGGGTGTCAAAGTCAAGGCTTCAAGGATTGAATTATCTTGGCCCCGGGATGATATTTGATTAGTATTAGAACCGGCCCGCACGCCACAGCCGCCTGCTGGTGTTTTTCACGCACCAAAACTACATTACCCACAATGCAACAAACTCACTGCAGCGCCGCTGTTAAATAAAATACGGTACACTGTGTTAGGTCTAGGTTATATGCGATCATTTTAATATGTTTTAATAAACATTGAAGCAGTCCGGCCCTCGGCTTGTAGCAAATTTGTTTTTTCGGCCCTCTGATGTATTTGACTTTGACATCCCTGATTTAGGGCATCTAGTAAGGATGAACCCTGGGCGCCTCCCTAGGGAGGTGTTCCAGGCACGTCCAGCTGGGAGGAGGCCTTGGGGAAGACCCAGGACTAGGTGGAGAGATTAGATCTCCACACTGGCCTGGGAACGCCTCAGGATCCCTCAGTTAGAGCTGGTTAATGTGGCCCGGGAAAGGGAAGTTTGGGGTCCCCTGCTGGAGCTGCTGACCCCGCGACCCGACCCCGGATAAGAGGCTGAAGATGAGATGAGATGAGATATTAATGACTAATGAACTTCAAAACATTGCAAATTAGTTGGAAGAATGCAGTTGCATGTTGGAGTGACCACCCTCCAGCTCCCAAGTCCCCACAGACTGAGCATCTGCCACCTCAGAGTGGTTTTCCTACCCAACAACTGCTCTCACGTTAACCTCGTTTCCAGCAGTAAAGGCAGATGTTTTCAATTTAACAAAAAAGAAGAAAGAGAGAATCTAATAAACCCACTGTGTACAACAGTTCTCCAAAAAAGTTGGGACACTGTAAAATATAAATGAAAACAGAACGCAATGATTGGCAAATAATTAAACACCATATATAATAAAAAAATAAGCACAAAGACAACATTTCGAATTAGCGCAACTGGCCACGCCCTGGCCCCAGAACACCAACATGGACGTAGCACAAAGACAAAATCTTCAACCGCTTATCCCGGGGTCGGGGTCGCGGGGGGCTGGAGCCGATCCCAGCTGACATCGGGCGTGAGGCGGGTCCACCCTGGACAGGACGCCAGTCTATCACAGGGCACAGGCCAACAGAGCTTGAAGATTGAATAGAGGCAGGGAACAAGACCCCTCACCCACTGACTGAGTTAGGATTCCTCTACGCAACATTATGAAGTTTGGGGTCTGTGGTTAGATTTGACAAAAAGACTTCATCCAATTGCTCAGAGCAGTGGTTCCCAACCCACGGGTCGGGTCACGAGATGGTTAAAAGGAGAAAGAGAAAGAAGGAAGTCCTGCTCTCTTCTTTCTCTTTCTCTTCCTAGTGTATTTGATCATTTCTTACTGTGACTGTAAGACTGTGAAATCTGAATTCATGGACGGGTAAATGACGTTCAAGAGGACGCATGGTACATTTCTGACAGAGTCAGTGTGTTGGTGTTCAACTGACATTGCTACTGAAATCATTTCAAATGGACCGGCACTTTCTCCGTGTGTGTGTGCACACACATGGAGAAGCCTGACTGAAGTACGCACACACGCGCTTATGACAGTTTCCAAAGAGGAAATGAGAGGTTAGCCATGTGCTGTGGGTCATTTCCACCCTCTGCACACCCCCACATCTCCCCCCCGAGGCTGACCTCAGGCTGAAGGTTACGAGGGAAGTGGAGCGCGCTGCTTCACGAGTCTGCTCACGGACTCCCACGGTTAATCCTTATCGGCAACCGAGGCGAGGCTTCTCGAACGGTGACGTGACAGCTGATGGGTGTGGCCCGGTCGTAAGAGGGTCATAAATCATAGACTCAATACAATTTGCAGTGAGTGATGAAGCCATCTATGAACAGGACTGATAAGACACGCTCGCAAAGTGTACTCCACCGACTTCATCCCTGGCACAGCGGGTTATCGCTTTCTCAATGCACCGGGAGTGAACAAAAAGGGTTAAGGGAGGGTGTGTGTGTGTGTGTGTGTGTGTGTATGTGTGTGTGTGTGTGTGTGTGTGTGGGGGGGGGGGGGTTTAATGATAAATCCAGGCATTTCCCTAAAAGCCAGGCACTGGGCTGGTCTTGGTAGCAGAGACTCTGTGGCGCTGGCTGTGCAGCTCAAGGCCTGGAGGAGGTTTCCATCCAGACACACTTTTTCATGCATTCCTCAGATTCCACATCTGATACGTGTGTGTGTGTGTGTGTGTGTGTGTGTGTGTGTGTGTGTGTGTGTGTGTGTGTGTGTGTGTGTGTGTGTGTGTGTGTGTGTGTGTGTGTCTCACTCTTGCCTGTAACATAGCTTTCTCTCTCTGTTTCTCAGAGGTAGTCAGCTGCATGTGTGCTAAAAAAGTGCAGACGTCGAGTGTGTGGAAAGTCAGTTCAACGGCGAAAGGTCAGTGGATCTGCAGGATCTAGGAGTGCCGACAGCGTGATAAAGTCATCATTTCCTTTCTTGACTTTGAAAATGTTAAAATAGAGAATAGTACAGAAAGCACGGGCCCTTGCTGAGGTGGATTAAACCACAAAAAAGAACCGTGTCAGAGCTAACGGAGCTAACCAGTAAATAGATTCCTATTGCTAATAAATGACGTGGTACCGGATCGATGCCTGGACTTCGGTGCTCGCTGATACAGAATCAGAACAACTCTACAGAGAACAGGACGGTGGAACGGAGACCAGGAAGTGCCTGACCAATCAGAGCAGACTGGGATTTCGCGGGAGGAGGGTTCAAAGAGACAACGGAGGGTGAAAGATGTCGTCTCACAGACTCCGTAGCTCTCACAGGTCAACAGCTAGCTAGCTAGGATGTGGTAAAGCAGTAAAGCCCGCCTCTGGTTTGATTTGATTGGCTGCCTGTACTGTGAGTGTGACAGTGACAAGCAGTGCCACGCCTCGCCTTCACTTTGCACTGAAAAATGTTGAATATTTTAACATTTATGCAGACCTAAAAAGCCGTAGAAAAGACAGCAGCTCCCCCCCAAGATGTGCCGTACCTCGGGAAAACTAGTTCTGCTGGAACGTGTACGAGCACGAGGCCTACGGCGGTTCTGAGGTCATTTCCTGTGCGCCTGTTGGGACGTAGAAAAAAGAAGGAGGGACCATGCGCGGACATTTAAAACAATGGCGGCGAAAGGTTCACGTTGGTGTGATGCGGAGGTGGAGTGTTTACTGCAGATTTGGTCGATGAAAAGATTCAAAAACAGTCGACAAGACGCACAAAAACTCCGAGGTCTACGGAAAGATCCGGAAACAAAGCCACGCATCGCCATGACGTCATCAATGCGTGTGACGTGTTACGGCGTGATGACGTATAGGCAGCAAGAAGCATTCTCCGAGGCCCAGGTAGTGTGAGTACAAACGGGCCTGGAGGGGGGGACAAGGACCCTAAAGCACGGGGCACGGGACGGACGCACAGTGGGAGGGCGCCCTAAGAGAAGCAGCTTTTACTCCAGTAGTTCCGCACTCATCAGTCGTAAGGCGTCTGAATTATAGAGGTTCACATGCTTGGACATATCATAGGCTGACGCCCAGTGAGGATCAGCAGGTCGTGCTCTCTCCTGTACACACACTGTACTGGACCGTATACGCTCCACTCCACTCTCACTCGAGTCTTACAAATGAGCATGCTCCTGCAGGCCAAATACGGCCGAAAGCTCATTTCTTAAGAACTGAATTAGGGCGCAGCCTTTATCTTTTCAGCTTTCTTCTATGTCAGCGTGATGAGTGAGAGTGAAAACCTTTAGAAACAGTCAGTCCCTGCAGCTGCTATGCAAATACTATCTCAAATACCTGCCTTTCCCACTTTGCCTGTTCAACAACTGAAGAGAAACGATGGGAGGGTTGGGCCCTGTCAGCAATATTCACATGTATGTTTATTTAAAGTGAGATCAAAGTGCAAATGACCACGACAGGGACTTTTAACTGGGTTTATCACATGTGATACTGCCGACAGACGGGCGGGGCTGGTGTGTGCAGCTCCACCCACGCTACCTGACAGCTCTGTCCAGTTTAAGACGCTGTCAGGGAAAGGACCCTTTGCTGATATAGGGGCAGTTCAGTGGAACAATCTAGATTTAGGCAAATGGAAGTCATTTCCAGCGTGAACAGAGAATCCAGACCTGGTTACTGGAGAGGGGAGCTGATTTTACCGGAGTAAAAGCTGCTTCTCTTAGGTCCCCATCACCATATGCACGTTTCCATTACGGTCAAATACCCGGAATAATCAACACCCTCGCTGAAACTCCCCTGATTTGAATGTGAGCCGCCCCTAAAGGCTGTTTGACCGGGCTTTTGCTGACCCTGCAGAAGAGCAGGTACCGGTTTGCCTGGTTGCTTATTGATTATGACTCTTAAGCGGCATGTGACGCTGGCGGTATCCGACAACAGCGCGTGCCGTAAGCCCGCGAAGCCTCGTGCTTCAATATGTGCGCACGCTCGTGCTCGTACATGTGCAAACGTGCTTTACCAAAGCCCACCTCTCCCAAACGGGCCGTGGACGGCAAGCGTGCCTCTCCTAGACGCGGTACGGTTGCACTCACACTGGTCAAACGAACTAGACTTTACCCGTGAAACGTGTTTGGGCACGGTACGGAGGCACAGTGTGAGTGCGCCCTTAGGCCCCGATCACAATATGCACGTTTCCATTACGGTCAAATACCTAGAATAAGGAACACCCTCGCTGAAACACCCTTAATTTGAATTTGAGCCGCCCCTGAAGGCTGTTTGACCGGGCTTTTGCTGGCCCTGCAGAAGAGCAGGTACCTGTTTGCCTGGTTGCTTATTGATTATAACTCTTAAGCAGCATGTGACACGTGCTGTAAGCCCGTAGAGCGTAGGCATTATTTTTGTCCAGAAGAAGAAGATGGAGCGGCAGAGCAGAGCGTATGAGAAATGGACCGATGAAGAAGTACGGGCCATGTTGGTGTTCATGGAGCATTTAAGGGCGCACTCACACTGTCCTTCCGCACTGGGCCAAAACAGGTTTTACGGGTAAAGCCAAGTGCGTTTGACCAGTGTGAGTGCAACCACTCCGCGCATAGCTGCGGCCAGCTGGCCGTCCACAGCCCGTTTGAGAGAGGTGGGCTTTTGTAGAGCACGTTTGCACATGTACGAGCACAAGCGTGCACACGTGTACGAGCACGAGGCCTACGGCGGTTCTGAGGTCATTTCCTGTGCGCCTGTTGGGACGTAGAAAAAAGAAGGAGGGACCATGCGCGGACATTTCAAGCAATGGCGGTGAAAGGTTCACGTTGGTGTGATGCGGAGGTGGAGTGTTTACTGCAGATTTGGTCGATGAAAAGATTCAAAAACAGTCGACAAGACGCACAAAAACTCCGAGGTCTACGGAAAGATTTGGAAACAAAGCCACGCATCGCCATGACGTCATCAATGCGTGTGACGTGTTACGGCGTGATGACGTATAGGCAGCAAGAAGCATTCTCCGAGGCCCAGGTAGTGTGAGTACAAACGGGCCTGGAGGGGGGGACAAGGACCCTAAAGCACGGGACGGACGGACAGTGGGAGTGCGCCCTAAGATTTCTTATTTTTAGTTTCCATGTTTTCCTTTAACATGAGAAAATGGTCGTGCAGGGGCCCCGGACTGTTTTAATTTAGCTTAATTTACCTCACTGGGTAAAAAAAAACCTTAGAAACATCAAAGAAATATAAAGTCACTGATCGGATGGATATGGGACACATTAAACCAATCAGCTGCCATCATGGTGCCGGGTTCAGAAGGTCAGTTTGGTGTCATCACCCACTGTTACACTGGGACAGAACAGCTCAAAGTGTCAGAGAGCAAAAGTGACAGTGGAGCACGAACATAACTAACTAACTCAGTTCATGCTGCTACACTTTAACACTTTAACACTGTTAACACTGTTATCACTTATCGCTCCTTATCACTTCTTTAGTTTGTACTTATTTTATTTAATCTGCTGCTAAACTGCACGCTGCGTGTTGCTGTATATTATATAAACCTGAGTTTAACCACGATGTCTGCTGCACTCTGTCACATTTAGTTAATTTATTCATTTGATGTTAGCTTTATTTTGATTTGATTAAGTTTTTATGCTTATTGTTTCTCTGACCCTTTCCCATCTTTGTACTGAAACTGTTGCACAATCATTTCCCTCGGGATAAATAAATAAAGCTTCTTAAATAAAAAGAAAAGCACAACAGGATCCAGATCTACTGAAGAAATGTGCTAAATTAACCGGATTTCTCAAGGTTGCGGACTCTTCTTCTGTTCCAGCGGGTTTGTTTCTAACAAAGAAGGATTAATAATGTGGGGGGGCCCAAACAAACAGTGCCCTAGGTGACCCTGAATACCTTAATCCGCCCCTGCTCACGTGTATTTGCAGCAGATCTATTTTGACAGCGCGGACGATACCAAAGACACATGGAGTCCACCAGAAACATGGTAAAGCATGATTAATAATGTGGGGGGGGGGGGGGGCGCAAACAAACAGTAGCCCAAGGGCCCTTGAATACCTTAATCCGCCCCTGCTCACGTGTATTTGCAGCAGATCTACTTTGACAGCACGGGGCGACACCAAAGACACATGGAGTCACACCTAAAATGACTTTTACCCATTTCTCTTAACTTGGGTAGAAGGTTCCAGACCACATGTGCCCAAACACCGGGTACCGAACCAGACCACATGTGCCCAAACACCGGGTACCGAACCACCCCCTCCCCTCCCCGGTAAACGCTCCTCACCTGTGATAATCTCCCGCTTCGCCTCATCCAGGTGACTGGAAACCACGTCCCCCATGGCGGAGGAACCTCGGACTCCCCAAAAAGAATAACTCCGCCGGTGAAAAGGCGCCTCTTCTGGGTACAAACACGGTGAGAGTAGCGGTAAAGTAGAGTCCAGGAGCCCGTCACCTCCTCTCCGACACTACCCGGAGTGACCGGAGTTTGCAGCTGAGGCGGCCGAACACTTGGAGGAAGAAGGCGGAGGGGAGGGAGAAAGTTAGCCGGGCGGGGGCGTGTGCGTAACGGCGTCCTCTCGCGCGGACACACCCTCCTTTAAAGTGGGAGCGGAGCGAGGAGCGCCCACCTTCCAGCGGCGGTGCGTTCAAGTCCTGTGGGAAATGAGGCCTTGTTTCCCCCACAGGACACCAAAAGATGCAGTGTTTGCACTTGTTTAAAGATTTATAACTTTATATAAATATATATATATATATATATATAAATATATATATATATATATATAGTGTGGTCTTTACCTACTCTGTAAAGTGTCTTAAGTTAACTTTTGTTATGATTTGGCACTATAAATAAAATACAATTAAATTGAATTGAATTGTACGGTCTGCGTCTTCATTTAATTCAATTCAATTCAATTCATTAAAAAAAAACTTTATTTGTCCCCGGGGGGCAATTCAGGGCACACAGAGCAGCAAATAACGACAGTGCAATTATACAAAAACATTTTAACCTAACAACAAGAATAAAGTGTAAAAGAAGAGTAAGTGTCTTTAGTTCTTTACATGTTTCTATTTTTACTTTATTTATTGTCTTTTTTTTGTATCTTATTAAGTTTTTAAGTATTCTTATGTAATGTTATTATGTTTAAATGTGTATTGTTTTGTCTTTACACACTTATATCTTTGTCAAACATGATGCCGCACTGTTCTGTTTGTATTATATTTGTTCAGATTGCAAATAAATAATAAAAAAATTGAAAAAAGATGCAGTGTTTGAACTTTTTTAAAGATTTATGACAATATTAGTCATAGAGTGTGGTATTTACCTGCTCTGTAAAGTGTCCTGAGATCACTTTTGTTATGAATTGGCACTGTAAATAAAATTGAATTGAATTGAATTGAAGTGTATAGCCTGCGTCTTCATTTAAGTTCTTTACATGTTTCTATTTTTACTTTGTTTATTGTCCTTTTTCTCAATGCCTTTGTATCTTATGTGATGTCATTATGATTTAATGTGTATTGTTTTGTCTTTACACACTTCTGTCTTTGTCAAACATGATGTCACACTGTTCTGTTTGTATTATATTTGTTTAAATTTGCAAATAATTTGGCTGGTCGGAAAGCTCAGCTGTCGATCTACCCGTCAATCCTGGTTCCTACCCTCACCTGTGGTCATGAAAGCTGGGTCAGGACCCAAAGAACCAGGTCCAGGTCCAAGCGTGTGAAATGTGTTTCCTCAGGAGGGGGTCTGGAGTCTCCCTTAGAGAGAGGGGGAGAAGTTCAGCATCCGTGAGGAACTCGGAGTAGAGCCGCTGCTCCTTTTCTTCGAAAGGAGCCAGTTGAGGTGGTTCAGGATCATCTGGTAAGGATGAACCCTGGGCGCCTCCCTAGGGAGGTGTTCCAGGCACGTCCAGCTGGGAGGAGGCCTCGGGGAAGACCCAGGACCAGGTGGAGAGATAAGATCTCCACACTGGCCTGGGAACGCCTCAGGATCCCCCAGTTAGAGCTGGTTAATGTGGCCCGGGAAAGGGAAGTTTGGGGTCCCCTGCTAAAGCTGCTGCCCCTGAGACCCGACCCCGGATAAGAGGCTGAAGATGAGATGTTGCTCGTTGTCTGACCCTGCGTCTGGATGGATGTGGGTCTGGGTGTCCAGGGTCAGTGAGAACGGCTTCTCTCCTCTCACTTAAAGAGCTGCTGTCGACTGATCCTCTGCTGCCCTCTCATGGATCTGTCTAATATCTCTGAATCAGTGTGGAACTGATTCCCCATTGAGCGTCTTCTCATAACCCTGTCCTCTCGTGCACTTGTTGTACGTGCACGATCGGCCTTTTTGAGGGACTTAAATGAATCTGTGTCTCAGGGTTTCAGTCTCCTTAGAGCAGCTGCCATCTTACAAAGTAACCAGGAGAGCTGCAGATGTATAGGGTGTGTCCAACAATGAAGTCAACTGTCACCAGGTGCCAGATAATCACCAATAACTGGAGGAATCTGAAAGTTTTTCACTGTTTTATTTCTACAAAATAAAGGATTTTATTGAAGTGCTCAAACACAAGTCCCGCCCCCACGCATCCCCTGCTTTATTGTCTATTTGACTTGTTTTTTTTTAATGTTGAATTCTTTAACTTTGAATTTATAACAATGCATTTCATACATCGTGTTTGCATCTGAATTGGGTGTATTGAATTTATAACATTGAGTTATTTATCCTTGGATTTATGAATATTGAAAAAATAAAGAGTTAGATTCAGAGTCAGAACATCCAGGTGCATATTTCCACTGGCTCTGACGTCACAGATTTACTCCACATCCGGTCCAGGGTCAGCCGGGATCGACCTCCCCCGGGATCAGCGGGTATGATGGGGAACGGCTCGGCAGCAAGTCACAACCGAATAGCAGGCGTTGTGTTTCCGGTTTGAGGTCTTCAAAATAAAAGTAAGATGTAATTGAAACCCCGCGGAAAAGAGTTGAGATGATTTTGTTTAATACGGAAGCCCTGAAGGGAAACCTTGGGCGGCAGTAGCTGGGAACCGTAGGGTCGCTGGTTCAAGTCCCTGTGTGGACCATGAATGGAGCGTGGACTGGTGGCTGGAGAGGTGCCAGTTCATCTCCTGGGCACTGTCAAGGTGCTATTGAGCAAGGCACCGAACCCCCAACTGCTCGGGGCGCCGGTCACTGGCAGCAGCCCCCTCGCTCTAACATCCCTCCATGTGTGTGTGTGTGTGTATGCGTGTGTGTGTGTGTGTGTGTGTGTATTAATAATAATAATAAGAGTGAAAAAAAATCCATTTCCCCGTTGCGGGATGAATAAAGTAATTCTTCAATGGGCTTTTATTTTGTATAACCCTGAACGGAAGTGGGTCCTTTTATGTCCTCGTGAGTTTGACAGCTGTGGCACCGGACACTTTTCTGCGGAGAGGTGCACGCGCAGGAGGAGGCTCACCATGGCACCACTTGGACTGAAAGCCATTGTTGGAGAAAGTAGGTTTATTTCATTTATTATAAATATGCAACATGTTGATATTTAATCCACAGTTTATGTTTATTAATCCCAAACCAGGTCAGATTATGGTTCCCCCCGTTACCAAACCCTCCATCTGACACAGGAGCGCTTCTCCTTTACCTCTCTGGGTGATGGATCCTCACATGCAGCGCGTTTTTATACCTTTTTATTAACATTTACGTTTTGAACTCGTGTTTCTTTGTTATTTATTTGGAGTCATGCGCAAAAGACGCACAGACGCGCGCGGGCACAATAATAATAATCTCCAGATTAATTGTGAGTGAGATGAATCACACACATTAATATGTTTGTTTGTGTTCTGTTGGACTCTGATGGAAGTTTCTATCGTTTGCTGACCTGTTATTGTCGCACACAGCGGGTTATACTGCGCGCGGAGTCCCGGTTTGGTGTAAATCCTAATCTGTGTCTGTGCGGATTAAGCCTCTGACGTCATCCTCAGAGGGAGAGGGGCCCGACTGAATACTGTTGTTTCTCCTGTCTGCACAGTGTCAACATCAGTGTACAGAGCTCCTTTATTAAACATCATGTAGACCTTATGAAGCAGACATACAGCAGCTGTGGGCCTACAGCCAGAGGCGGATTAAGACAGTCAGGGGCCCCTGGGCTACTGTTAGCAGGGGCGGATTAAGGGCGGTCAGGGGCCCCCGGGCTACTGAAAAATTCAGTTAATTTGGGACTTTTCTTTAGTCGTAGTCACCATTTTTTGGTGTGACTCCGGCGCTTCTGTGTGTTTTTGGTGCAGACCCATGCTGTCAAAATAGATCTGTTGCAAATACACGCGAGCAGGGGCGGATTAAGGCGGTCAGGGGCCCCTAGGGCTACTATTAGTTTGCCCCCCCCCCCCCCCATTATTAATCATGTTTTATCAGAAACGCTACAACAGAAGAAGAGTCCGCAACCTTTTCTTTAGTCGTAGTCACCGTTAATTGGTGTGACTCTGGCGCTTCCGTGTGTTTTTGGTGCAGCCCCATGCTGTCAAAATAGATCTGCTGCAAATACATGTGAGCAGGGGCGGATTAAGGCGGTCAGGGGTACTGGTCTTTTGGGCCCCCCCCCCCCCCCACATTATTAATCCTGTTTTATCAGAAACTAAAACGCTACAACAGAAGAAGAGTCCGCAACCTTGAACGATCCTGTTAATTTAGGACTTTTCTTTAGTAGATCTGGATCCTGTTGTGTGTTTCTTTTTCATGCTCCACTGTCACTTTTGCTTTCTGGCATTTTCCCGCTGTTCTGTCACAGTGTAACAGTGAGTGACGACAACAAAACAGACCTTCTGAACCCGGCACCATGATGGCAGCTGATTGGTTAAATGTGCCCCATAACCTTCCAATCAGTGACCTTATATTTTAATGATTCTAAGGGCCCCAATAGGAGGCAAGTTTTTTACCCAGTGAGGTAAAGTCATCTCATCTCATCTTATCCGGGGTCGTGTCGTGGGAGCAGCAGCTTTAGCAGGGGACCCCAAACTTCCCTTTCCCGGGCCACATTAACCAGCTCTAACTGGGGGATCCTGAGGCGTTCCCAGGCCAGTGTGGAGATCTAATCTCTCCACCTGGTCCTGGGTCTTCCCTGAGGCCTCCTCCCAGCTGGACGTGCCTGGAACACCTCCCTAGGGAGGCGCCCAGGGTTCATCCTTACCAGATGATCCTGAACCACCTCAACTGGCTCCTTTCAACGCAAAGGAGCAGCGGCTCTACTCCGAGTTCCTCACGGATGCTGAACTTCTCCCCCTCTCTCTAAGGGAGACTCCAGCCCCCCTCCTGAGGAAACACATTTCAGACGCTTGTACCCGTGACCTGGTTCTTTGGGTCCTGATGAGGTAAATTAAAATAGTCCGGCCAATCTGGGGCCCCTGCAGCCCAGGCCAGCCTGTGCATTAATACGCCCCTGCTGACAGTGTCAGGTGTGCTTGGTCTCAGTAAAGATGCACGCACGGACAAAAACGAGACGGATCATTCCAGTGAAAAGCTCCTTCATATCGGAATGATCGAACGCTACAGCTTTACGCTAAAGGTTCAGGGTTCACGTTGCATTGAAACCAGGTCGATATCGTCCTGAATCATGGGTACGATTTAAGCTTTTACAGCGGCGGAGCGTGAATGTCTTACCATTAACTAATACATACATACATACCTACAATATTCTACTACATCAGAAGGAATCTTACGGGTTGAAACAGGTATACATGTCTTTTTTATGGCTTATTTTACCAGTTATTAACCATCACGAGGTGGTTGTCCCCATAGTTATTATTCATTCATTCATTCATCTTCAACCTCTTGTCCCTGTCGGGGTCGTGGGGGGCTGGAGCCGATCCCAGCTGACATCAGACGTGAGGCGGGGTCCACCCTGGACAGGACGCCAGTCTATCACAGGACACATAGAGACGAACAGAGACAGGCAACCATTATTATTTATTTGTATTTGTTCGTTGGGTAGGTTTTCAGTAAGAATGCCTATAATTGGGGGCGGCAGTAGCTCAGTCCATAAGTGACTCCGCTGGGGTAGCTGGTTCGAGTCCCTGTGTGGACCATGAATGGAGTGTGGACTGGTGGCTGGAGAGGTGCCAGTTCATCTCCTGGGCACTGCCGATGTGCAAGGCACCGAACCCCCAACTGCTCGGGGCGCCGGTCACTGGCAGCCCCCTCACTCTGACATCTCTCCATTAATTGCATGTATATAGGTCCTGTTTGTGCATGTGTGTGTATTTCTGGTGTGTGTGTGTGAAAAAATTGAATTTCCCCTTGTGGGATTAAAAAGTAGTTCTTCTTCTTCTTCTTCTTCTAATTAAACAGAAACGTACGGTGGCGTATTTGTGCCACTTGTGAAAAAAATATATGACCCGCTCTGACGACGCCGTCAAACCCACACGCACCAGAGTGACGTCGACGAAAGGCACGCTTTCTGGTCCCCAGAGGCCACTTAAACACACGTTCTGGCTTCTAGAGGGCCCTTTAGCACATGTTCTGGCTCCCAGGGGGCACTTTAGCACATGTTCTGGACCCCAGGAGGCACTTTAGCACATGTTCTGGCTCCCAGGGGGCACTTTAGCACACGTTCTGGGCACCAGGGGGCACTTTAGCACACGTTCTGGACCCCAGGGGACACTTTAGCACATGTTCTGGCTCCCAGGGGGCACTTTAGCACACGTTCTGGCCCCCAGGAGGCACTTTAGCACACGTTCTGGACCCCAGGAGGCACTTTAGCACATGTTCTGGCTCCCAGGGGGCACTTTAGCGCACGTTCTGGGCACCAGGGGGCACTTTAGCACACGTTCTGGACCCCAGGGGGCACTTTAGCACACGTTCTGGGCACCAGGGGGCACTTTAGCACACGTTCTGGACCCCAGGAGGCACTTTAGCACATGTTCTGGACCCCAGGAGGCACTTTAGCACATGTTCTGGCTCCCAGGGGGCACTTTAGCACACGTTCTGGGCACCAGGGGGCACTTTAGCACACGTTCTGGACCCCAGGGGGCACTTTAGCACATGTTCTGGCTCCCAGGGGGCACTTTAGCACACGTTCTGGCCCCCAGGAGGCACTTTAGCACACGTTCTGGACCCCAGGAGGCACTTTAGCACATGTTCTGGCTCCCAGGGGGCACTTTAGCGCACGTTCTGGGCACCAGGGGGCACTTTAGCACACGTTCTGGACCCCAGGGGGCACTTTAGCACACGTTCTGGGCACCAGGGGGCACTTTAGCACACGTTCTGGACCCCAGGGGGCACTTAAGCACACGTTCTGGGCACCAGGGGGCACTTTAGCACACGTTCTGGACCCCAGGGGGCATTTTAGCACACGTTCTGGGCACCAGGGGGCACTTTAGCACACGTTCTGGACCCCAGGGGGCACTTTAGCACACGTTCTGGACCCCAGGGGGCACTTTAGCACACGTTCTGGACCCCAGGGGGCACTTTAGCATGCATTTTTTTGAACAGTTGTCTCAATGAACAGTATAATGTTCTCCTCTGTCGTGTGATGAGGAGCTGCTCCCCTGCACAGTTAAACGTGGATTAGACGGGTCTATCAGCCGGGTGGTGTTGATCCTGCCTGTGGAAGCTTCCTGTCAGGTGGCGTCCCACTCTTTCATTAACACTTCCACTTAATCCTGTTCACCAACCGGTGTAAACAGCAGCATTCGGCTGGCTGACTGGGGACAGTGGGAGTTGAATTGTATAAACTTGTTCAGATCTGATTTATCTCATTATTTCCTATGACGTCATTCACAGTTATGGTCATGAGCCACACGGTCACACAACTGCGTCCATGACACCTTAGGGGCAGCTCTTTAAAGTCACTCTGGCTCTTTGCGTAACCAGGACATGTTGACTTATTTTGGAGGATGAACGCTCACGCTGTGTATTCATCTGTGTCTGCATGTGTGTGTGTGTGTGTGTGTGTGTGTGTGTGTGTGTGTGTGTGAGAGAGAGAGCCATGATGCTTCTTCCCCCCCGACGTCACATCCGCTGACACAGAAATAGCGTTGGGGAGCGGTGGATGGGTAAGAGGATTGGGAGGATTGGGCGGATTAGAGGCGGTGATTGCAGTGGGCCTGTCCCTTCATGTTCACTGGGACACACAGGACGGACGGGGACGCTCCTCATCATCCTGTCATCAACAGTGACGGCTTGTGAAATACTGGAATCTATCTCACATCAGTCTGACTCACACCTCAGGAACTGACACATCCCCATATGTTATCTTGTCTCTAATCATCTCAACCCTATGTTACAGACGGTCTTACGTAGATGGTATTATTTGGTTGCCGTGGTGATCCAGTTTCCTCATGAGGATCACGTTATTCAGTCGTCCAGTGGACCTGCAACTGCGTTGGCGTTCACTGCCCCTTGTGAATAAGGATTTAAACAACCAGGGTGTTGTGATGTTTTGCGTTTGTGTCCGTTTGTAAAGTTTATAATCAAGGCCGTCGCTCTGACAGCTCAGTATTCAGGTGTTTTCTGGAAAGCAAGAGGATCTCATCTCATCTCATCTTCAGCCGCTTATTCGGGGTCGGGTCTCGGGGGCAGCAGTTTTAGCAGGGGACCCCAAACTTCCCTTTCCCGGGCCACATTAACCAACTCTAACTGGGGGATCCCGAGGAATTCCGAGGCCAGTGTGGAGATCTAATCTCTCCACCTGGTCCTGGGTCTTCCCCGAGGCCTCCTCCCAGCTGGACGTGCCTGGAACACCTCCCTAGGGAGGCGCCCAGGGTTCATCCTTACCAGATGATCCTGAACCACCTCAACTGGCTCCTTTCAACGCAAAGGAGCAGCGGCTCTACTCCGAGTTCCTCACGGATGCTGAACTTCTCCCCCTCTCTCTAAGGGAGACTCCAGCCCCCCTCCTGAGGAAACACATTTCGGCCGCTTGGACCCGCGACCTGGTTCTTTGGGTCCTGACCCAACTTTCATGACCACAGGTGAGGGTAGGAACCAAGATTGACCGGTAGATCGAGACCTTTGCCTTCCGGCTCAGCTCTCTTTTCGTCACAACGGTGCGGTAGAGCACGGTAAGCAAGAGGATATCTGGGAGGAAAGGAAGGACTGCCAGGACAGGGATCCTGACAAATCCAAGTTCAAAGACAATGACCATCTTTTCAGAGCCTTCGCCCACATCTCATGATGGAGCTGGCTCAAGTGCAGCACCAGCTCCAGCGTAGGTGGCACCCTGGGCGAGATCTGACTGAATAGGTCCCTATAAGAGTGCCCGACAATGAATCATTCATTTCAGGCACATCGCTGCTGCTGGTCGCCACAGTTATGTCACTGAGAAAGGCGTCTGAATGTGGGTCTCTGCCAACAAGGCATTGAACTGTGCGCTAGATGGAAATGCTAGAAAACACAATCTAGTAACAGCAGGGAGGGCTCTTTTCCCTTCGCAATTTGCATGAACTGTCTCTCTCTGCTGTGCACCTCTTCGCCCCTGACACTTGCGTCTACTGCCTGATCCAGGAGACCGCTCTGCTCAGGGGTCATCCCATGTGGACCTTAGGTCGATCTAGCCTTCTACATAATTATTAATGGGTCTTGGGGTATGTGCTGATGAGAGCTAGGAGTAAAGTTTGACACTTGTTCATACGGTTCATGCCCGCACTGAGGGATTTGTTACAACTGAAAACAAAAACAATAAATCAACATGCTGACATCTCATTGCCACATGTTGGTACATAGAAATCTGACTCTAAGAATGAACGTACGTCAATGTCCTTGCTTACGGTACAGTAGCTTTAGCCAAGCTAGCTCACCACAGTCAAGCTTATGAAATATCCAATTCACATTTTAGCGCAGGTAATAGACGTGAAACGGTTCGGTTCATATCACGGTTTTTCAGTTCAGTTCGGTTGTTTTTTTCTATTTCTTTTAGAGTCTAAAAATACCATGCATCAGATCTAAAGCCTAATAATTATATTATTTTTTAATCAGATATTCTTAATTGCATTAACTGTCATGCAATCATGCAAAAACTGAAACAATGAGGCAGCTTGTTTAGGGATTACTGTAACAATCTTAAATGAAAGTGAAGTGAGATTTTGAAACACATTGCTGCATTTACGCGTTTATATATTTATATTTATATATTTATGTTGCCAACGGTAAACACGTGTACCGAACCGTGACATGCGTACCGAACGGGACAATAGGTAAGGACGGTGCTGCCGGTGCGAACCAACGCTCGAACAGATTTCCCAGCAGGCCGTGCTCTTTTGTAAATGTTGAGAATGAAACAAAAGAAATGAAGTCATTGAGATTATGATTTTTCAAATTTACGGTTAAAGTATCATTACTGAAACCAAATAAACACACATTAAAGGAAATAATGTAGACAAGTACATGAGTGTGGTGGGCTTACACACAACCGTGACTTGAGAAATGTATGAGAAAGTGGAGAAATACCAGTCAGCTGTTATTGTTCCTTAAAGAACGGCTCTAAGTCTGCGGGATGATGGTGAACGTAGTGGAACAGAGTAATGTTACACTGTGTAGCAGCCCTTAATGTTTTTAATTAACACAGCAGAGAGTCTCGACAGGTGCAATTTTCCTTCATTTCTGTAGCACCGTGAAAACTAAAAATAAGCAACTTAATAACACTTTCACATGACAGTTAGTGTACATTAGCAGCAGTTGAGGTGGTTCAGGATCATCTGGTGAGGATGAACCCTGGGCGCCTCCCTAGGGAGGTGTTCCAGGCACGTCCAGCTGGGAGCAGGCCTCGGGGAAGACCCAGGACCAGGTGGAGAGATTATATCTCAACACTGGCTTGGGAACGCCTCAGGATCCCCCAGTTAGAGCTGGTTAATGTGGCCCGGGAAAGGGAAGTTTGGGGTCCCCTGCTAAAGCTGCTGCCCCCGAGACCCGACCCCGGATAAGAGGCTGAAGATGAGATGAGATGAGACTTTCACATGACACAAATATGACAAATCTCATTTCACAGTGCCTCTAAATTCAACTATACACTACATACTACACTAGACATACTTTAGATTAGATTTAGCTTAGTTAACACAAGTTAGTCTACACTTTACACACAGACAATATTTGAGATACACACCTCACTACGCTCACCCAGGGTGCAAACACCCATACACGGCTGTTTCGCACAAATAGCACACAAATACAGCTCAGCTGAGACTAATTATGCACAAAACACAGAGTTTAAGTAAGTAATGTTCAAATGAAGAGTAATCACAATTAAGATGATCGTGCATGTCTTAACTTACTTAACAGAGGTTCAGGAGAAGCGCTTTCCCGGGCTCACAGTGACGAAACCTAAACAAGGGAGCTATCTATACAGGTTCCGGGGCTACGATGAAGGAACGTGAATAATGAAGAAGCCTGTCACTTACACACTGCATATTTGCAGGATGGGGGGGGGACACATCGCACTGGAAGCCCCATCCTTACGCCACTGGGCCCAGCCCAAGGCTTGCACCGGAGCCTGGCACAACTACACTACACTAGGCCACTGGTTCAGAATGGTTTTGTTGTGTGAATCCAGGTTTGATGCTGACGTCTTAACTGAACTGTGATGTCTTCTTTCCAGAGATAATGAACAATGTCATCAAGAAGGCGAGAGAAAAGGGAAAATGGAAGGTAACGTTCCTGTTATTCTCAGCAAGTTTGGCATCTTGACACTGAATATGAATAAAGATAGGAAGATGAATATCCTAGTATCCATTAACTCCATGTGAAACTGTGTTGTAGGTGCTGGTGGTGGACAAGCTGAGCATGAGGATGATTTCCTCCTGCTGTAAGATGACGGACATCATGTCAGAGGGAATCACCAGTAAGTAACACCCAGGTCAGCGTATCAGGGTTGCGGGGGGAGGGATCCAGCTGACATCGTGCATGAGGCGGGGTCCACCCTGGACAGGACGCCAGTCTATCACAGGACACATAGAGACGAACAGAGACAGACAACCATTCACACCTACGGGTGATTTAGAGTCATCAATGAACCCAACACCTGCACGTCTTTGGACTGTGGGAGGAAACCAGAGAACCCGGAGAAAACCCACGCAGACACGGGGACAACATGCAAACTCCACACAGAAGGGCCCCAGCCGGGATTCAAACCTGGAACCCTCTTGCTGTGAGGCAACAGCACTAACCACCACCCCCAGAAACAGACAGAGGGAGACAAACCAACACAAAGGGAAGAGGGAAAGAGCTGACAGGACAGGGATCCTGACAATTCGTTTGCTTTTTTTGTTGCACACACACACACACACACACACACACACACACACACACACACACACACACACACACACACACACACACACACACACACACACACACACACACACACACACACACACACACACACACACATCCCCATCTCTTGTTTATCCACGTGGCTCCTGTTTCCTGCCTGCTCCTCTCTCCTGTCCCTCAGACTCAGTCTTCCAGCCTTTACACGACTACTGTTCTTTTAAAAAGTCCTTATTTTGACATTTAAGTGACATTTTCTTGGTACTCACTGCAAAGCTATTTATTTTTGGTATTTTGGTTGTTGTTGGTGGCTTAACTACGCCTCGCTGTTGCTGTCTCTACCTACAGTTAACTAGTGGGACATTCATGTAGCGCTGTCATCAAACCGATGGATGAGTATTGATTATGGATTTCCTGTCCTCTGCAGTTGTAGAAGACATAACCAAGCGGCGTGAGCCTCTGCCCAGCATGGAGGCTATCTACCTGATCACACCCTCAGATGAGGTAAAGAACACACCTCCCACACACACACACACAATCTGTCATTGACGTTCCTCCTCCTACGGTAGTTTGCTAACGCAGTTCCAGTGCGTGCTTTGGTTTGGTTGGTTTCTATAGATTGTAATTCTTGTTCTTTTGAACGTCATGTTATGATAAAGTTAGAAACACCTGACTTTTACCCCCTTTCACATCAGTTCATACGCTAAAACTCTGCTCTCTGCCGTCTCAGTCCGTGGAGTGTCTGATCGATGACTTCAGAGACCCTCAGACCCCGAGGTACCGAGGAGCTCACGTCTTCTTCACCGACAGTGAGTGAATCCATTTTCTGACTCGGGGTTCATCTTGACTTCCAACGACATACACAGGTCCCATGGGTGTCAAAGTGATCCAGTAAAGAGTCGCTGTGGCTGCAGGTTTTCATTCCAACCAATCAAAAACACACCTGGTCCAACAAGTCAACCGTGTGAAGACAGTTCAGGTGATTGAGTAAGTCGAGTCAGGTGTGTTCTTGCTTGGTTGGACTGAAAACCTGCAGCCACACGACCCTTTACCGGATCACTTTGACACTCATGAGTTAGACGGTGATTTTGTTTAAACCATACTTTCCAAAACATCTGAAGGGTTACTGCAGGGCAGGCGTATCCCAATGAAATACAGCCTGTAGCTCATGGAGCAGTGGAAACAAGCTAACGTAACAATGTGATCCCGTCTACTGCTTAGTCTTAATTTACACATTAACATTTCACTTGAAATTATTAAAATGTATCATTTAATCAGAGCCTTTAAGCTTTATTTCGGTGTAAAGAGACATCCGAGAGAGTCGCTGTGGCAGTGGCCGGCTGATGGCTAACAGTGATTAGCTCGGGGCAGCACGGTGAAGGCATTCAAAGGTCTTTTTTAACCACTAATTCTGCTGAAAATAACAGCAAACCCCTCCAGCAGCATGAGCAGAGTCCCTACACACAAAACAAAGCACCAATGGGCTCCTTCCTTTGGGATTGACTTTGGTAATCCACTGTAATGGACTTTACTATGAGAGGAGCTGGTACAGGGGCCAGTAGGTAAGTCTTTAAAACACTCTTTTAATAAACTCTGGCTTCACTAACTACGCTGTTGCTGCTTTGTTGTGTGTGTAGAGACTCTTCTCATGCTGCTGCAGAGGTTTGCTGTTAGTTTCAGCAGCATTAGTGGTTAAAAAAGACCTTTGAATGCCTTCACCGTACTGCCCTGAGCTAATCACTGTTAGCCGCGGCAGGCTGTTAGCGTCTCTCCGGAAAATCTAGGTAATAGTTGTTATATGAAAAGAATTGTTTCTTTTCATGTATTCAAAGTTACAACATTCAAGACTGACTCCCATTGATGTTCTGTTATTTAACTCTTAACTCTCTCAGTACGTAACTATGTTTTTATGTGACTGTCACCAGCGATCCCGGACATGCTGTTTGGACTGTTGACCAAATCCCGCGCCTCCAAAGCCATGAAGGCCTTGACGGAGATCCACATCGCCTTTCTGCCCTATGAATCTCAGGTAAAACATCGTTCGGACTGGGATCAGAACATGGCAGCTGCTCGTTATGGTCCAGCTGAGATATGGTGCATGTGGTTCAGAAGGAGTCCAGTTAACAGTGAAGCGTGCAGTGAAACCTACCTGGGTCTTTTTGTTTTTAAGTGGCGTTTGTTTGTAATCTCATTATTTGAATCCTGCGTGTGTGTCTGTATATCATCATTATTGGAACTGTGTGGACATTTAGGAAATTATCTGACAAAACAATAGACTGTGTAAAAAATGGACGTAGCGTCTCCGTCGAGGTCCGTTCTCTCAACTTGATCCAATCGTCCTCGCCTACGGGAGTCTCCATCTTGTCAGACTTTGACTCCGCCTCATTTCCTCTTACCAAAAAAGGGCATGTATGTGACGTTGGAGGGAGGGGCGTACGTCCCTCTGGCTGATGTTTACCTCCGAGGAGAAGTGAGGGCCAGAGGCTAGCTGTCACTCAAGAGGCCACGCCCCTAATTATTCATACGCTTTTACCTCCTATAAAATAAAAACTAGCCCCTCCCCCTCAGTGTTGTCATGGAGATATGAGCTAAACACACAGACTAGAATGTTCTTTTGTCCTTAAACAGGTTTAATGATGCTGTGTAAACGGCCTGTTTAACATGGGGCTCAATGAGAAACTGCTCTGTAATGAAACCTGCCCCTAGTGGACACTCAGAGAACTGACGTTTATGGCACTTCCTGATTGGATCAAACAGGAAGTCGCTGTGGTGGGGGGGTTGATATAAACACACTCAATGTATTATTTGCCGAGAGGGCAGACAACTCTGCAAGAAAGGACGAGATTTGTTGAAATGTAAAGGTGGGGTTGCACACGGAGCGAGGAACAGTGGTGAAGAGGATCAGACCAGCAGTGTCGGATCAGCTTAATCCCTCAATCCTCTGCTGTTGTCCTGTAGTTTTAATCCTGAGAGGGAGGACACGTCCTACCAGCCCCTCCCCACCTCCCTGCCCTCCTCCCATCCCTTTACCTCACTGGCTGACACAACCAACGCTCACACTCTGCAGCCAATGGGAGCGCAGGTAAGATGTGTGAGAAGAGAAAGCACGGAAAGGGATTGTTATCATGCAGAGTCAGGAACAGATGGGTGCGTGTGTGTGTGTGTGTGTGTGTGTGTGTATGTGTGTGTGTGTTTGTGTGTGTGTGTGTGTGTGTGTGTGTGTGTGTGTGTGTGTGTGTGTGTGTGTGTGTGTGTGTGTGTGTGTGTGTGTGTGTGTGTGACACCTGAATAATAATAATAGAGTGAAAAAATTGAATTTCCCGTTGCGGGATTAATAAAGTTCTTCTTCTTCTTCTTCTTCTTCTTCTTCTTCTTCTTCTTCTTCTTCTTCTTCTTCTTCTTCTTCTTCTTCTTCTACTCCTGATTTATATAAAAGGTCCTGGCGACGTCCACACAGTGAGACACAGCTTTTAAACTCATCACTGGTGTCAGATCAGGTCTCAGATCAGGTCTCAGATCAGGTCTCGGTATTGACCGTTACTCAAATCCCAGGCATTGATATCGGTGGTGAAATGCTTCACCTCTGGAATGTAATAGTTTAGGTCTCCTATCTGTTCCTCCCACATATATATATTTTATATTTTACTTTAAACTATGCAGTTTAATACTAGCCTCAAGAGACTGCCTGATCTCGCCACCTCCATTGTATTTTCCTCGCAGATCAGTCGGGTAACGTGCGGCGGAGGAAATTTGGAGCCGTTTGCCAAACGAACGTCCAATCAGCGTTGGTTTGGAGGCAAATTTACGTGTGACGCAATGCACGCAAACCCGACCTGATCTAGACACACTTTCAGACGGGGCGTGTGCGTGTGTGTGTGTGCGTGCGTGTGCGTGTGTGTGCGTGTGTGTGCGTGCGTGTGCGTGCAAAAGGGTTTAATCCGTATCGGGTGTTTGAGTGACAAAACTTGGAGACAGCAGCTTCTGGTGGGCCAATGTTTCCATATTTATTATTTCCAAAATTATGATTATTAACTCAATTATCTTTCTGTCATAGCTTAAATGCATTATTTAAATCACCGTCCTTAATAATAATAATATTATCGCACACCTGTGACAAAAACAAGCCATCCTCATGTTGGATCGATTGGGGTCAAGGTGTCCCCACAGACGTCCAGCGCAGCATGAATCATTTTAACTGTTGGGGCCAGAATGAAGCTGTGATCGTCCCTCTGTCGTGTCCTTTGTGTCCAGGTCTTCTCCCTGGACAAAGCGGACGCCTTTCAGGACTTCTACAGCCCTTTCAAGGCTGACGTGAAGAACAACATGCTGGAGCGCTGCGCCGAGCAGATTGCCACTCTCTGTGCCACACTCAAAGAGTATCCCGGAGTCCGATACAGAGCGTAAGAGCAGAAATGAACCCTCATCTAATTCCCTTCTACACTGCACTCGTGTGTTAGAGGCTATGTCTAAGTTTGGACCAGGGCTACAGGGGTGTTTGCACGTTTTTACAGTAGCTCACGTGCGTTGTGCTGCATTCTGTGGCTTTGTTAACCTCATTTACGCAGCACAATTCAACAGCAGGGTAATTCAAAGTGCTTCACACAGAACATTTAAACACATTGGAAAGAAACACGTATGAATCACATGTAAAATGACATTTAAATCAGGTAAATATTGAATCAGGTGCAGTTCAAATACAGCACAAGCAGTTAAAATGATTTAATGAAAGGTAAATGAAAACAGAAAAGTCTTCAGTTTAGATGTAAAAGAATTAAGAGTTGCGTCAGACATGCAGTTTTCTGGAACAGCTACAGTAAAACACACACTACACTGGGCCCTGCAGCCTGAATTTACTGTGGTTCCACGTGAAATGCCAACACATTGAGATTGAGATTTTCCAAAATCCAAAACCGATAGTACAGGAAATGCCTATTTTATCTGCCGGTGAATGTTCTCATGTGTCCAGGTCGTCGTTATCCTCAAAGCAATTTCAGTCCACAGCAACTGGACTTGGTTATTTGTCTAGGAAGACGTTTCACCTCTCATCCAAGAGGCTTCATCAGTTCATGTACGCATCTGACCGGGACCAGGACCAGGACCAGGACCAGGACCAGGACCAGGACCAGGACCAGGACCAGGCTGGGACTGGACCAGGACAAGGCTGGGACTGGACCAGGACCAGGACCAGGACCAGGCTGGGACTGGTCCAACTAACTAAATCTAACCTCAAAGAACAACTGTTCACACATGGCCCCGTGTGACCCCAACGACTGTCGTTCAGACTCAATAGAGCACTAACGAAGTCCAAACCAACTTCCCAACAACGACTGCCACTCTAACGACGGTCGTTGGCACTTGGAGCACAAAGGGTCCCAGTGACATCATCGGCCTTGTGAGAGGTTAAATACCTGGATCTCACACCAGTTAGTTGGATCAGTCCCAGCCTGGTCCTGGTCCTGGTCCTGGTCCAGTCCCAGCCTGGTCCTGGTCCTGGTCCTGGTCCAGTCCCAGCCTGGTCAGTTGCGTACATGAACTGATGAAGCCTCTTGGATGAGAGGTGAAACGTCTTCCTAGACAAAGAACCAAGTCCAGTTGCTTTTGACTGAAATTGCTTGCTATTTGCTATTGCTATTACAGTATGCAACCGGGGATGTCGGCATAAATTTCCCACAATGCAACGCGGTAGTACCGTTCATAACATTTCACAAACCGTTGCATGTCCACACTGAACTCTGTTACACAAACTGGATCAGGGGAAAACGACATCACCACCGCACGTTTCTGGTCATGTTGGAGTGAGTTCTCCCACCTTGTTGTTCCACTCGTACAGCTTTTCCTAATGAAGTTATGATCAATCGACGTATCATAGGTGTGTCCAGGTGAAAAAGCAGTTTTGGTTTGATTCTGTGTTGCTGTATGTGTGTGTGTGTTGGTTCAGGGAGTACAAGGACTGTGCAGTTCTGGCCCAGATGCTTCAGGAGAAGCTGGATGGCTACAAGGCCGACGACCCCACCATGGGAGAGGTACAGCAGTTCAAAAGATATTAAGGAGGAGAAACGTTTACATGTGTACAGTTATAGTAATGAATAGTCATCGTGTCGAAGCTAAAGTGAAATCTTGATGATTTGATGTTTTCTTTCAACAGCTAGGATGAGAAACGGTGTAAATACCCAAAGTCTGGGGTTAGCAAGATGATCAGACTTTAGGGCGCACTCACACTGTCCATCTGTACCGTGCCCCAGGACGCTTCACGGCTAAAGTCTAGTTCCTTTGACCAGTGTGAGTGCAACCGTACCACGCCTAGCTGCGGCACGCTTGCTGTCCACGGCCCGTTTGGGAGAGGTGGGCTTTAGTAAAGCACGTTTGCACGTGTACGAGCACGAGCGTGCGCACGTGTACGAGCCCGAGGCCTACGGCGGTTCTGAGGTAATTTCCTGTGCGCCTGTTGGGACATAGAAAAAAGAAGGAGGGACCATGCGCGGACATTTAAAACAATGGCGGTGAAAGGTTCACGTTGGTGTGATGCGGAGGTGGAGTGTTTACTGCAGATTTGGTCGATGAAAAGATTCAAAAACAGTCGACAAGACGCACAAAAACTCAGAGGTCTACGGAAAGATCTGGAAACAAAGCCACGCATCGCCATGACGTCATCAATGCGTGTGACGTGTTACGGCGCGATGACGTATAGGCAGCAAGAAGCATTCGCCGAAGCCCAGGTAGTGTGAGTACAAACGGGCCTGGAGGGGGGGACAAGGACCCTAAAGCACGGAGCACGGGACGGAGGCACAGTGGGAGTGCGCCCTTGGTTAAGTAGAGAACACGAACCATCCGTCAATCCTCCTCAGTGTGTGTGGTGTTTCTGACGCCTTCAGGGTCCGGACAAGTCTCGTACTCAGCTGCTCATTCTGGATCGTGGCTTTGACCCCGTGTCACCCATCCTGCATGAGCTCACGCTGCAGGCCATGGCCTACGACCTGCTGGGCATCGAGAACGACGTCTACAGGTAAAGACGAGACTGAAAGAGGCCTGGTAGCTCTGCGGGCACCTGCCATTTTGATATTGGTAGTACGTCCACGTCTAGCTGATACTAACAGGCATCTACCCACCTACCCAACTCCCATGAGCCCGTGCTACAGACCTCTAGTACCTCGTATTGTATGTACAGTTAAAAAGGCCGGCACAGTAAAACAAAGCCCCTGTCTTTGTACAAAGGAGAAGCAAACCATAACTAATTACTGTACTGCACATTATAAAGCTGATAACGTTCTTCGGGTCACTTTATATTTCTGTATATGAGACACACACATGCAGTCTGTAAAGCTCTCTGGCCCCCCTCTGTCAGCTTTGAGACCAGCGGGATGGGAGAGACCAGGGTGAAGGAGGTATTGCTGGACGAGGACGATGATCTGTGGCTGACCCTGAGACACAAACACATCGCAGAAGTGTCGACGTGAGTAGCTTTGGCCTTCTAGTGACACGTACACACGAACACTGTCACTGAGCGGTTTCTCTGATTCCCCTTCTCTGACTCTGTCTCATTCGTCCGCACAGGGCTGTGACTCGTTCTCTGAAAGACTTCTCCGCCAGCAAAAAGATGAACACTGGAGAAAAGGTAGAGGACACACTGTATCCCTCTGCTGCGGTTTTTAGGATCTGTTACTGTGGTTACTCTCACAACTGTCCTACAGTCACACAGAGGTGGAGGAAGATCCAGAATCACACAGAAGACCTGCACTTTATTTGCATTTTCATTCATACTACCACTACTTCTTTATCATATATATATTTACATATACAACCACCATATATTTCTTTAAGGCAGACATGCAATTCAACACTCCCACCATCACTGAAGTAGATCGCTCCTCCGTGTCTTTCAGACCACCATGAAGGAGCTGTCTCAGATGCTGAAGAAGATGCCTCAGTATCAGAAGGAGCTCAGCAAGGTAGGGACTGAAGTGTCCCAGTGTTTCCTGAATCATCCCACAGTAACACTATTACAACAACCGTTCAGCAAGTTCTAGATACAGGACCTGGGCGTGTATGTGAACCCGTAAAAACACGCTTCTTTCAGTGTTGAGTGCAGCTGATTGTGTCCTCCGTGTCAAACTCACTAGCATTATCTCTCCTATGTGACATGTTCAGTACTCCACCCATCTCCACCTGGCCGAAGACTGCATGAACCGCTACCAGGGCACCGTGGACAAACTCTGTCGTGTAGAACAGGTACGTCGCATGGATGTCTCCGTTGGTTAGATCTGTCTCCAGACTGAGTAATAACCTGGAGAGTGAAGGAACTTAAGGGGAAAGTCCAGCGTCAAATCATCCCAAATACACTCATCAAATAAGACATCGAGAACTATTAATGGAGAAATCCCGGAGAGTCGCTAACAGCCGCTAACAGCAGAATGTTGCTAACACTGATTAGCTTGGGGCAGTACGCTTCAACTTGCAATTTGAGTTTAAGGTAGATGCTGGAACTATTTCTTTACAAGCTGTTTTAGCGATAGGCTAACACATCTGTGTGACATTTGAAGGCACTTAAAGTGACTTTGAGTGTTGATGTAGAAGACTTTGTTGATTGGATGTGACAGCAGGAAGTAACTGCAGCCACATACAGTCTAGATTTCTGCATAGAGACCTCCTGCCATACATTCATTCATTCATCTTCAGCCTCTTGTCCCTATCGGGGTGGTGGGGTGCTGGAGCCGATCCCAGCTGACATCGGGCGTGAGGCGGTGTCCACCCTGGACAGGACGCCAGTCTATCACAGGACACATAGAGACAAACAGAGACAGACAACCATTCACACTCACATTCACACCTACTGGTACTTGCATGCATGTCTTTGGACTGTGGGTGGAGGCCGGAGAACCCAGAGAAAACCCACGCGAGAACATGCAAACTCCTTTTAAAGTTGAACTTATGTGGGTCTTTGCCCTCTTCTGCCCTTGTCCTGTTATTGTGTTTAAGGATTTGGCGATGGGCATCGACGCAGAGGGAGAGAAAATCAAGGATCCCATGAGGCTCATTGTGCCTGTTCTACTGGATGCCGGCGTCAGTGTGACTGACAAGATCCGCATCATCCTGCTCTACATCTTCCTCAAGAACGGTCAGATATCCACTGTCCACTAACCTCCTGCGTTGCATGCTCAGAATATGTGTATCTTTTGTTTGATCTAATCCAAACATGCATGCATTATACCGTGTTTTATAAATGTGCATGGAAATGCTGCATGTGTGTGTGTGTGTGTGTGTGTGTATGCGGTTGTCAGGTGTGACTGAGGAGAACCTGTGTAAACTCCTCCAGCATGCCAACATCCCACCAGAGGACAGTGACATCATTTCCAACATGGCCCACATGGGCACCCCCATTGTCTCTGAGGTGAGCTGTTCTACCCCAGGACCTCAGTCCGCAGCTTCTTCACACTTCTGAAGGTTTCATCATCAAACACCTTCATACCTTTGTGTCCTACTATGCATAATATAACAGCATGGTAACTGGCTGTTACCATGCCAAATGGAAAACTTGGTTTCTTTAATCTCAATGTTTCTGAGATGCAGCTATGTGTGACAGCTGCATGAGACCCTGCAGTACAGACAGTACAAGCACAATATTACTAATTAATAGTACTGTTAATTTGTACATTTGTACTCAACCTATCCCTTAAAGTGAAATTGCAGCGTAGAAAAAAACCCCAGGGTCTTTCTATTGATGGAGAAATCCCGGAGAGTCGCTAACAGTCGCTAACAACTGAATGTGGCTAACAGTGATTAGCTCTGGGCAGTACGGTGAAGGCATTAAAACGTCTTTTTTAACCACTAATGCTGCTGAAAATAACAGCAAACCTCTGCAGCAGCATGAGAAGAGTCCCTACACACACAATAAAGCACCAACAGCGTAGTTAGTGAAGCCAGAGTTTATTAAAGAGTGTTTTAAAGACTTACCTACTGGCCCCTGTACCAGCTCCTCTCATAGTAAAGTCCATTCAAGTGGATTACCAAAGTCAATCCCAAAGGAAGGAGCCCATTGGTGCTTTGTTTTGTGTGTAGGGACTCTTCTCACGCTGCTGCAGAGGTTTGCTGTTATTTTCAGCAGCATTAGTGGTTAAAAAAGACCTTTGAATGCCTTCACCATACTGCCCCCAGCTAATCACTGTTAGCCACGTTCTGCTGTTAGCAGCTCTCCGGGATTTCTCTGTTAACAGTTGTTACACGAAACAAATTGTCTCGATGGATTATTAGGGCCTGGAGGGGGGGACAAGTACCCTAAAGCACGGGGCACGGCACGGACGCACAGTGTGAGTGTGCCCTAAAAGACAAAGTAAAGTAATTTTCAGCTTACCTGGGTGCTAATTACATTCTTTCTTTCTTAATAACTTAAACAAGTGCATTTGTGCATGAGATAAGAATTATAACCTGAACCCAGTAGCCCAGTGTTGATCTGCCGATGTGAATCATTGAATTGTGAAAGCCCGAGAGTGATCAGCGTTGTTTCTTCACAGGGCACCGTCAAGAAACCCAAGAAGCCTGATCGCAAGGAACGAATCAGTGAGCAGACCTACCAGCTCTCCAGGTGGACTCCTCTCATGAAGGACCTCATTGAGGTACTTCTCATGCTTTTGTCAGACATTATGCACTATGACTGCACACTGACGTTGGGGATCAGGTGGCAGTAGCTCAGCCCATAGGGACTTGGTGTGGTGCACCGGAGGAGGGCTGGTTTACGTCCCAGACCAAAGTACAGAATGAGAACAGACTGGTTTCTGGAGAGGTGGCGGTTCACCTGGTTACTACTGAGTGTAACAACTGAATTTCCCAAACTGCAAACTTTATTAACTGTATCAACATGTTCCAACAGGACGCCATTGAGGACAAACTTGACCCAAAGCAGTACCCGTACATTTCCCAGCGACAAGCATCTTCCAAGGCCAGCGCTCCGTCGAGGTGTGTAGTCTTTTAGCCCCGTAACAATCCCAAGGCCTTCACCTTTCAGATAATGCAGGGGACTTGGGTTTAAAGCTCAAGTAAAGATGTCGGTGTCATAGGAACCGAGACAATCTAATGAATCCTTTGGTACCCATCATGTCATGCTAGCTTGTCAGGAAGGGGGGTAAATAACGAAAGTTAGGCTACAAAAACTGTCCATTTTCAAAGGGCTCCCTTGACCTCTGACCTAAATGCTTATCTTTGTCCTTGTTATTCCAGTGCTCGCTATGGGAACTGGCACAAGAACAGGGGCCCCACAGAGATGAAGACGGGGCCCAGGATCATCGTCTTTATTATCGGAGGGATGGCGTACAGCGAGATGCGCTGTGTGTATGAAGTCACGCAGGCCAATGGCAAATGGGAGGCCCTGATTGGTGAGTTCACTGGAAAAAACATATTGTGTGTCCAAGTTTCCCCGAACTATTTAACGTTACATTAAAGTGGTTTCACGATCTGGGAAGAAAACGTAATGATGGAGGTTTAGAAGCATCACACAAGGTTTGTGAATAGGCAGTTTACGAGCTAACGGCTGTTTTAATGCTAACGTTGATTTAGCCGCTTACTGGGTCTCTGCGCCAAACCTCGCAGTGAGCCCAGTGCAAAAAGTTTATCATGTGATTCTCAGGGAATGGCGATAGTGTCAAGTACAGGATGACAGAAAATCAGCAATTATATTCGGTCACACTGACCTGTCAGACAGTCTTACTTTATTATGTAACTTTAAGATCTCTGTGACACCCAATGATGTTTGGGGCAAACAACTGATGATGTGGCGTGCTGGTGGCACCACGGGATCATTGCCAAATCCCACCCCACCCAAGAGTAGAAGACATCGCCATTGACGTTCAGTTGATGTGCTGAATATTAGGGATATTTAACAACTATTCCTATGAAGAAGTCTGATGTCTGGTGTCAAAACCAGTGACCGCTGCGAAAGAGCAGCTGACAACCTGGGAAAGACCTGGTGACGGCCTGAAGAGACTGCTGGCAGGAGGGGAATAGACCCCAAGGGGGCTGGCATGGGTTAGCTACCCTTGTTTGCAAGAGCCTTTCACTACACAGTGTCTTGGTTCCAACCAACTATTGCTACGAAAAGTTCAATTGATGTGCTGAATATTAGGGATATTTAACAACTAGTCCTATTAAGAAGTCTGTGAGTTTGTGTTGTTACCAGTCAAATGTGTTTCTTATGTGATAAACAAAGATTCAGTCCTTGCTGAGCTTTCAGGCTTTTCTCCACCTTAGGCTCCACCCACGTTCTCACCCCCCCTAAGTACTTAAAGGAACTACAGCATCCAGACTTCCTGGATCCCAACGCCCCTCCAGAGGGCCCAGAGGGCACAGAGGAGCCACCTGCAGAATGAAAACACACTTTGAAGTAAATACAAAAGTCGTGATGTGATTCGTGAATCCCTGTTCCCCCATGTCGGTCCACCCTACCAGTGTCTCATCTTTGAACCGCTGATCCCTGCCCTCATGTTTCATATCTATATCTTTTTGGTAGATTCTCCAGTGCTGTAACTTCATCACTCACTCAGTAACAGACCTTCGTCTTTACAGTGCTGCCCCCCCCCCAACTTGGAAACCCATAAAAGATCAAAAAGAGTCCGGCCATAGTATGCAGTGTAAAAACTGCACATTGTAGTTTCAAAAACAAGATTCTTAGAAGTCACAAAAAATATTATATTTAACATATTTTTACCAGGGAGGCTGAGTAGTGTGATACCCCTGTAGTTGGCACACACCCTCTGGTCCCCCTTTTTAAATAGGGGAACCACCACCCCGATCTGCCACTCCCTTGGCACTGTCCCAGACTTCCACAAAATGTTGAAGAGACGTGTCAACCAAGACAGCCCCTCCAAACCCTCACCTGTGGTCATGAAAGCTGGGTCAGGACCGAAAGAACGAGGTCGTGGGTACAAGCGGCCGAAATGTGTTTCCTCAGGAGGGGGGCTGGAGTCTCCCTTAGAGAGAGGGGGAGAAGTTCAGCATCCGTGAGGAACTCGGAGTAGAGCCGCTGCTCCTTTGTGTTGAAAGGAGCCAGTTGAGGTGGTTCAGGATCATCTGGTAAGGATGAACCCTGGGCGCCTCCCTAGGGAGGTGTTCCAGGCACGTCCAGCTGGGAGGAGGCCTCGGGGAAGACCCAGGACCAGGTTGAGAGATTATATCTCCACACCTGAATAGAACAGCGATAAATAACCTCTGACTTTGGTTGCTAAGTTTCTGAATATCACCTTTCATAGTCATCTTCCTGTCTGACCTGTGGTGTTGTTTTGCCAAACCTCCTCTTTCCCCTCCAGAACCATTGTTGTGATTTGTTTTCCTGCTTTTGCTGCTGTTTATTTGTCATTCTTTATTTTAGCTGTAGCTATAAATGAGACATGAGATCAGACATCTTCAACAGGGGGTCGCAGAGTGACTGCAGGGGGTCCGCTAAATTGTTTGATCATCTTTCAAACGTTTTTATTTTCAGAAATATGTCTGAAAATATACTTTAACATTGATGCAATGTATTATTAGCAGAGATACATTTCTGAATAAATAAATTTACACAACCTTGATGAAAGTCTTGCTGGCTCATAGGCACTAAAGTAGCCACGCACGGATAGAATTGAGCTAAGG
Organism: Echiichthys vipera; assembly: GCF_963691815.1. Classification (NCBI taxonomy): domain Eukaryota; kingdom Metazoa; phylum Chordata; class Actinopteri; order Perciformes; family Trachinidae; genus Echiichthys; species Echiichthys vipera. The sequence continues at coordinate 32,436,079 of NC_139829.1, read as the reverse complement.
GATTCAGTGTCTCTTTGAAATGTATCTTTAACGTATGATGTATAAATCTCTGAATATGTGAATAGTGATCATTGTAATATATCAGTATTGTATGCTCCATTAGTACACATTCAGTATTGTACAGGCTTTAGGCCACTCTAGCTGTTAGGACTAATTTAATACGCAACTCAGTTTAATACAAATGGTAAATGGACTTGGACTTATATAGCGCCTTTCTAGTCTTCTGCCTACTCAAGGCACTTTCACAGTGTTTGTCACATTCACCCTTTCACACAGACATTCACACTGATGGCAGTGGACATCTACAGACCATCTAATCTAACCATTCACACCCCATTTACACACCCATGCGCAGCACGCGGAGCAATTCGGGGTTCAGTGTCTTGCCCAAGGACACTTCGACATGTGGACTGGGGGCGGTGGGGAGCGAACCGCCAATCTCTCGCATGGAGGACGACCCACTCTGTCTCTGAGCCACAGTCGCACAATACAGTGTTTGTAGTGGGGGGTCCCAGCTCCATCTCTCTTTCAGCTAAGGGGTGCTCGGCCTAAAACACATTGGAGACCCCTGCTTTACATAGGGAGTGTCTGACCTATTGATCGTCTGACCGCTCATGTTATAGTGAAGGTTTTCGTTGCCACCGTACTCTACGGGGGAATTATTGGGTCTGTGTAAATCATAAATAAGTCATAAAGTGTGGTCTTTACCTACTCTGTAAAGTGTCCTGAGATAGCTTTTGTTATGATTTGGCACTGTAAATAAAACTGAATTGAATGCCCAGTCAGTTCCCAGAACTGTTCTCAACAACGTCATGTGCGTCGTCTTCTCTTTCAGGATCCACTGACATCTTCACCCCCCCTCGCCTTCTGAAAGCCCTCAAAGACTTGGAGAAAGAAGAGCAGAGCAGTTAAGACGTCCAGAGCTCCCTCCTCAGTACCGACACACCATGGACTTCTCCTCTCCTCCCCCCGGCACGACACATCAAATATAAGCTCATCGTTTAAGATCCAGTCGCTGTTAGCTCATCAAACTTTCAATTCCACGAGTGTATTGAGGTGTATTGGACATGATTGAGTTTGTATTGAATGTTGTATGTAAAGCTGTATATTGTGGGAAGTTTCTATGGCAAAGTAACATATGTGAGATAGTTTAGATGAGTGGATGATCCGTGGGTTACGGGCTGTAAATGGAAACTGGTCAAAGAGCGAACGGTTCTAATACAAATGGTCTTTTTCATTGAGGACTCGTGCATTTGTCATCATCTGTGTATTCACTTTGTAACCTGTCCTCTACCAATAACCCCAAATAACCCTGACCCTCTTCTTTTAATGGAGCATTCCAGCTTTTAAGTAAAGTAGTGCTTCCCTTGGAGTAGCAACCATGCCATACCGTACAAGTCTGACCTTGGGGATGCCAACGTAAAGCCTAATGGTACATTTAGCCGTAGATGAAGCATTTGAAAGATTAATATAAAATGTAGTTGGATCGTTTTTGTGTGTTGTCTCAGCTTACAGGAGTGTGTATCTTCACTTTCCCTTTGTTCCCCAGTGTTCGACCATAATGTTGTCTTTGGTTTTTGTCGTGTAGTGATTCTCTACTGTGAAATGTCAGTATTATGACCAGTATGTGCTTGTGTATCCACGTCATTTCTTGCTACGGGATGTATTAGCTAATAAAACTGCTTCCATTAAACTGTCATTTAGTGAACTCTCTTCTCTGTAAACAGTCGTGAACTCTGTGACGTAGCTGAGGTTTGAGCGTACAGCAGAATGCAGGTAGTGTCTCTTAGTGGTGGGGAAAAAGGTTCAAATCCTGTACACAAAAAGGACCTCACCATCTGTACAGACGACCAAACGATCTATCATTTGACCAGAAGTATTAACAGAAAAAAGGTCATTATGCAAAATGCAGGTCAGTGTTTTTAATATGCAAACTGACCACGTTGCATAACCAACCAATTTCAATTTTTATTTAGTGCCAAATCATAACAAAAGTTATCTCAGGACACTTTACAGCATGGGTGTCAAAGTCAAGGCCCGGGGGCCGGGATGATGTTCGATTAGTATTAGAACCGGCCCGCACGCCCCAGCCGCCTGCTGGTGTTATTCACGCACCAAAACTACATTACCCACAATGCAACGGTAGCCCGCAAACTCACTGCAACGCCCAAGTGAGCCGCTTCGGCTTCATTGGTTATCCCTGAATATAACCTGTTGAACCAATAAGAAAGTTGACATCTGCCCTGAATGGCGTCCGCTTCAAAAACAAAGAAGTTCTACCTAGCTAGTGAAGTCACTGATGATGTAGAAAATACCCGCGTTTGTGTGGGTGGCCCCTTAAAGTAGGTCTCGGGCCGCATGTTTCTATCCGAACCTGACCTGAGTCAACCTGAGCCTGACGCATGTGCATGACACAGTAAAGTACTGAGTAAGTGTTACATGAATACTTACCGCCTAAAGTAACATGTGTTGCATTCATGCATTGACACGTGGGCTTAGTCACAGACCCCAGAACTGAACAAGAAGTAGGCCAACAGACACTTAACGATCCAGTGTTTTTGCCCTATATTTTTATTAAGCACCTTGAGGCATTCAAGGCAGATGTCAACTTTCTTATTGGCTCAACAGGTTATATGCATCATTTTAATATGTTTTAATAAACATTGAACCAGTCCGGCCCTCAGCGCGTAGCAAATTATTTTTTTTGGCCCTCTGATGTATTTGACTTTGACATCCCTACTTTACAGAGTAGGTAAAGACCACACGCTATGACTTATTTATGATTTACACAGACCCAACAATTCCCCCTTAGAGTACGGTGGCGTTGAAAACCTTCACTATAACAGACAGGAACGTCAGACAGACCCAGCTCTGTGGAGGACCGACGGACATCTGTCCTGACACAATCATCTTAAAAAGAACAACATAGCTGAGGGCTCGTAGCTGTAAGCTTTATCAAAGAGGAAGTTTTAAGTCTACTCTTAAATATGGGGACAGTGTCTGCCTCCTGAATAACACTTGGGAGTTGGTTCCAGAGGAGAGGAGCTCGGTAGCTGAAGGCTCTGCCTCCCGTTCTGCTTTTGGAGACTCTAGGAACGACGAGTAGCCCTGCACTCTCAGAGCGCAGCGATCTAGTTGGATAATACGGTACTATGAGCTCTTTAAGACACGACGGAGCCCGACCAGTAAGAGCTTTGTAGGTAAGGAGAAGGATTTTAAAGGTAGCCAGTGCGAAGAAGGATGAACGGGAGGCGCTTGATGAAATAAATTGCCAGTACAAGAGTTTGCCACACAGACAGACAGACAGACAGAGGCCGATCTAAAATGACAATAAAGTCAGGGTACTGACAGACCAACATCCAAATCACAAAACCAGTGTGCTGGCTCTAATCATCACCCTCCTTTTGCGTAAAACCTACCCAGTTACATGAACACACTGCACCGTCAGCTGTCCGCGGGGACCGTTCCCAGGCTCTCCTGCCTGCCTTTTATCCTGGAGGTGATTAAGCAAACCTGGGCTTAATCACCTCCACCAGCAGCAGCCTGGAGAAAATGAGGAGGAGGGAGAAGGAGGAGACACACACACACACAACAAAACACACATAGTCCTAAGTAACAACCCCAGACCCTCGGACTTAGGCCGAGTCCACACGAACACGGGTATTTTTGAAACCAAACTTTTATGGACCCCAAAGGTTAAAAGAAAGTTCCTTTCCACACTATAAAAAATATCTCTGTCAACATGACACCGCAAATCTGCCTCCGTCAGCCGGTCACGTCTCGGGTGCTCCACACGTCTCCGCACAGCGTGATGTCAAACACTGGTTTCCTGTTCACACGTGACACCGCTGAAACCGGACCTTTCCAAAAGTTCACCCTGGACTCCTGTTCATGAGCTCATGACTGTGGTTACGTGTGGATGAAAGGTCCAACCGTGAAACAGAGAAACACACAATTTCAAAAATACCTGCGTTTGTGTGGGTGGCCCCTTAAAGTAGGTCTCAGGCCGCATGTTTCTATCCGAACCTGACCTGAGTCAACCTGAGCCTGACGCATGTGCATGATACAGTAAAGCATAGGTGTCAAAGTGATCCAGTAAAGAGTCGCTGTGGCTGCAGGTTTTCATTCCAACCAATCAAAAACACACCTGGTCCGACAAATCAACTGTGTGAAGACAGTTCAGGTGATTGAGTAAGTCGACTCGACTGGACCAGGTGTGTTTTTGATTGGTTGGAATGAAAACCTGCAGCCACAGCGACTCTTTACTGGATCAGTTTGACACCCATACAGTAAAGTACTGAGTAAGTGTTACATGAATACTTACCACCAAGTAACGTGTTGCATTCATGCATTGGCACGCGGGCTAAGTCACAGACCCCAGAACTGAACAAGAAGTAGGCATCATAATCATAACGGCCCTATATTTTCATTAAAAACACCTTGAGGCACCGTGTCAAGTTAGTATGTCAATGTGGCAGTGCAACAAGGAAGGGGAGGAAGGAGCAGATCTATCATATTCCTTGGCCTTGGTACATAAGGGTCGACCTCGTTGGTTTTGATGGGATTAACTTGGCTAAATAATACTTTTCAGACATGCAGCTGTGATTCATCAGAAAGCCACTGGAGGGAGCTTTTGCCAAACACTGATGAAAGCTGTGAAAAGCCTGGGACTGATTCATTATGACTGCTGTGAAACATGTCGTCACCCTCTTAAAATAATGGCCTAAGTCAATATATATATATATATTTAGCCTAAGTCAGCTCCTAATGAATCTGGCCTCCTTTGGTGAAATCCCCAACTGTCAACAGATCATGTGATCCTTCCCCTGTAGTCAAGAGTGTGAATTAGACTGTTTTATTTGTCCAAGTCACAGGACAGAATGACTTATGCTATTTTATAAGCTTTTCAAAATGGCATCCACTTCAAAAAGATAGATATTCCACCTAGCTAGTGAAGCTACTGATGATCCAGGACTCCTCCTCCTACTTCCTATTGGTCCCTTGTGTTCTGTCACAGTCGTGGGGAGAAAAGAAGTGCACTGTTTTGCCCAAGTCACTTATTCCCGAGGTCATTTGGCCTAAGTCTGGTTCAAAACTGGCACAAAGGCATGTTGGTAATCTATCATCTGATCCTCTATTGTTACATAATTGACTGACAGCATTATTTGTATGTTAATAGTCATCTATTGTCACAACATTTTGTGTGAAATCATCATCTTCAACCACATGTCCCTGTCGGGGTCGCGGGGGGACGGAGACGATCCCAGCTGACGTTGGGCGTGAGGCGGGGTCCACCCTGGACAGGACGCCAGTCTATCACAGGACACATAGAGACAAACAGAGACAGACAACCATTCACACCTACGGGTGATTTAGAGTCATCAATGAACCCAACACCTGCACGTCTTTGGACTGTGGGAGGAAACCGGAGAACCCGGAGAAAACCCACGCAGACACGGGGAGAACATGCAAACACCACACAGAAGGGGATTCGTACCAAGAACCCTCTTGCTGTGTGAGGCGACAGTGCTGACCACCATACCACCGCGTCGCCCATTTTGTATGAACTATATTTGGTCCAGTTTTTTAGAAAAACTCTCAAATATGACGGACCATTACTTGAACAACATGAGTGCAGCTGTGAGGGAACGACCATTTATAAGTAATTTTTCCATTGAAGCTGCGTTTATGTTTTGACAGCATGATTTTTCTGGTGAATCGAACAAAGAAGCACTGAGCTGTCTGGGTGTCTAACCAGTGAACCAGGGTAATGGGAGAAGTCTGTTCGAGCGTCACTGACCTGTGCTCCACCTGCCCAGTGAACACTTTCCTGTCTGAGGATCAAGCAGCGAATCTGAGTCGTTCCATTGTTCCTTTCAGACATCCTTTCGGGAATAATGCTCTGCTATCTGTCTGGTGCAGGCTGTGTTTATGCAGCACTAGTCCGCTCAAGGCCGCAGCTGGAGAGGCGGTGGAAGATGCTGTGAGTCACGTTAACTCTGTGCAAACCAGTATTTTCCAGAGACAAAGAGCAGAACAGCCGAACACACGAGGAAGCACAGTGTGGAATTCAACAGCAGCTTATGTAACCGCAACATCGTGTCAAGTGGATTCAGAGGGAATTCAGCCGCAGACAGAGAACCACATCTGAACAGAAACAAGTATTCAACGTAATGAATGGCGTTCCTCTCCTTTCTCTCAGTCCATGGAGTGAATGCCCGGCCTATAGTGACTCTGGTTGTTGCCCGTCTCCGCTCACTCAGCTGCTGGGACAAAGAACGCCCCCTTCACTGAGGCTCCCAAGCAGCTGCAGGATCGGCTAACTCCATTTCACCCAGTGCCAGCCTACAGTAGCTGCACCCAACAACAGGCAACCCTGGCAACCAGCAACGCCCAACGCTATTGAGCCAGAGTTTCAGTTCAATTGCATGTTTTGATTTATCATGCTGAAGGCCTGTTGGTTTCCTTCCCGCTTATGTATAGATTAAAGGGTCTTTATTAGCAAATTATTATTATTATATATTATTAACGGAGAAATCCGGTAAAGTCGCTAACAGCCGATTGCGGCTCACATTGATTAGCAAAGTCGATAGATAGATGGGCTGCTGCTAAGGCCAGGTAGCTCCTGCTGCTGAGGCTATAGGTGTTGTTGAGTCTAGCGAATATTTCTATTTTAAAAGGAAATACGACTTGAATGAAGTATCGGATGTCAGATTACGCGACGAAATAATAAAATGATGAATAAATAAACTGCTGATGAAACCAGATTATTGGTTGTGCATCTGTGATTGCCGTAGAGCTGCCAAAGGGCAGTACGGTGAAGGCATTCAAAGGTCTTTTTTAACCACTAATTCTGCTGAAAATAACAGCAAACCTCTGCAGCAGCATGAGAAGAGTCCCTACACACACAACAAAGCACCAATGGGCTCCTTCCTTTGGGATTGACTTTGGTAATCCACTGTAATGGACTTTACTATGAGAGGAGCTGGTACAGGGGCCAGTAGGTAAGTCTTTAAAACACTCTTTTAATAAACTCTGGCTTCACTAACTATGCTGTTGCTGCTTTGTTGTGTGTGTAGGGACTCTTCTCATGCTGCTGCAGAGGTTTGCTGTTATTTTCAGCAGCATTAGTGGTTAAAAAAGACTCAATAATCACTGTTAGCCACGTCCGGCTGTTAGCGACTCTCCGGGATTTTTGCCGAAAAAGACCCCCGGGAGGATTTTATGGCGACACACTTAACAACACTTGTTGACCAGAACCACTTCACACTTTAGTTTGAACAGACTTGTTTATTGTGTCTTCAGGAAATCTGTTATCTGGGGATATTTGGAAATACTTTACTCATTTTTCGCCATTTGTAAAAAAACAAACAAAAAAAGAAAAGAAAGAAAGAACAAACATAAGAATACGTGACTTGTTCAGGATGCTCTTTGTGGCGAGACAGCCGTGATAGGTTATGGGAAACACACAAGATGTTAGCGGATATGCTAGCAGTTATGTTAGCGGTTATGCTAGCAGTTATGTTAGCGGTTATGCTAGCAGTCGGCCAGAAACATTTACATCGTTGTCTTCTAGCCCCTCACCGTTTACTGTATATACAGTTCATCTCTGTACATCTATGTGCAGACTTTTCTATACATGATGTCTCATTTTCCAACAGTCACAAAAACAAAAAACAGTTATTTACACGTCATTTAAAGAGCACAATATTCTCACCAACATGTCATCAGTTAGCATTACTCACACATCTGATCACTAGTCTCCTCACTATCACCTCACTGCTGTAGGTTTATGTAATTAGATTACAAAAATATAACCATTGTATATAGAATTTGCCCAAAATACACATTTGAAAGCGTATACTAGCGTCTCTTATCATGGGTTGCTTGGCTCTACTGTATTACTTTGGATCATTGCTATTAAAAAAGAGTTACTAACGTAATTCTCAGCCCTACCAGACGAGGACGCGTTTGAAGGAACAGACCAAAGAAAAGCCACGTATGCCACTGACTGTTCTGCCTTTTCCTACAGCAGAGGGTTACGACCACTGCAGTGAAAATCGATCGTGAAATGAATTCATGCTGCAGATCATCGTGAGTAGGAAAATAAAGGGTTGAGATATCCTGAGTTTTACTTCTTAGTATGGGTGAAGCTTCAAAGACACTAAACTGCATCGCATCGCATCATGGGCTCTAGTTTTAACGGCTGGAGTCATCTGGCCGAGGGTCAGCAGGTCCAAATTAATGGTAAGTCTATATTTATATATATTATATGTTTATTACGAGAGACGTTAACCCTCCTGTTCTCCTCGGGGTCAATTTGACCCTGTTCATAGTTTGAATTCTCTAAACACACGGTCGACGTCGTTTCTTTTTTCTTTATATTTTCTAATTTTATGAGGACAACTGGGAAAACCATAAATTGACATGATTATATTTGTATACCTGTGCACGTACTTGTCGCAGCGCCGTTCCTTTGGGTTGCTTTGATGATTGATCATTTCTATTTTACAATTCAAATATTTACAAATGTTACAAATTGTTTGTTTTTCCTGAGGTCAAATTGAACGTAACACGCGCTACTCTCCTTGATAATGGACGTTACTTTCATTCCAAATATTATAAATAACACAAAATAATACTTACAAATAATATATTTACTTTAAAAAACACACATAAATATCCCTCGATCCAATTTTAGATCAATTCATATGTTTCCGTATATTTCAGTCACGTTATTCTGGAGGAACGTAAAAGAAGGTGTTTAATTTAAAATGCTATTTAAACACACCCAGAATACCTGACGTTAACACTTGAGGAACATCTATAATTAGGATTTTCTGGATGTTTAAGTTGCTGGGGTCAAATTGACCCCAAGGATAAACGCTGTTGGTCACATTTGAGGGGAACAGGAGGGTTAAGACAGTGGATAGTTTGGCTTTCTGAGTTGGTCGTGCTTTCTCCTAACCGGACTCCTCCAGATGGACTGATTCTCATCGTCTCAGCAGAGTTCATTCATTCATCTTCATCTTATCCCGGGGTCGGGGTCGTGGGGCTCAGCAGAGATATAATGGTAAATATATATCACACGTTCACCTTTTAAGGTTAGGCTCAACGGTACCTGCTAGTTGACTCTGTCCACCCTCATCATCTATTGTAATGGTAAATATATCACACGTGAGATCCAGAGTTCGTGTCCAATGTGAGACGATTACGTTTTAATTGAACTTTCTTACGTTATGTTTAAGTGTTTTAACCCAAACCACAATCTTTCCTTAAACCTAACCATGTAGTTTTATTTTTATTGACTGAACATAACCACGTAACTCTAACCTGACTCCGCCAGATGGATCGATTCGCATAATTCTCAGTGTCTCAGCAGATTCATCCGGGAACTCTTTTAGGAAGGGGTGAAAATGCTGGTTTCTGATTGGATAAACCATCTGTCTATCACCAACACACGGGCCGAATCAACCAATCAGATGACTGAAGCGTGTGACGTGCTAACAGCGTGGAGGCAAAGCTCAGAAAGGAAACATGTGGGTAAAGGAGATTTTCCCTTTGTGTTTAACGTGAATTTACGGATCAAAGGCCCAATTTCAGGAGCCCGGTCCATATTCAACAGAAGGATCCAGAGAACAAAGAGTTAGTGAGCGGCTTGCTCCATAGCTGCTCATCTCATCCGTGGAAGCCTCCATGTTGTTCACACTCAACAGTCTCTTCTGTTTCACTTCAATCCACCAAAGAAACCAACACTGATCGGTTCGGTCGCTTGGCGGCACGATGGAGCTCAGAGATCAGGATGGGCTCACGACGGTATCCATGGTCACCACTACTTCTTAAAATCTTGCTTGGCGTGTAAAGACGCTGAAGGTCCTCGAGGCAGCGACTGACCGGGTTCGACTCCGACCTGCGGCCCTTTGCTGCATGCCCCCCCCCTCCCTCTCACCCCATTTCCCCGTCTGTCGGACTCCCGAGGTTAAATGTCTTCTGCATAAATCTGAATGAGGGCCTGACTTTCTGCACTTGTTCCTTTAGTGCATGCACGTTTTAATTATATGACATACCCAATCAGTGTTTCCTGTACAGTGCATTAGCAGCTCACTGATTCATCACCGAGTCCCAGTCCTCATCCACAACAGAGTGCAGGCAATGCTCATCCATACACAGCAGGACATCGACCTCCACAGTGTATGTGTTATGGAGAATTGCACGTTCTTTACTTCAAATTATCACATAAAACGAGGCATGTGGAGTACGATAATAATAATCTTGGGAAATAATAACTTATCTTACACTGTAAACTAGTTCATATCATAAAGCGTTGTCATTTCAATCTACAGTATATACAAACTATCGTACCATCAATGATGTTATAGTTATTGAAGTACACATGGATAAAATACAGAAGAGATGTCACAGAATAGACATATTGAAAATAAGTGTGGTGGGTCAAACGTAGAGTCTGAAAAGGATCGTTTTGGTCGATGGAAAGGAGCCGCTAACGTATGAATCCGTTCGTTATTAGTTGCTCCGTCAGTCGTCTATAAAAGAATCAGAGGCTTTTATTGAACAGATCCTCTTAATAAACTTATTTTAAGGCGGATTAATGGGACACTGTTGGTCTGTGGCCATGATATGCTAGTTCAGAAATGGTAACAATATATACAAGGTTTTTTTTCTGTCTGGAACATCTCAGGGCGCACTCACACTGTCCTTCTGAACCGGGCCAAAACATGTTTTACGGGTAAAGCCTAGTTCGTTTGACCAGTGTGAGTGCAACCGTACCGTGTCTAGTTGCGGTACGCTTGCCGTCCACGGCCCGTTTGAGAGAGGTGGGCTTTTGTAAAGCACGTTTGCACATGTACGAGCACGAGGCCTACGGTGGTTCTGAGGTCATTTCCTGTGCGCCTGTTGGGACGTAGAAAAAAGAAGGAGGGACCATGCGCGGACATTTAAAACAACGGCGGTGAAAGGTTCACGTTGGTGTGATGCGGAGGTGGAGTGTTTACTGCAGATTTGGTCGATGAAAAGATTGAAAAACAGTCGACAAGACGCACAAAAACTCCGAGGTCTACGGAAAGATCTGGAAACAAAGCCACGCATCGCCATGACGTCATCAATGCGTGTGACGTGTTACGGCGTGATGACGTATAGGCAGCAAGAAGCATTCTCCGAGGCCCAGGTAGTGTGAGTACAAACGGGCCTGGAGGGGGGGACAAGGACCCTAAAGCACGGGGCACGGGACGGAGGCACAGTGGGAGTGCGCCCTCAGTGGTGTAAGAATTTCACTTCCCGGTCGAATCATCAGAGGTGACAGAACTGAATCTTCTGTGTTAATTTCACCTCAAAAGCAGAAAACCAAACGAAGCGATCAGTCACTGAGGGAGGCCATCATCATGAAGCCTTGTATACTTTTAGTAACTGAACAAAAACCTGCAGTAGGTATTGCTTATCTTGTACGCAAACCTACTGAACTTTCACACACAGACAGAGGCGGATTGATGCACAGGCTGGCCTAGGCCCTAGCCCAGGGGCCCCAGGTGTGCAGGGGCCATTGTTGACATCTTCTCTTCTGGCGCAGCTACCGCATTTTTCGGATTATAAGTCGCAGTTTTTGTCATAGTTTGGCCGGGGGTGCGACTTATACTCTGGAGCGACTTATGTGTGAAATTATTAACACATTACCGTAAAATATCAAACAACAGCCCGGGCTGTTATTTATCTCAGTCACGTAAGAGACTAGGCGTATATCAGCAATCGTCTCACACACACACACACACACACACACACACACACACACACACACACACACACACACACACACACACACACACACACACACACACACACACACACACACACACACACACACACACACACACACACACACACACACACGTCAACCAATCAAAATTGGGCGGGGGCGGGTCATGGCAGAAGTGCTTTGTGAAAAAAAAGATGCTAGCTGCTACTTCCGTACCATTGAGTTGGCGGAGTTGTTCAGAAGTGACACCGAGGATTTAGACCAGTTCTGGGGCTCTAGGCCAAGGGGGGTTCCCCCTACCACAGGGCTATTTTAGAGCAACAATGAACCTAACATGCATGGCTTTGGACCGGGGGATGAAGTCCACACAGAAGGGCTCAAGCCGGCCCGTGGGTTTGACCCTGGAACCCCTTTACTGTGTTAAATTTTGGCAACAATCGGTAGCTATACAATTACCTCAAAAAGACATTTCAACTGTTTTTTGAGTTTTTAAACAATAATTTTCAACAAAATGCGGGGAAATATTTAATTTTGGGTCATAGTTTGTGTCGACTTGACGAACATTAGTCCAAGTTTCACTCTCTTTAGCTTTGTCTTTGGTCTCTACCAATTCCTCTTTCCGCTTAGCTGCTAAATGCTCCACCACGTTCACCAGCTCTGACTGTAGCTGTCTGCTTTTTGCTGCTGAGCGGGTAGTGTTCAGTGGGAGACTTATACTCCGGAGCGACTGTTAATCCGAAAAAGTGATTTGGTTATTTAAAAATAAAAACATGCTCGTACAGTCGTGATACAGCCACAGCTAAAACTCTATCAAATTCTGAACAATAAAGAAAAACAGCATTTCAGAATAAATCAAGTATTAACAATTTGTTCTATACGTTTGATCTCCAGTCTATATATATATATATATATATATATATAATATTAATGTAATATTATTTTGTGTGCAAACAACAGATACCTTTACACCAAATCCTTTCCCTGAAATCAAAACGAGGGCCGTGAACATTGGAGAACATAATGCAGAGTTGATATGGTTCCATCAAAGCGGTGAAACAGTGTCTTCTTCAGCCGAGTCACAGAAAGTGCAAAGTCATCCCACTAGAGTCTTGGCTCAACGACCAGGAAGTCAATGTGGTCCTTGTCTTTGGTCTTGAAGGCTTCGGCTATGATCTGAGCAGCATCCTTGTGTTCCCGACCTTTCAGGGAAATGTCATTGACCTCCAGGATGACCTGACCCACCTTCAGCTGGCCGCAGTTATGAGCTGAGCCTCCTTTCTGTCGACGGGCACATAAAGGAGAGGGGGGAGGGAAACAATGAGTGGACATATTCAGGAAGATGTGACAATGACAGAAAGAGTGATTAGTCCGTAAAAAGCCTGTGTTCGCTGGTGTCATACCTGTTGTTCTTGGATGTTAATTGTAGGTGCAACATTAAAGTTATCAACAATAAAGGCCATGGGTACCACTGTACGCAGACGACATGGTGCTGTCTATGGTAATGGGTTGAACATGAAGAGTTGACATTAAACAATTTGTTTCTGAATACAAATAAAGAAATTCCTGGGATTCATCTGTGCTTGATGGTGGTGGTGCGTGTCCGACTGCAACCATTGTTTTTGAGGTTGCACACAAACACCACTTCTTTTCCAGATGCATATTGAATATAGACAGATAGATAGATGTATAGATGTATAGATGGATGGTTCGATGGATGGATGGATGGATGGATGGATATATATATATATAGATAGATAGATGGATAGATGCATAGATAGATAGATTCCCCTTCCCCGTCCCAAAGCACTCCCAGGCGCCACTTTCTCACGACATTTAGAGACTTTTCACAGCTTCTTAGAACTGGATTTAGAAACAGAGCCTAGAGACAAATGTGTCCCTGGTTCTGGTCTTAGTGGAGACTTTGGTGCTGTTCTGGACTCTGATGCACCCATCACTCTGCAGTTAGTGTCCTCACTGAGCAGAGGGTGCTGCTAGGAGCCCCTTCACTCTGCAGTTAGTGTCCTCACTGAGCAGAGGGTGCTGTTGGGAGCCCCTTCACTCTGCAGTTAGTGTCCACACTGAGCAGAGGGTGCTGCTGGGAGCCCCTTCCCCGTCCCAAAGCACTCCCAGGCGCCACTTTCTCACTACTTTTTGCGACCTTCTTGGGAATTACATTTTTATGGGAAGAGGAAGAAATATCTGGTCGGCCTAATTCATTGACATGCATGTGGCTCAGAGTCCAGTTCAGTCTATGGGTCCGTCTCTGTCCTCTCACGCAGCAGCACTGTTGTTGTTGTTATGTACATACTTTTTTTATTACTTTACTGTGAGCTATAAATTTAAGACCAATGAAAAGTCATCCCACCTACATAAAAATGATCACAAACAGTTCCTTCAGTTCATTGTTTCCGTCTTACTGCTTTCGTCCTTATCAAGCCCGTTTTCAGTGAAACAGCAATAATTTACTCACTACACACTACAGAGGCAGATGTTTTAGTCAGGAGAGGAATGTCAGGTTGGCACAAACATGACTCCAAACTAACGGTAATGTTGGCTAACACATTAGAAAAAATCAGGTGTAGTGGTTAGCACTGTCGCCTCACAGCAAGAAGGTTCCAGGTAACTAGGCTGGGGCCCTTCTGTGTGGAGTTTGCATGTTGTCCCCGTGTCTGCGTGGGTTTTCTCCGGGTTCTCCGGTTTCCTCCCACAGTCCAAAGACGTGTAGGTGTTCGGTTCATTGATGACTCTAAATCACCCGTAGGTGTGAATGGTTGTCTGTCTCTGTTCGTCTCTATGTGTCCTGTGATAGACTGGCGTCCTGTCCAGGGTGTACCCCGCCTCACGCCCGATGTCAGCTCGGATCGGCTCCAGCCCCCCACGACCCCGACAGGGCCAAACGGTTGAAGACGAATGAATAAAATACTGTAATAGTCAGTACAATCAACAAAATCACAGTCCTTCGTAGTTCCTCCCGGTACTTGATACTTTCTGTCATTCCTGTACTTTAGATGGATTTAGAAATTTACCTAGTGAGCTGCGTTCATACGTGACATTTAGAGATATTGGAGAAAATGAGTGGTTTGAGTCGATGCCTGGGAAGAGTCATTTGCCAGTATGTGTGTCCATGTGTTAATGGTGTTACATGACCATTTGCTCTTGTTCTACTAGGCCCAACAGAGCCACATGGTTATCCCATCCATTAATGGGCCATTCATCGATCCCTTCTCCACTCAGGATAAATAGGACCACTGCCAAACCTGCCATGTTTATTTGCTGTGACATTCAATTACAAAGCAGCAGCTGAAAACATGCTGCAGGGCGTAGAGGCCAATAATATTGATTTCTTTCTCTGTGCAGACAGGCCAAGAAAATCTGAGGGCAATGAATCAACCAATTTTCCAGCTGATTCTACAACTCATATGACTATGAGCAAGGCATCAAGCCTGAGCTGCTTTAATGCAGCAGCTCCTAGAGGCCTAGAAGACACGGCTGAGGTTATAACAAGAAGCTCCCTGTCAAGAGTCGGTTCTGTCGGTCCCTCCTCTCTCCCTCTTGTGTGAGTTTGTCTGTTTTTCCCTGCATGTTTCTCCCCCCTGTGTCCCCCCCAGCTGCAGCCTGTTACGCTGATCACCTGCAGGACTATTAAGACCCTGCGCTGAGAGGCATGCAGCGCCGGACCGTTGTTATCCTTCCCTTGGTAAACGCTTCGTCGGATTGGCTCCTGTGTCTCGTTCGTTGTTTTTTGCGCTCCTCGTTGTTTCTATACTAACCGTTGTTTTCTTTGTTTCCTTCCGTCGTTTCCCCGTTCCTGTTTCCTCGCCCTGTTCCCTGATCGTCCGTCGTTCCTGTTTCCTCGTCCTGTTCCCTGATCGTCCGTTGTTTCCCTGTTCCTGTTTCCTCGTCCTGTTCCCTGATCGTCCGTCGTTCCTGTTTCCTCGTCCTGTTCCCTGATCGTCCGTCGTTTCCTCGTCCCTGTTTCCTCGTCCTGTTCCCTGATCGTCCGTTGTTTCCTCGTTCCTGTTTCCTCGCCCTGTTCCCTGATCGTCCATTGTTTCTGGCGTTCCTGTTTCCTCGTCCTGTTCCCTGATCGTCCGTCGTTTCCTCGTCCTGTTCCCTGATCGTCCGTCGTTTCCCTGTTCCTGTTTTCCCTCGACCGTCTAGTCTTAGTATTCATGTTTCCCCTGTAGTTGTTTCACGTTTTGTTTGTCGTTTATATTAAACGTTTGTTTGTACTTTTACCTTGGTCCGTGTCTGCGTTTGGGTCCAGTCTCCCAGTGTTATTTCCCAGCACTGTTCATGAAACTCCCTAAGCATCAAACGGGAGGTGGTCTGTCCCAGTTTACTGTCATTTCAGGGCCAAATACATTTCTGGTTTGAGTTGTGAGTTTGCAATGTCATCCAATAAGTGTTGTATTTTTCTGCATTCTTCAGATTTAATTTGGTTTGGTCTAATCTTCTGAGTGATAGTGTATCTGCCCTGATGCTGGCTGGGGTTTGTGATGTCAGCCGGGCTCAGGACCAGCTGGCTGAGGGGCTCATCTTTATGTTCAACTCTTGGCTGACAATCGTAATTATGGCAACATGCAGGGTCGCTCTTTTTGATATGGCTTCAGAATTGGATGTATCTTTTTGACTTAGGGCTTTTTTTTAGGGAGTTTGTGCTTTTTCTTCGTTCCTACCCTCACCTGTGGTCATGGAAGCTGGGTCAGGACCCAAAGAACCAGGTCGTAGGTACAAGCGTCTGAAATGTGTTTCCTCAGGAGGGGGGCTGGAGTCTCCCTTAGAGAGAGGGGGAGAAGTTCAGCATCCGTGAGGAACTCGGAGTAGAGCCGCTGCTCCTTTGCGTTGAAAGGAGCCAGTTGAGGTGGTTCAGGATCATCTGGTAAGGATGAACCCTGGGCGCCTCCCTAGGGAGGTGTTCCAGGCACGTCCAGCTGGGAGGAGGCCTCGGGGAAGACCCAGGACCAGGTGGAGAGATTAGATCTCCACACTGGCCTGGGAACGCCTCGGGATCCCCCAGTTAGAGCTGGTTAATGTGGCCCGGGAAAGGGAAGTTTGGGGTCCCCTGCTAAAGCTGCTGCCCCGAGACCCGACCCCGGATAAGAGGCTGAAGATGAGATGAGATGAGATGAAAATAAGCATGTAGAGTTTCATTTGGATTCTTGTACAGACTGATGTTGCAAGAATATAATTGGCTAACTATGCACATATTCATTTGCAATATCACACCGATTAGACACTGTGTTTTATAAGCTGCTAAATCGTCAAGGTCATCAGCAAACCCACTGACATCACTGTCGAGTGAAGGGAGTCATCGTTATGGAAATCACTGCACAGACACGAAAAATTCCTCAAGGATGCTCATAAAAGAGCTGGGTGGGGGTTTAACTCAGTGATAACTCATGTTGTTATCACCTCTCACCCTCAGCCCATATATTAAACACTTCTGTTATTGAAAACTGACCCAAAAGGTGGTCTATGAAGTCCCCCTCAGTGCGCCGTGACTTTATGTGTCATCAAGCGAACAAAAGATCAGTGGCTGACATCATGACAAGCTTCAGTCATTCATTCACTCATCATGTGTTCAGTAGCGTTGCCACAAGTACACTGGCCCTTTAAAGGTTAAAGGTTGAAGATGGGGAATGAGCAGAACACCGCCATCTAGTGTCTTAAGGTCGTAGTCTCAACAACAAAGTATAATTCCAGCAGTTGCCTTAAGGTGTCGCCCTTTATCTCCAACTTCAGAAGACAACTAAAAAATCACCACCTATCAAGCTCTGTCTGATATAGATCTGTTTCCTCAAGGACGACTGGGACGTATGCGTATGATTGTATGTGCATGTCATGTATCAATTATGTAGTTCTGGTGCTTTTGCGTGCATTTACTCATCATTTTTGCTTACAGGTGGTAACTGTGTATATTTGTGACTGTACCACTACCTTTCCATGAACCATGGGGTCCCCGCCTATAAGCTTTACTAGCTTCCTTTGGGAGACCCATTAACTGTCCTAAATGTCCTGTTAAATTCCAATTTTTCAATATTTCCATTTGCCCACTGGGGGCCGTGATGTCCTGTTAAAGCTAGCAGGCCCTATGCTGGTTACACCACGTGCTTAAAGATCACACACACACTGTCAGGCCTAGACTACTGTTCATGCAAGAGCCGCCAGGTCAAGAACATTTGACAGAGGTAAATGGGAAGCCAGTGTAGTGTAGTTAACTGCTATCAACACACTCCTTTCCTTTTCCACCCTGACCAGAAATACAGTTCAAAACTAACACAATTGCACTTTTTTTTCTTCCGATGTCTCAGGCTGGTCATCATTTGTCTTGTGAATAGCTTGTTCATCAGTTGTGGGCATTTTCAGAATGTACTCGTCCTTCTTTACACAAAAAGAAAGTGGCACATTTGGATCAGATTGTGCCGCATGTGGACCATGAACTCTAATTCATTTGCCCCCCCTGGTTCAGAAACATGTGTTGTGTCACTGTCTCACCTGAATGGTGACTATACGTGGCAGAGGTTGGCGTGTGTTGGCTCCCCCCTCTATAGCGATGCCAAGGGTTTTGGCATTTTTCACCACCCGTACCAAGGTAGTGGTGTGCACCGGGACCGGGGAGCCAGTCTGCTGGGACACAAAGTGAAGAGGGGTCAAACACAATTGAGAGCAAGGTTGAATCTTATATTGTCACCACTGCAAACTGTTTCAGACGTAGATCAGACCTGCAAACTCATCACCATTTGGTATTGGGGGGGGGGGGGGTAACCTCTGATCATGTTTTGGTGTGAGGAGGTAGGAAAGTTGGCATAGTTTGAACTTCCAGACTACCGGACTTTTCGGACTATAAGGGCGCACTCACACTGTCCTTCCGCAGCGGGCCAAAACAAGATTTACGGGTAAAGCCGAGTTCGTTTGACCAGTGTGAGTGCAACCGCTCCGCGCCTAGCTGCGGCACGCTTGCCGTCCACGGCCCGTTTGGGAGAGGTGGGCTGTTGTAAAGCACGTTTGCACTTGTACGAGCACGAGCGTGCGCACTTGTACGAGCACGAGGCCTACGGCGGTTCTGAGGTCATTTCCTGTGCGCCTGTTGGGACGTAGAAAAAAGAAGGAGGGACCATGCGCGGACATTTAAAACAATGGCGGTGAAAGGTTCACGTTGGTGTGATGCGGAGGTGGAGTGTTTACTGCAGATTTGGTCGATGAAAAGATTCAAAAACAGTCGACAAGACGCACAAAAACTCTGAGGTCTACGGAAAGATCTGGAAACAAAGCCACGCATCGCCATGACGTCATCAATGTGTATGACGTGTTACGGCGTGATGACGTATAGGCAGCAAGAAGCATTCTCCGAGGCCCAGGTAGTGTGAGTACAAACGGGCCTGGAGGGGGGGACAAGTACCCTAAAGCACGGGGCGCGGTGCGGAGGAACAGTGGGAGCGCGCCCTTATTTCACCATCACCTGCAACTATACACTCAAAAAATCCACCGTATTTGGTATAGAGCATGTAAAGATGCCGTGTGTCTGCTCCACAGGGTGGATGTGTGGACAGGAGTGTGCCACTGCAGCTATCATTGGAACACACTTTTCTCTTTCTTCATCTCCCTGCAGTAGAGTCCTTATTTTATACTTTTCTAGTTCTTCCTATCCCATATGAGTTTGCAGGCCTGTTAGATCTGTCACCTGCTTAGGGACTGTTCGTGTTTTTTCACCTGTGTTCATCATCACTAACTCTCCACCCTCGTCTGCCCTGCAATCACCTCACTCCCTTCACCTGTGCTGCCCTGCCCACTCCCACACCTGGCCCTCATCATCCTCATCAGCCTCCCATTCATTTACAACCCATTCTCCCCTCTGTCAGATCATCATGCCCTGCTCTCATCCTGTCGGCTTTTGCTCTGCCTGAGGCCTCGTCCACACGAACACGGGTATTTTTGAAACAGAACTTTTATGGCCACCGGTTAAAAAGAAAATCCTGTCCACACCACCAGTGTGATTAAAAATGTTCATCCACATGAAAACGCAAAATCTGTCAGCTGGTCACGTCTAGAGTTCTCCACAAGTTGTATCCATGGATACAACTCAATGTTTATTGTCACGCAGTGTGACGTCAAACAATGTTTTGCTCAGTTTTCCTGTCTGCCCCTGAAACTGGACTTTAACAAAAAGGTGTCACCCTGAACTCCGGTTACAAAAAACGTTGGTTTCAGGAGAAACAGCTATGGTGACGTGTGGATGAAAGGCCGAACCGTGAAACTGAGAAACACACAGTTTCAAAAATAACCGCGAGCGTGTGGACGTCCCCTGAGACTTCACCTAGACTTCTGCTGCAGGTTTTTTGGCCTCTCTCCCTTTAGTTTTGCTCCCTTTGTTTGCTGCCTTGTTTCTTTCTTTAAAGAAATCTTGTCTTCTGGACTTTCTGAATTCATTCTTTTAGGTTCAGTGTTTTCCGAGACGTTACAACATCAAATAACACTTGTAAAGGACTCGAACGTGCCTGTTGGAGTAACGAATTAGTCCAAACATGTCGATGTGAAAGTCCACTTTACAATTAATTGGGTTTTTGCCATCTGACTGGTGATAATCTACCAAATGCCGCCCATCTGGTCATCTCATTAGTTAAACGCTTGCCTATCTGAAATGATACAGTAGTTTTACTTAATGGATAAAGAGTGCTGTGTTTTTCAAGGACAACTATGACAAAGAGTTTCCCACCCGGAAAACAATGCTGAGGCTTCTTACTTGTTTATATTCTGCATTTCTTCAGAGCCACAGTAAAATATTACTGTGTTGTTATTTGTGCATGAAATGCGTCCTGACTGCGGGGCCTTGGTGCTCAAGCATCTCTTATATAATCTGCTTTAATGTTTCTCAGTTTGTACCAGTTTCTCTTCTTTATCTTTCGCTGTCACGTGCACACTTAACTGGATCACGCTGATCCCAAATGACACAGGGAAAGGAAGCTGATTTGCAAAGGAGGCAAATTAAATTATCATTTTTGTTTACTGGTGGCAACAGACACAAACTGTTAAACCTTTCCAAGTAGTTTTGTCACTTAAACATAAGAAAACTGTGTTTTAAACTGCAAGTGTAGATTTAGGTGTGCGTGCATGTCGTGCTCATGCCTCCAGTAGGGGTTCAAATCTAGGAAATGCTGCTGTGGGTCACGTTAAAGGGTGGAAACTACGAGCAGAGTGGTGAATCAGTGGAGCCCTCACTTGTCTGGTCCCTAGAGGAGGTGCGTGGGTCCCCTGCTGGCTTTTGCTGGGTCGAGGGCTGCCGTCCTTACTGAGGCCTCCCGCCTCGGCTATATCCACCCCGCTGTCCTCGCTCAGGGTCTGGCCACTGTCGGACAGCTGGGACAGGGGAGCCACTGGGTGAGACACTATGATGTTAGTACACAAACAGGGAATGCTTACAGCGACAGGGTATGGTCTGCTCTTAGAGAGGGGACTCAGCTGCAGAGAGAGACAGGCTTATTTTAGAGAGAAACTTCCCATCCAAACATACATGTCATCACATTTCAATATGATTTGATCATATTTAGTATAATAACAGCGGTCAGAGCAGTCGCCCCATGTAAAGAGGCTAAAGGACTCCAACCTGCGACCCTTTGCTGCATGTCTCCCCCTCTCTTTCTCACCCCATTTCCTGTCTGTCCTAAATAATAAAAGGGTTAAAAACTGCCAAAAGAAACGATTTTATACTGTTTCACTTGTTCCGTGAGACAGTGGTGGAGTGGAGGCAGCGTGTCAGTCTCCGAGATCATTTGGGAAGGGGCGAAAATCCTGATTTCTGATTGGATAAACCATCTGTCTATCACCAACACACGGGCCAAACCAACCAATCAGATGACTGAAGTGTGTGATGTGCTAACAGCGTGGAGGCAAAGCTCAGAAAGGAAACAACATGTGGGTAAAGGAGATTTTCCCTTTGTGTTTAAGGTGAATTTACGGATTAAAGGCCCAATTTCAGGAGCCCGGTCCATATTAAACAGAAGGATCCAGAGAACAAAGAGTTAGTGAGCGGCTTGCTCCATAGCTGCTCATCTCATCCGTGGAAGCCTCCATGTTGTTTACACTCAACAGTCTCTTCTGTTTCACTTCAATCCACCAAAGAAACCAACGCTGATTGGTTCGGTCGCTTGGCCCCACGTTACCAGACTGATCTGAGAGTAAAACACAACGGAGCTCAGAGATCAGGATGGGCTGGATATCTCATCTCATCTCATCTTCAGCCTCTTATCCGGGGTCGGGTTGCGGGTGCAGCAGCTTTAGCAGGGGACCCCAAACTTCCCTTTCCCGGGCCACATTAACCAGCTCTAACTGGGGGATCCTGAGGCGTTCCCAGGCCAGCGTGGAGATCTAATCTCTCCACCTGGTCCTGGGTCTTCCCCGAGGCCTCCTCATCTATAATATATTGCCCTAGCCACACATAAAGATTATTAATTGTTTGAGACTTTGAATATGCACCAGCACATTTATTTCCTGCCATCAGAGTAACGTAACGTAATATGATCACAGGCAACTTTGCCCACTAGCTGCATGTTACGTTGAAGCATGCGTGAGATGCATCTATGCACAGACGTGTGTACCTCTTTGCTGCGGTGTAGAGTCTGCAGACAGACGGTTCATGTCTGTCATGATGACTCTCTGGGTGAGAGCAGGGGAGCAGGCTCGAACCGGACTATAGGATGATGCAGCCGGTGTGATGAGAGAGGGGCAGGGGGAGGGACATGGCGAGGGATGGGGTGACGGATGAGGCGATGGCATGGGAGATGCCGCTTTGGAAGAGGACGCAGACTTTGACAAGTAGGAGGACTTCTCGTAGGAACTGGATCTGCTGGCCAGCTTGATAGATGACTCTGACTTAGCAGAGATGGAGGAGTCCCGGTGGTGCTGGAAGCCCGGGCAGGTGTGGTGGTGGAAGGGATGAGGGAAGTGGGAGTGGTTGTGGTGTTCAGAGTCAGAGAGTTGGAGGGAGCTCTGGCAGGTGTGATGGAGTGCATTGAGGGAAGTGTGGCTGGTGGATGGCGAGGACTGCTGGGTGGTGGGGAGGGATTTGAGCGATTTGTGGAGGCAGTCCTGGAGCAGCCGGGTCGGGCCGGTGAAGAG
The DNA here is from genome assembly GCF_963691815.1 of Echiichthys vipera. Taxonomy (NCBI): domain Eukaryota; kingdom Metazoa; phylum Chordata; class Actinopteri; order Perciformes; family Trachinidae; genus Echiichthys; species Echiichthys vipera. The sequence continues at coordinate 32,413,197 of NC_139829.1, read as the reverse complement.
CACGTTAGCGCCGGACTGCATCCGCCTGGCTGAAGGCTTCCGGCTAAGCTCCCTCTCCCTAGACGGCCTGTTCTGAGCCTGGATAGAGCCAGGCATGAAGAACGGAGGAGATTCACCTGAAGCCTGCACTTCATCCTGCAAATGAAGAGAAGGACACAGAACGACACGAGTGTAAAAAGCCTCTAAATTACAGTCTTTAAGATTTCCGTCCTGGTTGAGGGTTGAGGAGAAGCACTCAGGGGAGAACACATATTAAGTACGGGAGTGTTTTTTTAATTTGTGCCTTTTTCACATCAATTTATGTCTTGATCTGCGTAAAGGAAAACACTCAGGCGACAACTGAGTAAGTAAGACATTCTGTGTTGCTTTCAAATATTTATTTTCCTGTAGATCAGCTTGAGTACGATGCTGCTGAGTCAAGACACACACATGATTTACCTTTCCCTCCTCTTTTGTGTCTTGTGTTTGGGGAAGTAGCTTCTTTAAATGTGCATGTGGAACCTGTTCAAGTAAATGATGAAATCATTCATTTTAATTTACGTATAAACCCCTGGACGTTAATAGCCGGTAATATGCAGATGATGCAGTGATATATACATCAAAATTGCCCAACAATGGGATATTAAAACCATACAAAACTGTCTCTCTAAGAAATTATAGCTTTAAGTCCCACTCCAGACATGTGTTAAAGTATTTCAAAACTACTCAAATATGATTCATATTTTATGTAATATGGATTTCCCTCATAGAAAGTAAAAACTTGAGCTGGAGCAACATCTACTGTTTCACCATTATTGTACATTTTTACACACGTCATATATTTGTTAGCTTGTTAGCTTGTTACTGTCTGACAGCTGTGATGACAGTATGTTTTCTCTCCGTGCTGACGGTCCACTCTGAGCTGGAGGTTGACGTTCCAACTGACGCTTACATGAATACATGTTAATCTCAGAGCTCAGAGAAGTGCACAGACTTCTCCTCCTTCAGGAGATGAATGTGAAAACACCTCTCTAGTGACAACCTTTCCTCAGTTACAAGACACTGTAGCAGGGGTGGGCACTTCCTGTCCTGGAGACCCACTGTCCTGCATGTGTTAGGTTCCTCCCTACCCTAACACACCTGAGTCTAACACACCTGAGTCTGACACACCTGAGTCTGACACACCTGAGTCTAACACACCTGAGTCTAACACACCTGAGTCTGACAGACCTGAGTCTAACACACCTGAGTCTGACAGACCTGAGTCTAACACACCTGAGTCTGACATACCTGAGTCTGACACACCTGAGTCTGACACACCTGAGTCTAACACACCTGAGTCTGACACACCTGAGTCTAACACACCTGAGTCTAACACAGCTGAGTCTAACAAACCTGAGTCTAACACACCTGAGTCTAACACACCTGAGTCTGACAATTATCAAACTGTGACGAGCTTCAGCTGCTTGTAAACGAGCAAATCATTAGACTCAGGTGTGTTAGACTCAGGTGTGTCAGACTCAGGTGTGTCAGACTCAGGTGTGTTAGACTCAGGTGTGTTAGACTCAGGTGTGTTAGAGCAGAGAGAAACCTAAAACATGCAGGACAGTGGCTCTCCAGGACCTGATCTGCCCACCCCTGCCCTATAGTCAGTGTCAGACATTTTAGAAACAGAAGAAAAACACTTTTTTTTAGTGTAGGGGGGCTTTAATACATTTAATCTTACACTCATGCCGTACAAAACTCTCTTAAGTCCCATTCAAACCACATATTGATCATGTCTTGCATTAACGGTGGAATTGCTTTTATAGACCAATTAAGAAGTTGTTATATACTTAATGTTGGAGATAAACTATGAATTAGCTTATATTACCAATTTTGGATTATGCTGATGGTTACACACACACACACACACACACACACACACACCAGACACACACACACACACACACACACACACACACACACACCAGACACACACACACACACACACACACACACACACCATACCTTCATAACATTATCACTGGTATGGAATCAAAGGGGCTATGGACTCGACTGGCCTTCTTGCAGTATAAGAAGACATAATTTTTGGTTGGACTTATTTTTAAGGGTGCACTCACACTGTGCCTCCGTACCGTGCCCAAACAGGTTTCACGGCTAAAGCCTAGTTCCTTTGACCAGTGTGAGTGCAACCGTACCGCGTCTAGGAGCGGCACGCTTGCCGTCCACGGCCCGTTTGGGAGAGGTGGGCTTTTGTAAAGCACGTTTGCACATGTACCAGCACGAGCGTGCGCACGTGTACGAGCACGAGGCCTACGGTGGTTCTGAGGTCATTTCCTGTGCGCCTGTTGGGACGTAGAAAAAAGAAGGAGGGACCATGCGCGGACATTTAAAACAATGGCGGTGAAAGGTTCACGTTGGTGTGATGTGGAGGTGGAGTGTTTACTGCAGATTTGGTCGATGAAAAGATTCAAAAACAGTCGACAAGACGCACAAAAACTCAGAGGTCTACGGAAAGATCTGGAAACAAAGCCACGCATCGCCATGACGTCATCAATGCGTGTGACGTGTTACGGCGTGATGACGTATAGGCAGCAAGAAGCATTCTCCGAGGCCCAGGTAGTGTGAGTACAAACGGGCCTGGAGGGGGGGACAAGGACCCTAAAGCACGGGGCACGGGACGGAGGCACAGTGGGAGTGCGCCCTAAATGTTTCCACTCCACCTATCCCCGATACGTACAACAATTTATTTGCAGCTTATACTTAAAAAAAACAAGTTAAAACAAACAAAGACACATACCAGTGCAATGTTCTGTAAGGCATTCATGTTCTCCTCCGGGTCTTTTCCCGTCCAGTCACCGATGGATCCATCAGTCTGAAAGAAACAGTATGAAGCGTTGGAGCACTGCACACAGGGCTAAATCACTAATAAAAGTAAATATGGTTTACTTGATTCTACTAAGTGCAGGTGCCAGATGGATGGGATTTGCACCACAGGGCATCATAACGAGAAACACCTGAATGATTGGGAACATTTGAGGCTAAAGACTGAGATTTAATTAGCTGCCTGTCCACTGCTGTGCCAAACGTGGGTGAGCGTGTGAGTGCTGCCAAGACCGGCTGCTTTTCAATTATCAAGATGGCTCTAGCTCCGGGAGGCGAGGAGAGGAAAGGCGGCTAATACAGAATAGTAGTTTCCGATGTTGGCTTCAGTCCGGTGTCCTTTAAGGGGGTCCACATGGTCCACATGGTCCACGATGTCATTTACTGTAAATGACCAAGAGCCAATAATGTGCTCTGAGAGTGTTATAAGAATTATTATAGTAATTAAGAAGCTGTCAACAGATAAAATACAGATGCATATTAAAGTAGAGATACATTCAAATCAATAAAAGATAAAACAGTAAATAGTCTCACTGATGGCAGTGGACATCTACACACCATCTAATCCAACCCTGTGAATATTCTCACTTGTCCTGGTCATCGTTACCCTCAAATCATCTAATCTAACCATTCACACTTTGCAATTCGGGGTTCAGTGTCTTGCCCAAGGACACTTAGGACATGTGAACCGAGGGAGGTGGGGATGGAACCGCTGATCTCTCGAATGGAGGACGACCCACTCTGTCACTGAGCCACAGTCGCCCCAGTGCATCATGGGAGTTTCCGGTTAGGCTTTTTCTAACCTTCTGCTTCGCCCACAGATGCGTCCTCCTGATGCTCCACTGCACATGTGCACTGTTGAGCTCTTTGTTCCCTCCAGGAACAGAAAGTTTACTCAGATGAACCTGGTTTTGAATGTGAGTCCACACTCACATTCAATGAGTTCAATCAGCAGGATAGGGAGGAATACGTAAAGTACATTAACGTGATTTCAGTAAACATAGGTATTACCTTTTTAGAGTGTCTCAGAAGGTCGGACGAAGTGAAAAAGAGATTAATGAAAGCCTTTTCTTTCTCGCTCGGCGCCCTTATAGCAACACGAGTGCAGTGCAGTCAATGTCAGAGATTTCAGGAGGCGTAAACGTAAGAAAGACACACTGAGTGGAGCGGATCTTTATAAGATGTAATCAGTTTTATAACATTATTTTATATTAACATTTATACCCTTGGAAGGGTTTCATCTGTCTGCCTTCTATCTATTTAGTTGTCACTGACATAATAAGCTTGTAAGCTCCAGTATAAAGGGCTCCAGCTCTAAATAGCCCTTCCCCCTTTCCTTGGCAGCTATCGGCTACTCAAAATAAACGCTGCATAGAAACACTCATCCATGACAATAGTGTGTCATAACATGGTGTAGAGCGACTAAGTGACTGTCAATTAAATGTGATTAGCTGTTTATTGGGGGCTGCAGTTTCACACCCACGGTAATGAGTGTGTCAGCGCAGTTAATTGCTCAGAAATATGGTGCGGTGCAGCAAACAGCGCCAGCAGCACGCTCTTAATATCAGCAACGACTAACCATGACAACCAATGCAGAGAGTTTGGTCAGGGAGCGGCTCGGAGAGAGAAATGACACACCCTTCATTCGAGCCAAGACCAAACCGTAACGTTAGATGAAATTGCACGGCTGGGTCTATTAGGGCCAGGGTTGAATCTGGAGAAATGCCATGACCAAAAGAACCAGGTCCAGGGTACAAGCGGCCGAAATGGGTTTCCTCAGGAGGGGGTCTGGAGTCTCCCTTAGAGAGAGGGGGAGAAGTTCAGCATCCGTGAGGAACTCGGAGTAGAGCCGCTGCTCCTTTGTTGAAAGGAGCCAGTTGAGGTGGTTCAGGATCATCTGGTAAGGATGAACCCTGGGCGCCTCCCTAGGGAGGTGTTCCAGGCACGTCCAGCTGGGAGGAGGCCTCGGGGAAGACCCAGGACCAGGTGGAGATTAGACCTCCACTGTGGCCTGGGAACGCCTCAGGATCCCCCAGTTAGAGCTGGTTAATGTGGCCCTGGAAAGGGAAGTTTGGGGTCCCCTGCTGGAGCTGCTGCCCCCGCGACCCGACCCGTGATAAGTGGTTGAAGATGAGATGAGATATATATAGTAGGAAGGATAGGAGGGGGATTGGAAGGAATGAAGACATCGGAGTTTCGATCTTGTCATTTTTGACCAGCCACAACCTTTGGCAAGGCACTTTTTAGGGGGTGCAGATGCCCTCCCATACTACCCTGGTAGAGGCCCGCCTGTTGGAAGAAGTGGATCAGAAGCCGACTGTACCCTGGCACAATGAGGTCTCTGAGGATTGATGCTCGGTGTCAAAGACTGATGCAATGGCACACACGCCAATCGCTCTCAGTGATCTATGCAGATTCTATGAAAAGATATCGAATAATGCACTGCGTAAGAGCCGGGGGGACAAACCCCCAAACCCCCCTACTGAAGTTTGGGCAAAGTGCTGAATGTCCTCAAGTGCTGGAAACGCCCCCGTGGTGATAAGTACCTTAACATAGGGGTAATGAAAAACTGGGATGGCATTGAGTGTTACTTTGTGACACTGTAAATCTTGCAAAATGGATTTTATTAAATCTAAGCGATGGTGGCAAAATAAATGCTGGGATACTTGTCCTCGAACTCACACGTCAAAAGTTTCCTCAATAAAACTTGTGAAGCGAGAAAACTTCCAGGTATTTGGACTAAAAATGGAGTTTGAATCAGAACACAGACTGAAAAAAGCTTCATTTCTTTACTTTCTTGAGTTGTGATATTGTAACAAACGACCAATACGTCAGTTAAATGGCAGATGATTTAAGTGGCAAAGTGGAGCAGGGCGAGAAAAAAGAAGGCTAACGCCACACGATACTACAGTGGATGACACATTTTATGTTGTGATTGTTTCTGGACAGTCTCTCTCTCTCAGTCTTTTTGTCTCCCTCTGTCTGTGTTTCCCTGCATGTGTGCTTTTCCCTTGTCTCGGTCACTTAGGTCCGGTAGGCGTTCCCCCCAAGCTGCAGCCTGTTACGCTGATCACCTGAACCACTACAAATACCTCGAGCTGACAGGCATGCAGCGCCGGACCGTTGTAGACCCTTAACTGGTAAAACTATTCCCCCCGGATTGGCGTCCCCTTTCTCGTTGTGGTTATCACGCTCCCTGTCGTTACGTATTCTAATCGTGTTTGTTTCTGTTTCTCCGTAGTTTCCCGTGTTCCTGATCTTCCGTCGTCTCCTCGTTCCTGTTTTTCCCGTGATCGTCTTGCTATTATATTACAGGTTTTCTCTGTAGTGTTTTGCATTTGTCTGTTAGTATTATTAAACGTTTTGTCTGTACTCTTACTTCGTGTCCGTGTCTGCATTGGGTCCACCATTTTAGTTTGTTATCTCTGTACCGCTCACGACATTTTAAGGAATAGTAGATAAGGGATCTACCGTAGCATCATGGATCACAGGGGCCGGGTGGATGCAGTAGCCGCGTGGATGCAGCACTCCCAGACCTCCGTGCCAGACCTGGTGGGCCTCCCTCTCACGGTGCAACACCAGCCTGTCGTACAGGTCCAGGTCCTGGGGAGCCACCAGACTCCTCACCTCAGACAACATGGACAACTGGAGGAGAGGAGGAGAAAACCAAAGTGAGATATGAGCACGCACGAGAGACGAGCAGAGAGTTACTGAGGGTTTAAAGTTACTGTGTGTAGGATTGATACGATTACAGCGTCTTTGCAATTATTCCAACCCTACACGTTGTGCCTTAGGAGGAATGAGCGAGATTAGTTTTGGGTCTTAAAAGTAAACTGAAAAGTATGTCAGCAGAAAAGATTGTTGAAAACTTGTTTGCCACTTAAATAAAAAATGATTACTTGGGGCGCACTCACACTGTCCATCTGTACTGTGCCCAAACAGGTTTTACAGGTAGTTCCTTTGACCAGTGTGAGTGCAATTATACCGCGCATAGCTGCGGCACGCTTGCCGGCCACGGCCCGTTAGGGAGAGGTGGGCTTTTGTAAAGCACGTTTGCACGTGTACGAGTACGAGGCCTATGGCAGCTCTGAGGTAATTTTCTGTGCGCCTGTTGGGACATAGAAAAAAGAAGGAGGGACCATGCGCGGACATTTCAAACAATGGCGGTGAAAGGTTCACGTTGGTGTGATGCGGAGGTGGAGTGTTTACTGCAGATTTGGTCGATGAAAAGATTCAAAAACAGTCGACAAGACGCACAAAAACTCCGAGGTCTACGGAAAGATCTGTAAACAAAGAGACGCATCGCCATGACGTCATCAATGCGTGTGACGTGTTACGGCGTGATGACGTATAGGCAGCAAGAAGCATTCTCCGAGGCCCAGGTAGTGTGAGTACAAACGGGCCTGGAGGGGGGAACAAGGACCCTAAAGCACGGGGCACGGGACGGACGGACAGTGTGAGTGCGCCCTTACCTCTGGTACCATTGCTCCTACCTTTGCATGTGTGTTAAAGAGCTCAAACAAAGCCATGGCCAGTGGCTCCACTCCTATGTGTCCCTCCTGGTACTCCAGCAGGTAGTAGGCCATGGTCTGCCTCTCTGGCTCCGTCAGCACCATGTAGGCCTGCTGCTCCAGTGACACCTGAGCCCCTGGCGGGCCCACACTTCTGTACGCTGCTGACTGGATGGACAGATAGAGAAAACACTAGGGTCACACAGGTAGGATAAGAAAGGTTATCTCACTCTTCAAGCCCAATAGCATGCAAATAGAAAGTCTTCAGATGTGTGCAGACCTTCCATCCTCCCGTGCACACACACACAGATGTGACTGAGCCCAGGGAAAAATGCACCACTTCAAAGCCGCAGCACGAGTCAGTCAGAACTTGTTTGCCTTCAGGACTCCGTCATTATCTTTCTAAGCAGCTTGAAAGAGCTCATCTCACTGTTGGTAGATTGAGTGAGTTGCAGCGAGGTCCTGTGGCTTTACACAGACGGTGAAAACCTTTGTATGGATTAAACAGAATAAATAGGAACCTGCGAGGGGGGAAGAGCTGCTGGGAAAGATTGTTCCCTCTCTCGTGCTTTTGGTAAATGGTAAATGGACTTGTACTTATAAAGTCATTGATGACTCTAAATCACCCGTAGGTGTGAATGGTTGTCTGTCTCTGTTCGTCTCTATGTGTCCTGTGATAGACTGGCGTCCTGTCCAGGGTGGACCCCGCCTCACGCCCGATGTCAGCTGGGATCAGCTCCAGCCCCCCGCGACCCCGACAGGGACAAGAGGTTGAAGATGAATGAATGAATTGCACATTCTGAGGGGAAGTCACGCGATATCCAGAGTTAGAGGTTTTCTGTCATTATTTTGATCATCTAAACTTCATCTGGAGGCAATAAAAGAGGCCTTTTGTCATGTTTATTATGAAACAAAACGCTAATGCACTGCACATTCAGTCCACATAAAAGAAGGAACAACAGAAATAAACAGCCAAATAAAGATTCCCAGGGGAAACAAAGGCAACGAAACCAGAAGGCATAGGGAGGATAATAAAAAAGCTCCTTAGAGGAGCTCATAAATCAGTTTTGTTTGTTTTAGAGGAAGGGATTATTGCATGTTAACCTTAAAACAAGGGTTAAATCAGTCTAAAACACCCTGACACAAATCAATTAGTGGCAAAAGGCTACTCTAAATGATGGCGTGTCAGCGCTGGTGTTCTTCCAATCACATCTCTCGAGCACGGGCCCTAATTAAAACACAGCACACTGCCTTCACTAACAAGATGCTTTTTGATAACCACCCCATCACTGAGTCACGCGGATACAAGCGCTGAATATTCATTCTTGTCCCATTCAGCTTTCAGCATCTTCCGTACACTGTCTCTGATTCATCCACGGTTACCCAGGGGCTGTTGAAATGCTTGTTGGACCCATCCGGTCTTAAACTACGACGCTCATTAGACGTGCCGGGGGGCACAGAAGTTGGACCTATGTCTGAAGAATAGCTGCTTCATTACAGAAGAGCCATTGATGCAGACTGTTTTGGATTTCTGCACATATTAGCACGCAGCTACGTCGTTTACGTGCAGTTTAAAAAACGATTATAATGGAGTGAAGGGCGTACTCCGGTTTCTCAAACACCATGTAAACACAGAGTTCTCCTACCCTGGTTAACAGACCTAGATAACTCATTTAGTAACCGGAGATCTCCTGCATGTAAATGCTTTACCCGCGTTACTGTCGTGTTTCTCGTCTGCGCATGTGCCTTGGTTGGAACTTCCCCCTCCCCACTCTGCGCCAGTGGCTTTTGATCCAGAAATAGAATAAACCAGGAAGCATTGGCGCTAAAAACAACGTGAAAATTACAACAATAGGGCGTTCCCTTTAAACCGAAGGAGGATTTCGCCATGGCAACTAAGACCACTACCAAGAAACTACCTGTGTCTGTCGTAACTCTGTCCGATTTACATCCAGCTTGGAAATGTCAACACAGACACAATACTCGACAAAATTGTGCTTTTATTAGTGGGTCATATCCCTAGGAAGGTGTTCCAGGCACGTCCAGCTGGGAGGAGGCCTCGGGGAAGACCCAGGACCAGGTGGAGAGATTAGATCTCCACACTTGCCTGGGAACGCCTCAGGATCCCCCAGTTAGAGCTGGTTAATGTGGCCCGGGAAAGGGAAGTTTGGGGTCCCCTGCTGGAGCTGCTGCCCCGCGACCCGACCCCGGATAAGAGGCTGAAGATGAGATGAGATGAGATGAGATGATTATCAATCAGCATTGCTCTAAGGGCGCACTCACACTGTCCTTCTGCACCGCGCCAAAACAGGTTTTTCGGGTCAAGCCTAGTTCGTTTGACCAGTGTGAGTGCAACTGCTCCGCGCATAACTGCGGCCAGCTGGCCGTCCACGGCCCGTCTGAGAGAGGTGGGCTTTTGTAGAGCGCGTTTGCACGTGTACGAGCACGAGCGTGCGCACGTGTACGAGTACGAGGCCTACGGCGGTTCTGAGGTCATTTCCTGTGCGCCTGTTGGGACATAGAAAAAAAAAGGAGGGACCATGCGCGGCCATTTAAAACAATGGCGGTGAAAGGTTGACGTTGGTGTGATGCGGAGGTGGAGTGTTTACTGCAGATTTGGTCGATGAAAAGATTCAAAAACAGTCGACAAGACGCACAAAAACTCAGAGGTCTACGGAAAGATCTGGAAACAAAGCCACGCATCGCCATGACGTCATCAATGCGTGTGACGTGTTACGGCGTGATGACGTATAGGCAGCAAGAAGCATTCTCCGAGGCCCAGGTAGTGTGAGTACAAACGGGCCTGGAGGGGGGGACAAGGACCCTAAAGCACGGGGCACGGGACAGAAGGACAGCGTGAGTGCGCCCTAACTCACTCTTAGATAGGACACATGTGACCTGCGAGCTTGGGACTCTCTGGTAACTAAGCTCTAGCTTCTATCTGACGTTCATGAGCGTAGATCTGGCAGATCTCCCTCTCCCTGTTTCTGGGGAATGTAAATAAAGAGGCTCCCTGCCAAGATCCTGTCTCTGTCTTGACCTTCCATGTTTCCTAAAAGCTCTTTGCAAATTAAAATCCATAAATTCAGTTTGTAAACAACACTTTTAATCATAAATCCTAATTTACTTTTAAAAACTTTATCACCATTTGAAGATTTTGACTGGAGTAATACGTAATAACCATGTTGACAATTGTGTCCCCTTAATAAAGCTTTAAAAACCTCTTACATTTCACACATTTTGTGAAGTGATTTGAAGTGTTTTCATATAAATGGTTAAGTCAAAACATACATGCTTGATATTTACAGTCATTTTATCAATAACACACTAATTGAACGTCACTCAAAGCCGACCACGCGTGTCAAAGCTCAACTGGAACCCGTGGAAACCAGACCCCAGACCAGACGTGAGGAGTCTTGGGTATTGTGGTGTCAGCACAACTAAAACATGCAGCTAAACTGTGAGAGCAGGCGTTCTACAAACTGCAGGTGCAACAAGATAAGGAAGCCCTCGAAAAACCAATTTGAGGAGGCGACACACTCGTTAACTACAGCAGAAGGTCTCATTAACCACAGAGAGTCTCACATTATAACACCGAGGGAGGATGAGGATGAATCTGCAGGACGGGAGAAAGAGCCTGAACTGCAAACAAAGCATTTCCCGAGCTCAAGCAAACCCTCCGAACCTGGTGACGAGAGTTAGATGGAGCAGAAATTCCCTCCAACCAACCTGACATGGTAATCACTCACCTAACTCACTCACTCATCTTTAACCACTTATCCAGGGCCATCCTCCAGGGGCAGCAGCTTTAGCAGGGGACCCCAAACTTCCCTTTTCCCAGGCAACATTAACCAGCTCTAACTGGGGTTCCCGAGCCCCCCCCCCCCACCTGGCCGCCACGTTTAAAAACGACAGCCTTGCGTCACACATCACCTGCACAATTATGGAGTGGTAGTTTTGGCGATTGATGAATGCGTAATCATTCATGGATGGTGCCTTCAGACACACATGAGTACAATCAATCGCTCCAACCACAATTTTTATTTGTTTTATTAGTTTTAAGAATCTGTTTTGATCTGTTCTTAATATGTGACGGCTTCTGCTTAATGACAGCTGAGGTTTGTTCATTATTTTCAGATACACAGGCTGAAATGTGCGTACACGACCTCAGACCAGACGTGAGATTTGATCGTAGCTCATGCTCACGTCCAAATTGATAAATGCCGACGTTTGCCAGGAAACGATCGTACGCACGTTTTTCTGCCGTACGTTCGTTTGATAAATGAGGCCCACTGAGTGTTAAAGTCGAGGTCAAGTGGCAGGTTTGTCATTAGATTAATGACTTTGGACCGATTCTAGTCCCACGTCTGTTCAGGGATACAGAAAAAGAGATGACAAGCTCAGATGGAGAAACAGCTATGTAAGAGTACCGTCTACTCTACACAACCTAAAGAATGCTAATATGAACACACTGGGACGTAATGCATGGCTGCCATTCTTACCTTTCCTAACACAGGTGTGGCTCTGGCTGAGGATGGTCTGCAACAAAGAAGAAAACAACGTGCAGCACATTTAGGAAACAACTTATATTCATCCTGAAACACGTTGTTTTGAGAACAACGCACACATGTGAAAGCATCAACATAAATACCTGCATACCTCACCAATCCGTATGCACACGCAACATTAAAACACGACATTAACACGGCCTATTGAACGTGTAATGAAGTGTTGAGCCTTCTTCCCGAGGCAGCAGCATACAGAGAAATGCATAGCTCTCCAACATCTCCATCAGGGCCGGCTCCGTTAGGGCCGGGAGAGGACGGATGAGGGTCTCCGCACACTGCTCTGCTGTCAAACACAATCTTCCGCAGCAACAGGGAAAGGTTTTCACGTCCCGGACCCCCCAGTGACGGACCGAGATGAGATTTTCACATGACCGCCATTCAGATGACACCATTTCACAGTATGCTGCGCTTTCACAGTATCACGGTACAAGGTATTACACACTGTAGTATTATTATAGTTATTATCATCAGTTTCAATGACCCTTAAAGAAATGAAAACAGGTGAGTTTGTGCTTTATTATAGTTGATATGGAATGTTCTCCTCCCCAGATACTGTAGAGAAGCAAATATAATCATCTTCTGTGATTATATCACTGCAACCCTGCGGAGCTGATGCAGGAGGGTGGTTTGGGATGACGGGGGAGCCATGCGGTGTATGTCCCTGTCGGCGTTACTATGCTGAGGGTTTTATGTCGCTAAATTGTTTTATTTATTATTCATAGTTGTTTTCTTTGTACGGAATGAACTAAGGGCGCACTCACACTGTCCTTCTGCACCGGGCCAAAACCGGTTTTTCAGCTAAAGCCTAGTGCGTTTGACCAGTGTGAGTGCACCCGCTCCGCGCATAACTGCGGACAACTTGCCGTCCACGGCCCGTTTGGGAGAGGTGGGCTTTTGTAGAGCGCGTTTGCACATGTACGAGCACGAGCGTGCGCACGTGTACGAGCACGAGCAGGAGGCCTACGACGGTTCTGAGGTCATTTATGTGCGCCTGTACGGACATAGAAAAAAGAAGGAGGGACCATGCGCGGACATTTAACAACAACAACAATGGCGGCAAAAGGTTCACGTTGGTGTGATGCGGAGGTGGAGTGTTTACTGCAGATTTGATCACGTGTTTTGGCACGTGTTTTTACCTTTACACGCAAACACAACGCCGGAGCAGATCAGAGCTCACTTTAGTGTTTTTACCTTTACACGCAAACACAACGCTGGAGCAGATCAGAGCTCACTTTAGTGTTTTTACCTTTAAACGCAAACACAACGCTGGAGCAGATCAGAGCTCACTTTAGTGTTTTTACCTTTAAACGCAAACACAACGCTGGAGCAGATCAGAGCTCACTTTAGTGTTTTTACCTTTACACGCAAACACAACGCTGGAGCAGATCAGAGCTCACTTTAGTGTTTTTACCTTTACACGCAAACACAACGCTGGAGCAGATCAGAGCTCACTTTAGTGTTTTACCTTTACACGCAAACACAACGCTGGAGCAGATCAGAGCTCACTTTAGTGTTTTTACCTTTACACGCAAACACAACGCTGGAGAAGATCAGAGCTCACTTTAGTGTTTTTACCTTTACACGCAAACACAACGCTGGAGCAGATCAGAGCTCACTTTAGTGTTTTTACCTTTACACGCAAACACAACGCTGGAGCAGATCAGAGCTCACTTTAGTGTTTTTACCTTTACACGCAAACACAACGCCGGAGCAGATCAGAGCTCACTTTAGTGTTTTTACCTTTACACGCAAACACAACGCTGGAGCAGATCAGAGCTTCCTTTAGTGTTTTTACCTTTACACGCAAACACAACGCTGGAGCAGGTCAGAGCTCACTTTAGTGTTTTTACCTTTACACGCAAACACAACGCTGGAGCAGATCAGAGCTTCCTTTAGTGTTTTTACCTTTACACGCAAACACAACGCTGGAGCAGGTCAGAGCTCACTTTAGTGTTTTTACCTTTACACGCAAACACAACGCTGGAGCAGGTCAGCGCTCACTTTAGTGTTTCTTTTCCCCTTTAACGCAGAAACACATTTTTTTTGCATTTTTAAGCCCAAAAAACGCAGTCGCCGTCTAAACGAAAGGCACATCTGATCAAATATTTTGTCGTTTTCACCGACAAGCGTCATGTAAACAGGGCCTTAAATTAAATGTAAGGTGGATTTTCCCCAGTAGCTTAATAGTTGACCATTTCACCAGGGGGAAAAGTGCATTTGGTAGTACTCAGTAGTCCCTCTAACGCCGTTAAATGCACTCACCTTGAACTGCAGGCGCTGCCGCCGGCATTGACATGGATGCCAGCGTTGACGGAGGGGTTGATGACAGAACCTGGGTTAACTGTGGCGCTGGTCTCAGCTAAGGCCTGACTGCAGATCCACTTGGTCTCATCCACCACTGTGCGTGCGTGAGGCAGGCGACCCACATCCCTCACCTTCATCAGCAGGTGGTGTCCTGTTTTGAGGATGTTAACTGCCTCATCGTGGGAGATGGTGACGAAGCTCTGACCATTCACTTCCAGGATCTGATCACCCACCTGCAACACACCACTTTAATCACACAGCTGTGATGATAAACGTAGACCATACCAAGCCAGGTCTCCACGGCACTATCTCTCATAAGCATACATACATACAAGAGACAGAGGCCAGGTTCCTACACCAACACATTATTAAAGAAGCCCACTTGATACGACTCACTTGAGATCAAAGTGGGCTGTTTGTGGCCCCTTCACTAAAATGAGCTTGACAGCCCTGAGCTAAATGAGTGTAATGTAATGGTAAGCATGGCAATATTTAAGTTTATCATGGTAGTTAGCCCTTTTCTGTGTATATGAATAGGGATCATAGCTTTCCTAATGTCAGGAGTCGGTTAGGTCGGTCCCTCCTCTCTCCCTCTTGCGTGAGTTTTTGTCCCTCTGTCTGTTTCTCCCTGCATGTGTCTCCCCTTGTGTTTGTTTGTCCAGGTCCTGTAGGCGTGTCCCTCTCAGCTGCAGCCTGTTACGCTGATCACCTGTAGGACTATAAAGACCCTGAGCTGACAGGCATGCAGCGCCGGACCGTTGTTATCCTTCCCGTGGTAAACTCTTTGTCGGATTGGCTCCTGTGTCTCGTTCGTTGGTTTTTGCGCTCCTCGGTGTTTTTTATATTAATCGTTGTTCTCTTTGTTTTCTCCGTCGTTTCCTCGTCCTGTTTCCTGATCGTCCGTCGTTTCCTCGTCCTGTTCCCTGATCCTCCGTCGTTTCCCCGTTCCTGTTTCCGTTTATATTAAACTTTTGTTTGTACTTTTTACCCAGTGTCTGCATTTGGGTCCAGTTTCCCAATGTTATTTTCCCCGCACCGTTCATGACACCTAATTTTTGTTTGGGCCTGCATCGCTTAATTTTAACCCTTTGCTCATCTGGTACATACTATTAAGCTAATTTAGCCAAATGAGCCTGATTCAGCAATAGGAAGTTGTGTTAGTGTTCTCTTTATCAAACTTTCCTTTTTGATAAAGCTTACAGTTAGGGCTTACGAGCCCTTAGCTATGCTGTTATTTTTAAGCTGATTTTGTTCTGCTTCCTTAATTCTGCTGCTGTAGTTCGAGTCTGCCGGGGGATGATCCTGTTCCTGATCCTCTGAGCTTCTCTCCTCTCTGTCTGTATCATTCATGTCTCATCAGTGCTTGTCACTAATTCACTTCTTCCCCGGAGTTGTTTGTGCTTTGTCATCTCTCAGGTCTCTGCTGATGGTGGTGGTGCCTGCTGCCGTGGTCCTGTGTGCAGGTCTCTGCTGATGGTGGTGGTGCCTGCTGCCGTGGTCCTGTGTGCAGGTCTCTGCTGATCGTGGTGGTGCCTGCTGCCGTGGTCCTGCATGACGCTTCCTGCTGCTGTTATAATTTATCACCTCAGCTGTGCTTGTTTCTGCTGTTCTGCTGTATTAATAAGTCATATTCACATTACTATAGATGTTATTATAGTTACTGGAAGTGTGTCTGTCTTTGTCTTTGTCTCTGTCTTTGTCCATCTGTCCGTCTTTTCTCTCTCTCTCTCTCTCCTTCTCTCTCTCTCTCTCTCTCTCCTTCTCTTCCTCTCTCCGGTGCAGACAGATGTGCGTCCTCCACAGAGCTGGGTCTGTCTGACGTTCCTGTCTGTTATAGTGAAGGTTTTCGTCTCCACCGTACTCTACGGGGGAATTGTTGTGTCTCTGTAAATCATAAATAAGTCATAGAGTGAGGTCTTTACCTACTCTGTAAAGTGTCCTGAGATAACTTCTGTTATGATTCGACACTATAAATAAAATTGAATTGAATTGAATTGAAGTGTTGAACAGAACAGCAGGGCGAGCAGGGGCAGACATTCATTCTTGGTTTCTCTCTCACCTCCCTGCAGCACCGTGATTATGTGGAACAGATGTAACTTCAGTAACTTTAACTACACAACCGAGCCCTCGGAGGAGCAGAGAAACATTCACATTTACATATTTTGTTGGTGATTATTCACAAATGAGACATGCATTGAAAAAATACTGGCTATAGGGACTCAATACATTTGCAAATGCCCGTTTTGGCTTAAATTAGCTACAAACAAATATTAAAATCAATATTATACTGAAAAGAGATCTGCCTAGAAATAGTGAATGTCACACCTTTACACTCAAATGACGTCCGCAACCAGGGCAATATATTACCCTCCTCCGCTCTTACCCTCTCCCTGCTGTCAGGATTTAAGAGTGGAGTTTTATTGATCATTCATAAAATGTGTGTGCGTGCGTGCGTGTGTGCATGTGTGTGCATGTGTGTGTGTGTTGGGGGTGCTTATGCATTTGTCCTTTTCACACAGAGAGGGCAAACTGCTATTTTCAGCAGCAGGGGCACTTTGCTGGCCTGCTGTGGCATCCAGGCAGTTACAGGGGAAACAGTGTGACAGTCACAGACACACGTGTGTTCAAGTAACATACCGTGGTCAGGATCACTCTTAGCTTTAAGCAGCACATTTACGTGCTCGGGTTTAGCAATGAACGGTTCGGATGAGTGACCACCTCATATACATCGGAGATCAAAGTAAAGAACAGGGTATTAATACTTGATTTATTCTGCAATACTGTAGGAAACCGGTGCATTGCTTACTCCAGGTAGGGAATGAGTCCTGACCACATGTGAAGGAGTTCAAGTACCTCAGGATCATGTTCACGAGTGAGGGGACGATGGAGCGTGAGTTTGGCCGGAGAATCGGAGCAGCGGGGGCGGAGCTGCAGTCGCTCTACCGCACCGTTGTGAAGAAAAGAGAGCTGAGGAAGGCAAAGCTCTGGATCTACCGCTCAGTCCTGGTTCCTACCCTCACCTGTGGTCATGAAAGTTGGGTCAGGACCCAAAGAACCAGGTCACGGGTACAAGCGGCCGAAATGTGTTTCCTCAGGAGGGGGTCTGGAGTCTCCCTTAGAGAGAGGGGGAGAAGTTCAGCATCCGTGAGGAACTCGGAGTAGAGCCGCTGCTCCTTTGCGTTGAAAGGAGGCAGTTGAGGTGGTTCAGGATCATCTGGTAAGGATGAACCCTGGGCGCCTCCCTAGGGAGGTGTTCCAGGCACGTCCAGCTGGGAGGAGGCCTCGGGGAAGACCCAGGACCAGGTGGAGAGATTAGATCTCCACACTGGCCTGGGAACGCCTCAGGATCCCCCAGTTAGAGCTGGTTAATGTGGCCCGGGAAAGGGAAGTTTGGGGTCCCCTGCTAAAGCTGCTGCCCCCGCGACCCGACCCCGGATAAGAGGCTGAAGATGAGATGAGATGTTTTTCCTTCTTAATGTTCAGAATTTGATAGGATCACAGTGTGAAGCACTTGCTATGCAAAAATGTGTATGTGCAATATATGAAATAACCACAGTAGCACCTGTGT
Organism: Echiichthys vipera; assembly: GCF_963691815.1. Classification (NCBI taxonomy): domain Eukaryota; kingdom Metazoa; phylum Chordata; class Actinopteri; order Perciformes; family Trachinidae; genus Echiichthys; species Echiichthys vipera. Next base: position 32,395,381 of record NC_139829.1, on the reverse strand, counting down.
GATGCCGCTTCATGTGAGACAGAGCCGTTTGTGTGTGTGTGAGTGTGTGTGTGTGTGTGTGTGTGTGTGAGGCGATGCGACTTAGTAGTTGTCGTCAGTCGTGCAACGGTGAGACAAAGCCTGGATGAAAGCGACGAATGTGGTCATTAAATGCAGTGCGTTGAAGACACAGACATTTCAGGAGACGCATAACACAGACCCGCCAATGTTCTCTTCTCATCTCAAAGTTAGATCCCTGTGATCCACTGTCGGTCTCATCTCACAGTACTCTGATGCTCTTTATGGAGAAAGATGCCCTCTCTCCTCTGTCGCCTGCCAAAGATACAGTCCAGCGTGTCGGACGTGACGGCAAATCTAAGGTTTGACCCCAAGGTCAGAGACGGTCTGACACCAATTATGATCAAGTCGCAGCATGAGATACTGGGATGTGGTACACAAACAGGAAACGACTTTAAATAAAATTCATACAGAGTAAAAAATGTCTCATCCAATCCAGCTAGTGACATAATATTAATTTTGTTCATCTTCATGTTTCTAATCTGGTGTCAAAGCGACCTCTCCAGGGTTAGAAAAGCCTCTACTTTAATGGATTTAAAGCAGCTTTCACTTTCTAATGGTTAGGGCGTGTTTCACTCAAAGTAATGAATGACCAAGCATCAATGTGTTGCACACATATAAATGAGTAATATGACTTTCAGCCATGACGCCTAATAATATAAAGTTACGATAATGGATGCTAGTTCCCCAGAAATGCTGAGTTCAGGAATATTTAACGTCACAATTTCAAACTGTGTGGTGCTTTTCTGCTTCCAGCTTTAAAGCAGCTGATTATAAATCTCCACAAGTGATTTTTATATGACATAGAAGATGAAACACAACACAATATGGTGAAGTTATAGTTATTTACACTGCTGATTCATCTTGAATCAGGAACTTTAGACTAATCAGGTGAGTAGTTTGGCCTAAAGGTGGTTCCTAGATGACCAGGGGCCTCATTTCTAAAGCCTCATCTCATCTTCAGCCTCTTATCCGGGGTCGGGTCTCCAGCAGGGGACCCCAGACTTCCCTTTCCCGGGCCACATTAACCAGCTCTAACTGGGGGATCCTGAGGCGTTCCCAGGCCAGTGTGGAGATCTAATCTCTCCACCTGGTCCTGGGTCTTCCCCGAGGCCTCCTCCCAGCTGGACGTGCCTGGAACACCTCCCTAGGGAGGCGCCCAGGGTTCATCCTTACCAGATGATCCTGAACCACCTCAACTGGCTCCTTTCAACGCAAAGGAGCAGCGGCTCTACTCCGAGTTCCTCACGGATGCTGAACTTCTCCCCCTCTCTCTAAGGGAGACTCCAGCCCCCCTCCTGAGGAAACACATTTCAGACGCTTGGACCCGCGACCTCGGCTGGAATCAGCAACACTCAATGGAAACACCATGATGTCTTAAACAGGTTTAATGATGCTGTGAAAACGGCCTGTTTAACATGGGGGTCAATGAGAAACTGCTTTACTGTGCAAACTACTCCTACTGGACACTCGAAGAACTGCAGTTTTCGGCACTTCCTGATTGGATCAACCAGGAAGTCGCTGTGGTGGGGGCTTGATCAAAACACCTGCCTCAAGCGAATTTGTGGTACACCCTAAAAGACTAAACAGGAGGTGTTTAAACCGTTCTTTAACACTTCCACAAATCTGGTTAATCACTGTATGAATGGTTTGTGACACTGTTGGAAATAAAGTTCTGAAGAGGCAAAGAAGATCATCCTCATCGAACCCACTGTCCCATGGGAAGAGGGTTGTGAGCAAGCGTTTGAGAGGAAGAGGCCGAACACCAGGATCTCTTGCACGACTGCAGGGGGAAAGGTTGGCAGGCATGGCTCTTCCCGGTCGAGGTTGGCTGTAGAGGATTTCCCGCCCAGTCAGTGCGGAGGATGCTCACAGCCATCGCGGTGACGGGCAGGGAGAGAAAGACGGCTGTTCGCAGGATAGGGGAGGCAGCAGAAAGGGCCTCGTGCTGGTTAAGGAGCAGGAGAGAAGAGCGTAGCTGGAAGCCAGGGGGAGTTGATTGGCAGTGGTGGCCGACCCACCAATGTTGAGGGTGTTGCGGTTCAGGGTTGAAACGCCCGATGATCGTTGGATACCGCCTGATGACATCAACTCTTCCTGGCCAAGGCTACATTCACCAAAAGTGAATGAAGGAGAAGCATCTTCGGATGTAATTGTAATCGTTCAAGTGAATGAAGTAGAGACGCACGATATAAAACTATAATATAGTTCAAAATAAATATGCTAAATGCTAAATTACTGTTGTGATGATCGCTGCTTCAGTGTCCAGCCAACCCTTCATCTTACTGCCACAGCTTGCAGACAGGACGACGGAGGGCGGTTTATAGGAGAGGACACACCGCCGCCTCTTTCGCCTGCTGCTCCTACTCAAATGGCGGGATCAATCAATCTGATACACCCGGACCGCTACACACACACACACACACACACACACAGCAGCTCCCTTCCCTTCCACAAACAATGAATGGCTGCAGACCACCAGCAGAGACACATCTGTGAGACTCGTAGAGGTGACCAGAAAACATCCTTTTACATGTGCCTCCTTTCATTCACCCTGATCTCTTTCCTGCATTCGCATTTTCCTTCAAGCTCCAGCTCTGCAGCACGACCAGTGAACAAAACAACAACAACAACAACAACAAAACGTCTTTATCTCTGAGAACTATGTCACAACATCTTTCCTTTCAATGGACAGCGTTTACATTTGTAGACTTCCTTTAAGCTCTGCTTTTCTAATTTTGGTCCCAATTGGTTTGTAATTGGGGGCGGCAGTAGCTCCGTCCATAGGTGAGTTGGCTGGAAACCGTAGGGTAGCTGGTTCAAGTCCCTGTGTGGATCATGTATGGAGTGTGGACTGGTGGCTGGAGAGGTGCCAGTTCATCTCCTGGGCACTGCTGAGGAGCTGTTGAGCAATGCACCGAACCCCCCAACTGCTCAGTCACTGGCAGCCCCCTCGCTCTGACATCTCTCCAATAATTGCATCGGTCGTGTGTGTGTGTGTGTGTGTGTGTGTGTGTGTGTGTGTGTGTGTGTGTGTGTGTGTGTGTGTGTGTGTGTGTGTGTGTGTGTGTGTGTGTGTGTGTGTGTGTGTGTGTGTGTGTGTGTGTGTGTGTGTGTGTGTGTGTGTGTGTGTGCGTGCGTGCGTGTGTGTGTAACATGATTAATAATAATTTCCCCGTTGCGGAATAAATAAAGTAATTCTTCTTCTTCTTCTAATAGCAAGGAATCCTACAATGAATGCGTGTTTTGTTGTATTTTTATCACCAAGTAGGACGCAGTGGGATGTTGTTTACAGGTATAGGAAACAGTGGCTTCTGTTCTTCTCGCCTCGGGCAGGATGAAAAATAGCACAGCGTTAGAGAGAGAGACAGAGTGGCCTGCTTGTTGAGGCAGAAAGCTGACCTGAAAGCACACAGCGCAGATTTGGTACGGCTAATAAAGCATTTTTGTAGACCTGTCAGGGCGGTGAATTCAACAGCCTGACTGAGGCTGGGAGGCAGCAGATGTTTGCAACGCTAACGGGCGCTTAACGGTCTAATAGGAAGCAGGTGACGGGAAGAAACAGGTGGCAGATGTTCGGGATGACGGGTGGCAGACTGTCGGGAATGTGAACGACAACAACTCATTTAATCCATGACTAAGATTCAAAGGACCGAGAGTTTGTGGATGTTTCAATTCAGTTCAGTTCAATTTGATTTACAGTGATCATCAGACCGGTTATCTCAAGACACTTTACACCGAGAAGGTCTGGACCACACTCTGGGACTTATTCAGGGTTTACAGAGACCCAACAATTCCCCCATGAGGAGCAACATGTCACACTATCTTAATAATAATAATAATATCTCATCTCATCTCATCTTCAGCCTCTTATCCGGGGTCGGGTCGCGGGGGCAGCAGCTTTAGCAGGGGACCCCAAACTTCCCTTTCCCGGGCCACATTAACCAGCTCTAACTGGGGGATCCTGAGGCGTTCAGGGATTATTCATGTAAACACCGTTCTCCGATTATTAGCGGGTTTCTCGTCTGCGCGTGCTCCCCACTCCGCGGCAGTTGCTTTTGACCCGGAAATAAAATAAACCAGGAAGCAACGGCACCGGAAACAACGTGGAAAAAAACAACAACAAAAGAGCGTTACCTTTAAACCGAGGGAGGACTTTGCAACGGCAACTAACATCAGTTTGTCATTTTGACAAAGTTGAACTGGAAAAAAAGCCGTATTCAGTCCAGCTGTATGTTGGTGGAGCGCCACCTACTGTACCGGAGGAAGAGTGACTCCGTCGGGGAGGCCATTTTAGGGTTACTGATGCGCATGTCAACGCACTCTATGTGATTTATCATGCCACCTGATTGACCCTCACAGCAAGAGGGTTGCTGGTTCAATTCTTCTTCGTATTCATAATTTAATTTTCATCTATGTATTATCTGATTATTTAATACTTCACTATCCTTTACTTTGTAATGATTTATAGTTTTAACTGCTTTTGACTATAAGGAGGGCGTCACGTGTCTGCGTGGGTTTTCTCCGGGTTCTCCGGTTTCCTCCCACAGTCCAAAGACGTGCAGGTGTTCGGTTCATTGATGACTCTAAATCACCCGTAGGTGTGAATGGTTGTCTGTCTCTGTTCGTCTCTATGTGTCCTGTGATAGACTGGCGTCCTGTCCAGGGTGGACCCCGCCTCACGCACGATGTCAGCTGGGATCGGCTCCAGCCCCCCCCCCCCCCCCCCCCTCGACCCCGACAGGGACTAGCGGTTGAAGATGAATGAATGAATAAAGGTATAGCTATAAGGTTTAAGGATTGACCGTAGAGTGTGTCGCTTTAAAGAACTGACAGAGAGCGAACAAGAGCGGGGCAATGGGGATGAAACTCTTAGACGTTTGACCGGCGCTCTTTTAATGATGTCATTTCGTTGCGCCCTCTTCTTCTGCAACGGTAGAGATCAGATTGGACGTGTGGGACGGGTTCTGTGGTGTAATATACTACGGTAGTGCTATCAAGACAGGTTAAGTCAGGGTACCTTTAGTGCACCAGCATCCGCAGCAGATCCGGGGTCCACTCCAGTAATGTAGATCCCCAATCCATACTCCGCACCACCTCTGATCATCAGGCCCAGAGAGCGACCATCGTCCATGTTCAACTTTACCTGTAGGCGAGATATGACACACAGATCCCTCTTGTTAGTAAACCAAACTATTGAGAGCAGAAAAGGTGCAACAGTCAACTAAGGGCGTGATCACACTGTCCTTTTGGCCGCGGCCAAAACCGTTTTTTCAGCTAAAGCCTAGTACCTTTAAGCCATGTGAGTGCACCCGCTCCGCGCTCAACTGCGGCCAGCGGACCGTCCACGGCCCGCTTGAAAGAGATGGGCTTTAGCGGAGCCGTTTGCACATGTACGAGCACGAGCGTGCGCACGTGTACGAGCACGAGCACGAGCCCTACGGCAGTAGCGTTATGTCCGCCTGTTCGGACATGTAAATAGAAGGACAGACCATGCGCAGACATTTAACAACAACAATGGTGGTGAAAGGTTCACGTTGGTGTGATGCGGAGGTGGAGTGTTTACTGCAGATTTGGTCGGATGAAAATATTTAAAAACAGTCGACAAGACGCACAAAAACTCCGAGGTCTATGGAAAGATTTGTAAACAAAGCCACACACACGCGATCAATGCGTGTGACGTGTTACGGCGTGACGGCGTATGGACAGCAAGAAGCATTGGCCGAGGCCCAGGTAGTGTGAGTACAAACGGGGCTGGGGCGCGGGGGGGAGAGGGAGGGGGGACAAGTACCCTAAAGTCCGGGTCGTGGTCCGGGAGGACAGTGTGAGCAGACCCTAACGGAGGTCGCATTTTTGTGTCCCGTGGGAGGAAAGGTGCAGCAGGATGTGTCCGTAGCAATCGATGCGGTTACTATGTTACGCTTATATGTCGATTGTGACGGCCACATCTGCACAGCTGAGTTGACTCTTGGTGACCCTCCTGCACACACTTTAGTGCTTAGTTTCTTTTCTTGACTTGTTTGACCACATGTAGCTTACATTACACGCTCACCTGCATCACTTCCACATATTTTGCTACTTTAATTTGCAGTCACTTAAAACTATAATGCGGCTGACTTCCCCTCCTTCTGGATTTTTGCTAGACTCGATGCCTAAGGTCACACATCTGCCATCCACGGTGCACAGTTCTATCCATTTTTTTTTATATCCATAGGAACAATCATAGGGTTTCCTTCAAGGACTGCTTTGCTGTTAGGTTTAGCAAACTTTTCAGTGACACTGTTTCAGCGCCCAGGTCTTTTACTGCCACAAAGAGCTACTCTCTCTCTCTCTTTCGTCTGTAAATTCTATGTTTTAAGCTAAGTTTCCTGGATACACAGTAAAGTCAGTTTCTACTCTCTTTTCAATACACCCACAAACCTTTTTAAATGACTTGCATCCATTGCAAAATGTAAAACATCAGCACACTCATTATCATCATGCTCCGTGGTGATCTTTAACTGGCTTTGTAACACCGCAGCGAACAGAGCAAGCAACCAGAGCTCCTCACTCAACTGCCCGCAATGATCCATTAGATGATTTTAGATCTCCGCTCTAGATTGACTAAAGGCGCACTCACACTATCTCTAAGCCCCCCTCCTGAGGAAACCCATTTCGGCCGCTTGTACCCTCCACCTCGCTCGTTCGGTCGTGAGAGATGTATATGTCCTCCAAATAAATCATCATCACTAATTATGCCTGGCTTCTGTTTACAGCAGGACATTTTGCCTCTGTAGTAGTAACATCATCTCAGGCCACTGCCCAGAAACCACTCCTCACCCTTTAATTAGCTCTCCCCTAGGTCGTCCGAGCTCATCTGAATATATGCAGTTATAAGCAGTTTTCTAAAGTACTCTTCCTCTTTCTCCCCTGCTGTAGAAACATATACTAGGACGAGGTGAATCCACTTTTTGACTGGATCAGCCATCACCTGAGTGCCTGCGAACCTGCAGAGCTGAGCTAAGCTGTGTAGCGCTGTGTTCAGAGGTACGAGCACTGGCTTCAGGGAGCTACTCATGCAGCAGTTTGGATGCTTGGATGAATCCTACAGCGATAATGACATCAATTCCCCCTTCTCCAGAAAACTGTCTAGCAATGAGGCAATTTCACCCTGGTTCTAATCACTTAGAGCGACTGTGGTCTGCCTCAGTGGATCATTGATCCTTTGAGAAAAGTAGACTTAAGGATAGTGTCTTGCTGTTCATGTAATTACAATTACCACCAGTTATTATAATGGATTTCCCAGTGTCTTTAGGGGTCGTTCACACTGATACAGGCAAATACAAATAGCATTAATAAGAAAGAAGGTGGAAATATAAAACAATGATAGACAGATAGATAGATAATTTCCTTGATTTGAAGGTCTGGTCCCAGGGTGTCTGCTTAGAAAAATTCTGATCATTTGAAGAATATTGATGTTGATGAACCCTGATGTAAAGGAACTGACAGTCTGTGCGTTTGCGTGAAGTGTAAAAGGACATGCTCCGGTCTGTAAACACCATATCCCCGGTAAAATCGGGGTTCTCGTACCCTGGTTAACAGACCTAGAGAACTCCTTTAGGTCCCCAATTCATGTAAACACCCTTCTCGGATTATTAGCGGGTTTCTCGTCTGCGCGTGCTCCCCACTCCGCGGCAGTGGCTTTTGACCCGGAAATAAAATAAACCAGGAAGCAACGGCACCGGACACAACGTGAAAAAAACAACAATAGAGCGTTCCCTTTAAACCGAGGGAGGACTTTGCAACGGCAAGTAACATCAGTACCAGGAAGACCTGTTTCTGTCGTAATTCTGTCCAAAAGTCGTGCGTTTGTCATTTTGACAAAGGTGAACTGGAAAAAAAGCCGTATTCAGTCCAGCTGTGTGTTGGTGGAGCGCCACCTACTGAACCGGAAGAAGAGTTACTCCGTCGGGGAGGCCATTTTGGGGTTACTGATGCGCATGTCAACGCACTCTATGTGATTTATCATGCCACCTGATTGACCCTCACAGCAAGAGGGTTCCTGGTTCAATCCCGGCTGGGGCCCTTCTGTGTGGAGTTTGCATGTTGTCCCTGTGTCTGCGTGGGTTTTCTCCGGGTTCTCCGGTTTCCTCCCACAGTCCAAAGACGTGCAGGTGTTCGGTTCATTGATGACTCTAAATCACCCGTAGGTGTGAATGGTTGTCTGTCTCTGTTCGTCTCTATGTGTCCTGTGATAAACTGGCGTCCTGTCCAGGGTGGACCCCGCCTCACGCCGATGTCAGCTGGGATCGGCTCCAGCCCACCGCGACCCCGATAGGGACAAGAGGTTGAAGATGGAAGATGGATGGATGGATTCTTCTTCGTATTTATAATTTAATTTGTTATTTATGTATTATCTGATTATTTAATCCTTTACTATCCTTTACGTTTTTCTTCTCTCTGTACATTTATTGTTGGTAATTGGCCTAATTTCATTGCTCTTTCCTTCTGAGTGCACTCTTGGTCCCAGCAGAGGTGGGGAGGGGTGAAGGGATGGGTACAGTGTGGGTAGGGCAGGGTGTTGAGTTCAGTGTGTTTGCACATGTGTGTATATATTTACATAAATGCAAAACTACTTGATTAAAGTTATAAAAACATAATTCGTTCACTGTTTTGAAACAGGAAGTCAGTTACTGCAGTTCTGTCACATTTATAACATGAACAAAAGATTGATTTGTTTTACATTTCTCTCGTGCTGAGGTTATTTTTAGAAAGGTGCTTTATTTAGATGATTCAGTTTGGGTACATCTTCTCTTGGGGAGCAGCCAGTCATGCCTGTGGTGGCTGACTTTGTTGTAAGATGAGTCTGTCTTCCAAAATGTCACAGCGCCAAAGGTCACGATAACTGTCCTCTGAGAACGTTATTATATATTCCAGTGGTGAACTGCTGTCAGACATGAGCAGGAGAACAAATACTAAAACTCTTATCCTGGATTATTAATAGTTTTAACTTGATCACTGCCAAACCTGCAACAGGACATTTGCTTTCAGAGGAAAGTGCTTCCTTTGGATTCTGAACGAAGTGCAGCCAAACTAAAGTTAGGGGATTGTGTAACTTCTAAAGGTGAATTGCAGTCGGGTAACACCCACAGCCAATCAGTAACAGAGTCCCATGACTCCTGTAACATGATGACCTTTGTTACAAAGACTCTCTTCCTGATACACAAGAACACGCCTTCCAGACACAGAAAAATGTCATTATTGTGACAATTTGCACTTTTTCTGTCTGTTCTTCAAATGTTTTATTCATTTTTCAACAACAATTCAATTTCCTTGCGGGAGGCATCCCAAAGGGATCAATAAGAGAAGTCTAAGTCTAGGGGGGCACTCTCACTGTCCATCCGTCGCGTGCCCAAGCACGTTTAACGGCTAAAGTCTAGTTCGTTTGACCAGTGTGAGTGCAACCGTACCGCGCCTAGTTCCGGTACACTTGTCGGCCACGGCCCATTTGGGAGAGGTGGGCTTTTGTACGTTGCACGTGTACGTGTACGAGCGTGCGCACGTGTACGAGCACGAGGCCTACGGCGGTTCTGAGGTCATTTCCTGTGCGCCTGTTGGGACATAGAAAAAAGAAGGAGGGACCATGCGCGGACATTTAAAACAATGGCGGCGAAAGGTTCACGTTGGTGTGATGCGGAGGTGGAGTGTTTACTGCAGATTTGGTCGATGAAAAGATTCAAAAACAGTCGACAAGACGCACAGAAACTCAGAGGTCTACGGAAAGATCTGGAAACAAAGCCATGCATCGCCATGACGTCATCAATGTGTGTGACGTGTTACGGCGTGATGACGTAAAGGCAGCAAGAAGCATTCTACGAGGCCCAGGTAGTGTGAGTACAAACGGGCCTGGAGGGGGGGGACAAGGACCCTAAAGCACGGGGCACGGGACGGAAGGACAGTGGGAGGGCGCCGTAAGTCACATAACATCTACTTTTACTGTCTTACATACTGGACTTTTTTTCTCTTTGTACCACCATCACACAGGCATTGTTCTTACCACTCTGTCCTCCATGGCTGGTCCTTGCCTCTGGTTGGCCTCATGGCTGTCAGGTGGCGGGGAGACACTCCGGCCCTGAGGGTCCACCCAACTGTACACGTGGTTGGTGATGTAGCCTCCAGGGATCCGGCCCATGGAGCACACTGAAATGGCCAGCTTCTTAAATCCCTTCAGCACCTGCATCATGAGAGGAGGAGGAGGTTGTAAAAGTGCTGCAGACTTAATGACAACAAACATGAATCATTTGACCATCAACAAAACCAATGCATATCTTTTTTTAGCAGAGAAATAAGGCCCTCAACGATGGCTGTGTGCTATTATAAATTCTAGTAATTTTGGTTCCAGAAATGCAGAGAACATTTACACAGTTTGACACATTTGAGCAAGAAAAGCTCAAAACAATGAGTATTCACACTCCAATAGGGATTTCCCCTGAATTCTTAATTAGTTGTGTTTTGACCAGAGTCAATTTAAAATGATGGAGCTCCTCGTGGAAATCTTCCTGCTGACCTCCAGTAGTTTCTCACCCTGGTGCAGTAATCTCATCTCATCTCATCACATCTTCAGCCTCTTATCCTGGGTCGGGTCTCGGGGGCAGCAGTTTTAGCAGGGGACCCCAAACTTCCCTTTCCCGGGCCACATTAACCAGCTCTAACTGGGGGATCCTGAGGCGTTCCCAGGCCAGTGTGGAGATCTAATCTCTCCACCTGGTCCTGGGTCTTCCCCGAGGCCTCCTCCCAGCTGGACGTGCCTGGAACACCTCCCTAGGAAGGCGCCCAGGGTTCATCCTTACCAGATGATCCTGAACCACCTCAACTGGCTCCTTTCAACACAAAGGAGCAGCGGCTCTACTCTGAGTTCCTCACGGATGCTGAACTTCTCCCCCTCTCTCTAAGGGAGACTCCAGACCCCCTCCTGAGGAAACACATTTCAGACGCTTGTACCCTCGACCTGGTTCTTTGGGTCCTGACCCAGCTTTCATGACCACAGGTGAGGGTAGGAACCAGGACTGAGCGGTAGATCCAGAGCTTTGTCTTCCTCAGCTCTCTTTTCGTCACAACGGTGCGGTAGAGCGACTGCAGCACCGCCCCCGCTGCTCCGATTCTCCGGACAAACTCACGCTCCATCGTCCCCTCACTCGGGAACAAGATCCCGAGGTACTTAAACTCCTTCACTTAAGGGGTAAAGACTCATTCTCTACCTCGAGAAAGCAATCCACCGGTTTCACTGCTGAGCCATGGCCTCAGATTGATATTATAGCTGGGTGTGGTTACAGGTGACCACACCCAGCTATAGCCATCAGTGATGCTGGGTGTGTTCAAAGCTGCTGGGGCGGACGGTGGTTGAGTGGTTAGAGCAGTCGTCCCATGTAAAGAGGCGGAAGGCCCTCGACTCCGACCTGTGGCCCTTTGCGGCTTGTCTCCCCCTCTCTCTCACCCCATTTCCTGTCTGCCCTATCTGATAAAGGCTTAAAAACTGTCAAAGCTGCAACTCACTTGCAACATTTAACCTTAAGAGCTGTAAAACACTGGTATTAGTATCTTCTTTTGTTGTTTTGTTTTCCCAATTTCCCTGTCATTGGAAAGTCCTGGATTCTAGCCCCACCGCCGCCCACTGCTGCTCACACTTGTGCTTGTGTTATTGCTTATACCCGCTTAGGACGCACTTATGAAACTGGTATCCACTTGAGTTTCATCATCACCTTCTTAGCAGAGCAGAAGTCTTCTCAAATATCAAATATGAACACTTTCATTGGATTCGAACCATTTCACAGCCTTTTTCAAAATGGTAAACAGAAAAAACCCAAAACTCCACTGGATTCCACTTCTATTCTACTGATTCACTGCTTGTCCTCACTGAACGGAGCTCGCTCTCGACCAAGTCTGTTGCTTGCTAGACCATGCCTTCTCTCTCTCTCTCTCTCTCTCTCTCTCTGGCCCTTGAGCGTGAGTCGGGGAGGGGACGAGAGGCCGGCTAATTAAACTAACTAGCTAAATGTTGTTCCTCTCACTCCACTTGCTGCTGCCTGGGTGCTCCTAAAGGCATCTGCAAGATTCCACCGCGACTGACCTAAAACAACCCTTTCAGATCAAATTGTCAAACTCTCTCCTTTCACAGCTAAAGAGTTCACTCAAATATGTTTCTGGAAACGCTTTGTGGGGAATAGGCATGCAGTAACAGAGTCGCTGACATTGACAGCCTTTTTGTAATAGTTCAGCGTGGTGGCCGTTACTCGTCGTTCGTAGAGTCTCCAAAAGCAGAAATGGAGGCAGAGCCTTCAGCTACCAAGCTCCTCTCCTGTGGAACCGACTCCCAAGTGTTATTCTGGAGGCAGACACTGTCCCCATATTTAAGAGTACACTTAAAACTTTCCTCTTTGATAAAGCTTACAGCTAGGGCTTACGAGCCCTTAGCTATGTAAGTCTGTTGCTGTAGGCCGAGTCTGCCGGGGGATGATCCTGTTCCTGATCCTCTGAGCTTCTCTCCTCTCTGTCTGTATCATTTATGTCTCCTCAGTGCATGTTACTAATTCACTTCTTCCTGGAGTTGTTTGTGTTTTGTCGTCTCTCAGGTCTCTGCTGATGGTGGTGGTGCCTGCTGCCCTGGTCCTGTGTGTAGGTCTCTGCTGATGGTGGTGGTGCCTGCTGCCGTGGTCCTGTGTGCAGGTCTCTGCTGATGGTGGTGGTGCCTGCTGCTGTGGTCCTGTGTGTAGGTCTCTGCTGATGGTGGTGGTGCCTGCTGCCCTGGTCCTGTGTGCAGGTCTCTGCTGATGGTGGTGGTGCCTGCTGCCGTGGTCCTGTGTGTAGGTCTCTGCTGATGGTGGTGGTGCCTGCTGCCATGGTCCTGCATGACGCTTCCTGCTGCTGTTATAATCTATCACCTTAGCTGTGCTTGTTTCTACTGTTCTGCTGTATTAATAACATATAAGTCATATTCACATTACTATAGATATTATTATAGTTACTGGAAGTGTGTCTGTCTTTTCTCTCTCTCTCTCCTTCTCTTCCTCTCTCCGGTGCAGACAGATGTGCGTCCTCCACAGAGCTGGGTCTGTCTGATGTTCCTGTCTGTTATAGTGAAGGTTTTCAACGCCACCGTACTCTACGGGGGAATTGTTGGGTCTCTGTAAATCATGAATAAGTCATAGAGTGTGGTCTTTACCTGCTCTGTAAAGTGTCCTGAGATAACTCTTGTTATGATTTGGCACTGTAAATAAAACTGAATTGAATTGAATTGTGTCTCATTGTGCCGTCACAGTTTCAGCAAATATGACAAGAACTTATTTCAAGGTCAGAGAGAGATCAGGAGAAAACTTCAAATGCTAAAAAGGAAATTTGCTAAGTGCTGTGTGACTCCATGCCCTGTCACCACCCCACTGTTTGCCAATGAAAATGTCTACTGGACATCAGATCCTCTCTCAGATGGATAGATAGATAGATAGATGATAGATAGATGCATAGATAGATAGATCGATAGGTAGGTAGGTAGGTGGGTGGGTGTGCGGGTGGATGGATGGATGGATGGATGGATGGATAGATGGATAGATAGATAGATAGATAGATAGATAGATAGATAGATAGATAGATAGATAGATAGATAGATAGATAGATAGATAGATAGATAGATAGATAGATAGATAGATAGATAGATAGATAGATAGATAGATAGATAGATAGATAGATAGATAGATAGATAGATAGATAGATAGATAGATAGATAGATGGATGGATGGATGGATAACTTTATTTATCCCCGAGGGGAAATGAGGTCATCGTAGCAGCGGTACAGAGCAATCAGAAGTACTAAAAATAAGATAAAATAAAAGTACAGTATCGCAGATAAACACTATATTACAATATGCTATGTGGATTTAAATGTGCAAGAGAGAGAAAGGTGCATTTCAGTGATAGGTCACTTTGGGTAGTGTGAGTGTGTTTCCTGAGCGTTGCTGTGCAGCGTCGTAGAGTCTGACGGCAGCAGGTAGGAACTGTTTCCTGTGGCGTTCTTTAAACAGCAGGTAGGAACTGTTTCCTGTGGCGTTCTTTAAGCAGCAGGTAGGAACTGTTTCCTGTGGCGTTCTTTAAGCAGCGAGGTTGGATGAGTCTGCTGCTGAAGCTGCTATGAAGCTCGTCCAGGGTTTCATGGAGGGGATGAGAGACATCGTCAATGATCACCAGCAGTTTAGCATCCTGTGCTCCACCACCTCCTCCAGGGGGACGAGCTTAGAGCCAACAGCAGACCCGGCCTTCTTTATGAGTTTATTCAGTGTGTTCGCGTCTTTTGCTTTGATGCCAGCGCCCCAGGACACCACAGAAGAAGATGTTGCGCGCGACAACAGACTGATAGAACATAGTGGGCCGGTCCAGGCTACCACACAGACCCACAATCCTTTTCCACCATTTGACTGTTATTTGTTATCATTGATCCAGGAGTTTTATATAATATTTATTTATGTATCAATGCCCTCCCGTCAGTCAGCGCAGTGTTGAACCCTTTCATAGTTTCTCCTTTAGTTCTTATTTATAACTCCTTTCACTTTTGCTACGTAAACCACTGAAGCTCCGTTGCCTTGTGCATTTGTTGTCACATCACTTAATTGTCTCATGAGAGGAAGAGAATTAACAGAGTCTTTGAGGCCGCAGCGCTGACTATCGCTGTGACTCACATGGACGCCTGCAGAAACACAGCAAACACACCAGGACAGAGAGGAAGAGGGTCACGCAGGTCTTACTGTATATGGAGGAGATCCAGCTCCTAAATAAAAGTAACATTTGAAAACAAAAACCGTGATGAAACATACAATTTTCAATGGAAATCAAACAATGATTTACCGTATTTTTCGGGTTTCCAAGTGGCAGTTTTTTTGATAGTTTGGCCGCGGGTGCGACTTCTACTCTGGAGCGACTTATGTGTGAAGTTATTAACACATTACTGTAAAATATCAAACAATAGCCCGGGCTATTATTTATCTCAGTCACGTAAGAGACTCGGCATATATCAGCAATCGTCACACACACACGTCAACCAATCAGAATCCGGCGGGGGCGGGTCATGGCAAAAGTGCGTTGTAAAAAAACAGATGCTAGCTGCTACTTCCGTACCGTTGAGTTGGTGGAGTTGAGCAAGTCTATTCTTGGTGTTCGATTTTATCAAATAAATTTCCCCCAAAAATGCGACTTATATTTGTTTTTTTCCTTCTTTATTCTGCATTTTCGGCCGGTGAGACTTTTACTCCGGAGCGACTTTTAATCCGAAAAATACGGTAAGTATGGACGAGTGGACATATTAATTAAGTACTGTTATAATGCGGTCTTAAATTAATTACTGTAGATGTTTGCTAATGCTAAGTGAGCACGCTCTATTGAACAGCACTGGAGTTACTAACAGGAGCAATCTCGGATCCCATAGGTTATCTCCGTGTTGCCAAGTCCTCAGTAAGGAAAGTAGCTATTGGCGGTCCTAAAAGTCGCTAAATGATGTCATCGCCTAATTTGCGTAATTTGCCAATTGCATGTAATTGCAATGTACACCGTAGGAGCATAGACTGTATCAAAAATGGACATAGCCTACCCATGAAGGTCCGTTCTCTGAACTTGATCTAATCGTCCTCGACTTTGACTCCGCCTTTTTTCCTCCGACCAAAAAAGGGCATGTATGTGACGTTGGGGGGAGGGGCATACGTCCATCTGGCTGACATTTACCTCCGAGGAGAAGTGAGGGCCAGAGGCTAGCTGTCACTCAAGAGGCCACGCCCCTAATTATTCATAAACTTTAACCTCCAATAAAATAAAAACTAGCCCCTCCCCCTCAGTGTTGTCATGGAGATCTGATCTAAACACACAGACTAGAATGTTCTTTTGTCCTTAAACAGGTTTAATGATGCTGTGTAAACGGCCTGTTTAACATGGGGCTCAATGAGAAACTGCTCTGTTATGAAACCTGCCCCTACACTCGGAGAACTGCAGTTTATGGCACTTCCTGATTGGATCAAACAGGAAGTTGCTGTGGTGGGGGCTTGTGTGAAGACAGGAATAACGTTGTGGGAGAGACAAAAAGTGAGTAAGGAAACACCATGAATGTTTTTGGAACTACAAATGAACTTTCTTCTTTATGTGACAGCATTGGAGTCCAAGACAAATCTCCCTCCAAGGATAATGTGTAGATAAGTGTATCTAATCTAATCTTCTGTTGATTCTTGGTTTGTTTGTTTTTTACTTTTGCCATTGAAATAGGCGTCACTTCTCAAAATAACGTCATGACTTGCTTGGCCAATGCTTTGTCTAGACCCACATTACATAAAAAGACTTTGTCCTGTATTGTTAAATGTTAGAATATCACATTTAATCAGAGACTGTTATGTGCTACTGCTACTGTAACCTAGCTCTACTTTTCATCCATATACATCCCGCTCTGTGAGCCAGGGCGGGATCAGTGTCGGCTATGCCCATGCAGGATTCATATTCGGAGTGGGGTGGGTCTCCTCTCTGCTCTGACTGCATCTGGGACTCCTGTGAGACTGACGGTCTGTGGGTGCTTTGAGACGGGGGAGGCGCTCACGGCAGCACCCGCTGCTCATTGAGGACAGTAACTAAAGCATTTTTACATCAGAGTCTCCAAACACAACCACAAGTCTTCAATAACACCAGTAAAAATAGCTAGATTAGTCGCTAGTTGCTAGTGGGCCTAAAGGTTAGAGATGCAAGCTTGTGACTGGAGGGTCGCCGGTTCAATCCGGTTAATTTGCCCGGCTTGAGCAAGGCCCATAACCTGAGCTGCTCAGTGGCCTGCAGAGCAGACTGCGGCTGTACTGGCCATCCTCCAGGTGTGAATGTGTAACTGTGTGAAAGTGATCAGAGTGTTCCTGGAAAAGAGAGCAGTGCTCTCAGTGTTTCTCCCCCTGAATAAATAAAGGTAAAAAAAACAACAAAACAATTTAGCCTCTGGGTGTAAACGGTCAATATTTCAGGCTTTCTGGTGTAGCCAGCGGCTATCCAGACCAAGCCTTCTTCTTACGAGCGGCGGCCATTGTCCCGTTGCTACGGATTCTGTATTTCTAATCAGAAGCTGTTCATAGAGATTACCAGTGGGATAAACACTGTCTTTATTTCCCACCACTGCCTTTGTGGGGCGGCAGGACCACAGTCCTTGCTCAGACTTGGTTGGGAACCGGAGGGTCGCTGGTTCGAGTCCCTGTGTGGACCATGAATGGAGCGTGGACTGGTGGCTGCAGAGGTACCAGTTCATCTCCTGAGGTGCTGTTTAGCAAGGCACCGAACCCCCAACTTCTCGGGGCAGTCACTGGCAGCCCCCCCTGTGCGTGTGTGTGTTTCAGGCCTTTGTGTAAAATGAAAATTAATAATAGAGTGAAAATTGAATTTCCCCATTGCGGGACAAATAAAGGACTTCTTCTTCTTTTATTTTTGACTAGAGTCGACTAAAACTACACAACTACAATAACTAATAACTAAACATGATACACACACAAGTATAAATCAAAAGGCTAAAACAAAATCAGGTGCTGATGTAAGAGCAGCTCTTTGAGCAGGGACGGACTTTTTATTTGCCTTTTTTAAACGTGTCTAATCCGACACAGACACATTGTTCTTTGTCTCCCACATTTCTTAACAATGAGGCTGAAAGACAAAGGATCCGGAGACGTATCTTTGAACTATTTTTACTCAGTGGGATGTTTATCTGAAAACAAGTGCTGACACAACCGCCTGTCTGCATCGATGCTGCTGAGACTTTAAAGCCGTTCGCTTTTTGGCATTTTTCTGTGCCCGCTCCTTTCACTGTCCCCCCCCGTCTGTTCGTTCTGTCCACATGTAATGAAAGGGCACAGTGACTCACCGAGGGGCATTACAGCGTGACACATGGCCGAGGAGGCAGCTGCAGCAGGGGTCAGAGATAAGATGCTTCTGCTGCAGGACGATCCCTGGAGACATCGGGGCAATGTGCCACAATGTTTGGAGATTGTCTTTCTTATTCTCCGTCTGCCATTGGGGTTTAATTTTCCCAGAAACCAAGACAATACTCTGTATCACTCTCATAGTTAGGGCCAGATTTAGAAGGTGTCTGGAATCTGCAGCTGTTATTTAGTGTTTTATGTGATTTTTGAAGTCTCGCTTATCACTGTTTTTCTGTCAGACAGAATGCCACAGATGCACAGTGGCGGGGTTAGGGCATGGCTACTTCAGGCTCAAGCCCCGGATGCTTTTGCCAAAGTCCTGAATGTTTAAAGTAGTGGGAAAAATCTCCATCCAACCGTGCCCAAGCACGTTTCACGGCTAAAGTCTAGTTCGTTTGACCAGTGTGAGTGCAACTGTACCGCATCTAGGAGCGGCACGCTTGCCGTCCACGGCCCGTTTGGGAGAGGTGGGCTTTAGTAAAGCACGTGCGCACGTGTACGAGCACGAGGCCTACGGCGGTTCTGAGGTCATTTCCTGTTCGCCTGTTGGGACATAGAAAAAAGAAGGAGGGACCATGCGCGGACATTTCAAACAATGGCGGCGAAAGGTTCACGTTGGTGTGATGCGGAGGTGGAGTGTTTACTGCAGATTTGGTCGATGAAAAGATTCAAAAACAGTCGACAAGACGCACAAAAACTCTGAGGTCTACGGAAAGATTTGTGAACAAAGCGACGCATCGCCATGACGTCATCACGGGACACGAGACGGACGCACAGTGTGAGTGCGCCCTCAGTCTTCCTCCCCTGACAGCAGTCTGAAGTGTAGCCTTCCTGCAGTACCGGAGTC
Organism: Echiichthys vipera; assembly: GCF_963691815.1. NCBI lineage: Eukaryota > Metazoa > Chordata > Actinopteri > Perciformes > Trachinidae > Echiichthys > Echiichthys vipera. The sequence continues at coordinate 32,376,532 of NC_139829.1, read as the reverse complement.
CAACAGAGGGGCAGCAGTAGTGGGAAGGTAACCTGCGTTCATAGTCTGCCCTGTGGAGAAGTGTGTCCTCCTCTCTGATTCTGTGTTGATGCCTCAAGGACGTAGCGACATAAGAATGTGTTCTCTGCGGCAGCGCAACGCAACGCAAATGTCGGAACAGATGTTTTAGATTAACGCTCGGTGTGCGACAAGTTGCGGACAGATAAAGTTCTAGTTTTATAGTTTTGGTCGTTGGTTTCCATTAGCGTCAGTTGTAACAGCAGCAAACGCAATGAAAGTGAACAACAACATCAACGCTACAACGCTCGTAAGTGAAGGAAGAATTGATCAAATAAAACCCAGAGTCACTGACTGCATTGTGTGGGCGTGTGTGTGTGTGTGTGTGTGTGTGTGTGTGTGTGTGTGTGTGTGTGTGTGTGTGTGTGTGTGTGTGTGTGTGGGCGTGTGTGTGTGTGTGGGCGTGTGTGTCTGTTACTGTGTATTGCCATGCCATACAGATCAGCTGTCAGGACACCTTCGTCTAGATAAAAATAATAAAAATCCAAAATCCAGAACTTTGCGCATACATCTGTCCTCCCTCTGGGCTCAGCCCCGGATCCCCCGTAATCCTAGACTCGCCCCTGGATGTGCATGACTACTTCCCCTGATCAGTGACCCTGAAACCCCCAGACAAGACTTCAGACCACAGAAGCCACATGTCTGTGCAGAAACCCTGACTGCTTCAAATTCTGTCCATATACCGAGTTAAAATCACACTCGCACAGATGAGTATGATGTTTATGGATGGCTGTCCCTGCAGTGTTAATGGATGTTCAGTGTGTGTGCCACTGCGTTGTGTATGGCCATAATTAAGTGTTTCTGGGCTTCTTTATCACCAGAGGACTAAGTGTGCTGAGTGAAAGGGTTGAGATGTTCCATCACACACTGGATGGGAGGATCTGTGAGATGGACCGCCGCTGCAGAAACACGAGAAAGAGGCAAAGAACGACGTTAATACAGCCGTCAAAAAGTTCTGAGGTGCATGGTTTTACTGTTACAACGTGATTTATGTGTTGAAGCCAAGCCCCCCACACAGAGACTTGGTTGATCCAATCAGGAAGTGTCCAAACTGCAGTTCTCTGAGTGTCCACTAGGGGCAGGTTTCATAACAGAGCAGTTTCTCATTGAGTCCCATGTTAAACAGGCCGTTTACACAGCATCATTAAACCTGTTTAAGGACAAAAGAACATTCTAGTCTGTGTGTTTAGCTCAGATCTCCATGACAACACTGAGGGGGAGGGGCTAGTTTTTATTTCATTGGAGGTTAAGTTTATGAATAATTAGGGGCGTAACAGCTAACCTCTGGCCCTCACTTCTCCTCGGAGGCTAGTTGTCAGGATTAGCATCATTAGCATGCTAACTCATCATCTCGACCTGGACTGCGGTCATTCGCGTGGTGGTGTTACCATGAATGACAAGATGGTTTGTTCTTCGATTGACTTGAACCAAGAGATGGTTTAGGAACAGAACCTGTTAGCCTGCTATCGCTGGCACATGCACTAGATGCTAATCTGGAGCACCGGGAGGATTCGGGCCTTGAGACAGATGTGCGTCCTCCACAGAGCTGGGTCTGTCTGACGTTCCTGTCTGTTATAGTGAAGGTTTTCCACGCCACTGGACAGAGGAATTGTTGGGTCTGTGTAAATCATAAATCAGTCATAGAGTGTGGTCTTTACCTACTCTGTAAAGTGTCCTGAGATCACTTATGATTTTGTTATGATTTGGAACTATAAATAAAATTGAATTGAATTGAATTGAGGGTCTATGTTTTACAGTCTATGGGCATGGGACTGTGTTGAATATCAGTTTAAATTCTAGATTACAAATTCTGGCTGCACTTGACTCGCTGAGCCGGTTTAATCTCTGCTAGAGACACGGGAAATGGTCCCGGTCCCAGAAAATAATCTTAACCTTGACTCCCACTCCTGATTATCTAGTAGCGTGTTCTGTTAGCCTAGCTCCCGGGTGGTGGTGCTAATGTTGCTAATTCGGTAAACATCAGCCAGATTGATGTATCTCCCTCCCCCCAACGTCACATACATGCCCTTTTTTGGTAAGAAGAAATGAGGCGGAGTCAAAGGTACGATTGGATCATGTTGAGAGAACGGACCCCGACGGAGAGGCTACGTCCATTTTTTATACAGTCTGTGGTTGAAGCTTGAATCTGTCTTTCATAGTGAGTTGCTGAGAATACCATCCCAGCCAATAACTGTTGACTAATGTTAGCACTGTGTTGCTAGCATTGTCATGTAACCTGCTGTGACTTTTCCGGTTAGTGCTCATTGTAAGGTAGCGATGGGACCCAGATGCATGTCTCCCACCCTCTCTCTCTTACCCCATTTCCTGTCTGTCCTATGTAATAAAAGGCTTGAAAAACTATCCACAAAAATGATACTAGTGAAGAGAGTGTGTGTGTTTGTGTGTGTGTGTGCAAGCTTGCAAGTGTGTGGGGGACTAGTCGAAGAGGAGTCAATAATTCCCAGTGATTATCGAACAGTGTTAATTTAAAATGCACATCCCCAGTCACAGCATTGCTGCGGTTCAGTCATCAACATTTCCCTCAGCAGCTGTTTTCAGTGAAGCTCTGATAAAGACACCAGCTGGCAAACACCGTGGAAGACTTAATGTAATGTTAATTCATGTACATATAATCTCATTTTTCCTGTTAGAGTCCTCTATAGTTAAACAAGGTTGAGTTAAAGCTGCCGCGGTCGATCAGAGTAGAGAATGAGGAGGGACGGACCCTTAAACACGGCTCTTTAACAAGCAGTCTTTCTACACCTTCATCATTTGTATCCCTGTCAGGCGTGAGGCTGCTCACTGTTCATTAACCCCACTCCAGCTCCGATAACCTGCCCCGCACTGTCCCCCACGCAGACGTGATGAATTGGCTCGCTGCATTGTCGGCTGAGCACAAGTAAGAGGTCTGTGCAGGGTATCCTTCACGCTGCCAGACTTTTCAACAACACGCGCTGTAAATCAACACGCTCCCAAAGAAAACGGGGTTCACTTCACTTCTCCAGAGCCGACCGGGCCGGTCTAAAACCAACACTGAAGGAGATGCAGTCTTTCATTCATTCATTCATCTTCAGCCTCTTGTCCCCGTCGGGGTCACGGGGGGCTGGAGCCGATCCCAGCTGACATCGGGCGTGAGGCGGGGTCCACCCTGGACAGGACGCCAGTCTATCACAGGACACATAGAGACGAACAGAGACAGACAACCATTCACACCTACGGGTGATTTAGAGTCATCAATGAACCCAACACCTGCACGTCTTTGGACTGTGGGAGGAAGGCAGGCTTTTGTAGAGTGTATGTGCACGTGTACGAGCACGAGCGTGCGCACCTATACATGCAATTAATGGAGAGATGTTAGAGCGAGGGGGCTGCCAGTGACCAGCGCCCCGAGGAGTTGGGGGTTCAGCCTTGCTCAACAGCACCTCGTGCCAGTGCCCAGGAGAAGAACTGGCACCTCTCCAGCCACCAGTCAAGAACTGCCGCCCCACATACATCCGTACATACATTCCACATTATCTTATAATCACCTCAAAGGCTGATCAAGAGCCTGGTCTCAGCTCCATCCCTGACGTTTAAACCTCAAACTAAACAGTTCAGATATTTCACAGTGGCCGCAGCGTTTAGCAGTTAATCAGTGTTTTTGGAAATCAATTGTTATTGAAGTTGAGTGAATGAATTTTCGCAGCGTCTGACCTCGAATGGTATCTGACTCAGCTGAAGAGCTGCTGGCGCCGGCTCCACCAGGCCTCTTACTGCAATCATTAGCCTTTCCCATCCACAGGGAGAAGGGATGCAGTCCCCCGCAGATGGTTCCAGTGCACTAAGTAGGCTGTTGGCACGCTCAGCGCCTCGGGCCTAAAGATACTGCAGTCCCCAAAAACACCATTTCAACAGAGAGTAAAAGGGACAAAGCACGGGAACGTTTCTGTACACAACTTATAATTAATGTGCTTTTACATTTGTTCATAATCGTTGTTGTTGAAATCTGCTCTTCTGACACAACGTTCGCTGTCGTTTCACAAAATAAAGGGTTTTGTTGAAGTGCCTTGGTTATTTAAAGAAACATGTTGGTACAGCAGTGGTACAGACACAGGGGCTTTCAACCTCTTGTCCCTGTCGGGGTCGTGGGGGGCTGGAGCCGATCCCAGCTGACACCGGGCGTGAGGCGGGGTCCACCCTGGACAGGACGCCAGTCTATCACAGGACACATAGAGACGAACAGACAACCATTCACACCTACGGGTGATTTAGAGTCATCAATGAACCGAACACCTGCACGTCTTTGGACTGTGGGAGGAAACCGGAGAACCCGGAGAAAACCCACGCAGACACGGGGACAACATGCTAACTCCACACAGAAGGGCCCCAGCTGAGATTCAAACCAGGAACCCTCTTGCTGTGAGGCGACAGTGCTAACCACCACACCACCGGGTCACCCACAATACAGAATATTTAGCAAATACATATTTAAAGGTCTTAGCACACTGGAAGTCGACATTTAATAAAGTAATACATATTTTATTTTTATTCCTTTGTTTCAAAGTTAATCATCAAAAAGCCTGAAAATAATGAGTTATTTTTGACGTCTTATGAACCGTTAAATTATTCAATACCTCTCAGGAAACAACACGTAGGGTGAGATACGTAAAGAGGAGAGGGGGGAGGTGCTGTTGAAACATTTTTATTCATGTAAATAAATCATAAACCACAGTGAAGGAACTTAACGTAACCATTGAACTCGCAGAAGATTTCAGCCTCGCTGAATAGAGAATTGTTGGGTCTCTTTAAATCATAAATAAGTAATAGAGTGGTCTAGACCTACTCTATATGCAAATTGTCTCGAGATAACTTTTGTTATGATTTGGCACTTTAAATAAAGGCAGGTCACAACAACAAGAACCAGGGTATATACTTCATATATTTATAAATAGTATAAGTATTAATACTTTGTTCTCTGAAATATTGTTAGTCTACCATCCAGACACACAATTAGGAGGATGTGAAAGGTACCTGAATGCATCCTTTATTGGCCAGGTATAAAACTGTATAAGTATTATTAAATAGAACAAATGGCAAGTAGGGTGACAGGGTAGGGTGTGGTGGTGAGCACTGTCACCTCACAGCAAGAGGGTTCCTGGTTTGAATCCCGGCTGGGGCCCTTCTGTGTGGAGTTTGCATGTTGTCCCCGTGTCTGCGTGGGTTTTCTCCGGGTTCTCCGGTTTCCTCCCACAGTCCAAAGACGTGCAGGTGTTCGGTTCATTGATGACTCTAAATCACCCGTAGGTGTGAATGGTTGTCTGTCTCTGTTTGTCTCTATGTGCCCTGTGATGGACTGGCGTCCTGTCCAGGGTGGACCCCCCCTCACGCCCGATGTCAGCTGGGATCGGCTCCAGCCCCCCCGCGACCCCGACAGGGACAAGAGGTTGAAGATGAGACTCTGTATTGTGACATTTTGAGGGAGGGGCCGGCCATAAAGAAGGCTCTGTCGACCCAGGGATGGTGCTTGGTAGCGTAACGATTCATCCACTACAGCGATGTACAGTTTATATTCCTACGATTCAACTACATTGACAGGTGCTTGGCAAGTTGTCCCTAACTTGTGACATCGATATTAAATAGATTTGTAACAGAAATAACTATTGAATCATTAGCAACAATTTGCACATTGGATTCAAGCACAAACACGTATCATTACGCCCCTGATGCTCGGTCCTTAGTGGTGGAGACAGGAGGTTGGCATCAGAGGAACGAAGGCTGCAGGAAGGAGTGTGGTGGTGGAGCAGGTCTGTGAGGTAGAAGGGGGCCTGGTTGTGGACTTTGAAGTGTTTTCGTTGTCGGACGGGGAGCCAGTGGAGTTTCTGGAGGACAGGCGATCGTCTATATGCTCACAGGAGCGGGAACGGGTGGGCAGACGAGCAGCAGAGTTCTGGATGTACTGAATTATTTGAGCTTGGCTGATGAACCATAGAGAACGCTGTTGCGGTAGTTAATTCTGGATCTTATGAAGGCATGGATCAGAGTTTCAGCAGCAGAGAAGGAGAGTGACGGACAGAGACGAGCTATGGAGGTGGGGAAAAAGCCGTTCTGGTGCTTTGACAGTTCAGAGAGGTCGCTGTTGTGGTGTGAGTGGAGGGAGACAGGGTGGAAAGGTGGAGTACATTTCAAAAAGCAACCCTGCCTCCTCCACGTACATGCAGCATCTTCTGTACAATATTAAGTACTCTGTGCTTGAGACTTGGTCTCTGCACTGACTACATGTGTGATGGATGACCCTCGTCCCACAGCGCTCCCAGATCTATCACAATTAGGGCGGCACAACAGCTTTTTGATGGGACATAAAAAGTCCCCCATTTTGTGTTTGAGGAGGGATGATGGAGAGCTGCTTCGACAGGTCATCAGTCTCTAAGAGGAAGTAAGTTCTAAATAGTTTTCTGTTAGGGTGCACTCACACCGCACCACGCCTAGGAGTGCCCCGCTTGCCGGCCACAGCCCGTTTGGGAGAGGTGGGCTTTTGTAAAGCACGTTTGCACATGTACGAGCACGAGCGTGTGCACGTGTGCGAGCACGAGGCCTACGGCGGCTCTGAGGTCATTTCCTGTGCGCCTGTTGGGACGTAGAAAAAAGAAGGAGGGACCATGCACGGACATTTCAAACAATGGCGGTGAAAGGTTCACGTTGGTGTGATGCGGAGGTGGAGTGTTTACTGCAGATTTGGTCGATGAAAAGATTCAAAAACAGTCGACAAGACGCACAAAAACTCAGAGGTCTACGGAAAGATTTGGAAACAAAGCCACGCATCGCCATGACGTCATCAATGCGTGTGAAGTGTTACAGCGTGATGACGTATAGGCAGCAAGAAGCATTCACCGAGGCCCAGGTAGTGTGAGTACAAACGGGCCTGGAGGCCCCCCCTCAAGGACCCTAAAGCACGGGGCACGGGAAGGAGGCACAGTGGGAGTGCGCCCTCAGTGTTATTGTTTCAGGGCAGGGTGTGAAATACAGAAGAATCCACAGGAGCCACACACACTTATCTGACTGTTCACACGTCTGTCAGAGCAGCCCAACAGAAGAGAAGGTTAGCAAAGTGAAGGTTCCAGGTAAAGCACAAAGCAGCTGAGGTAATCTACGTATGAAAGATCAATATCCAGCGTTACAGTATTAAAAATGAACACACCAACCTAAAAACAGGATATAACAGTAAAAACTCATTTGATAATATTACTTATGAAACAAATAGCTATCGAACCAACACATATTTGGAATATGCTGTGCCATTTTAAAGGTCATTTACATGGATTATGTTTCATTTGAGCTGTGTAACAACACAAATCAAATGCGTTCAGAGATATTTTGTACGGCCTCCGCTGTGATAGGTTGGCTGTCATAAAGCACGTTTGCACATGTACGAGCACGAGCTTGCGCACGTGTACGAGCACGAGCGTGCGCACGTGTACGAGCCGTCATTTCGCAGCTTTCACCTCAGAAAATTGTTAATAATGTGCACAAAAGTAAATGCTAGCACGCACTTTACTGCAATAACTGTCCCTCTCAGACCATACATGCCCTGCATCACGCCAAAACAGCGCCATTGCTAGCTTAAAATACACCGGTATAAAGCGACGCAACACATTAAGCATTAAGCACCGCGTTAAAACGTAACCATGACAAACCTTGTGCCCTTATCAGCCAGGTGCTAAACAAATTTATTACCAGACCTGTTTGACGTGCACTTAACTTCCTGCAACTTCATCTCTTTTCCTGTCAGACTCTATCAAAATAAAAGCACCAACCTAAAAAAGTAATTTGAAAATATTACTTATGAAACAAATAGCTATCAAACCAACACATATTTGGAATATGCTGTGCCATTTTAAAGGTCATTTACATGGGTTATGTTTCATTTGAGCCGTCTAACAACATTAGAAACCACATTTTGTGCGGCCTCACTTGAAGCCAGGGTGATAGGTTGGCTGTCATAGAGAGGGAGAGACATGATGTCATTAAATACGGAGACAATGGCACACACTGTCTGACTCTCTTTGAAGTGTTATGTGTGTGTAATGGAAGGAAAGGGGTGAGGAAGAAGTCCGAACCCTGCTAACTCTCCTGGCAAAGTGGGTGTTAATGTTCTGAATGTCAGGTTCCTGAAGCTGTTCAACCATTAAACGCGCAGTTCTGATGAAGCACACCGGCGGCTTTAGTTCCCAGTACATTAGCGTTAATGAGTCACTCTGCGTGGCTGTCAACTCGCCATGGAGGGAGCATTTACTCCTGACTTTTTAAAGACTTCTCCGACTTCCATCCTTAAAGCTACAGAACAAAGAAACGCAGGAGATTGTTGGATAATTCAAAGTGAATTGAGATCTTTCATTTGACCATCAGCTTAAATTATTTGACACTTGAGTTTTTCTGTAAGGGCGCACTCCCACTGTGCGTCCGCCCCGTGCCCCGGGCTTTAGGGTCCTTGTCCCCCCCTCCAGGCCCGTTTGTACTCACACTACCTGGGCCTCGGAGAATGCTTCTTGCTGTCCATACGTCATCACGCCGTAACACGTCACACGTCACACGCATTGATGACGTCATGGCGATGCGTGGCTTTGTTTCCAGATCTTTCCGTAGACCTCGGAGGTTTTGTGCGTCTTGTCGACTGTTTTTGAATCTTTTCATCGACCAAATCTGCAGTAAACACTCCACCTCCGCATCACACCAACGTGAACCTTTCACCGCCATTGTTTTAAATGTCCGCGCATGGTCCCTCCTTCTTTTTTCTACGTCCCAACAGGCGCACAGGAAATGACCTCAGAACCGCCGTAGGCCTCGTGCTCGTACACGTGCGCACGCTCGTGCTCGTACATGTGCAAACGTGCTTTACTAAAGCCCACCTCTCCCAAACGGGCCGTGGACGGCAAGCGGGGCACTCATAGGCATGGTATGGTTGCACTCACACTGGTCAAACGAACTAGACTTTACCCGTGAAACCTGTTTGGGCACGGTACGGATGGACAGTGTGAGTGCGCCCTTAGTTATACTCTTAACTCTACAATATCCATGAACCTCAAAAGTCCTTTCTGAGGTGTAAATCAGAGCTAAAAACAAAATACCATCCCATTCTTGTCATTCATCTATAACTGACCCAGTCTCTAAACTTCTTAATCTCTTCACACATGGTTTCCTTCCAAAATGCACCTTGAGAGTTGCAGGTTACTTTTGTCTTATGACTTTTGAACCATTTATCTTCAAACATGTTTATGTACAGATTAATTGAATCCAATGCCCACTGAATGCTGAAATTATAGCTCTAATATCCCCCCGGAGATTATTAAAGTATTTCTGATTTCTTGTGTGTTAAAAAACGTAAAATGTCTGAATGGGAAAGGGGCCAGACGTATCTGCCAGAGCACATAAAACATGAGCTCAGCAGATTTGTCTGGTTGCCAGGCGGTTCGAAGCATGAAAGAGAAAGACGGAGATGAGTTCAGATACTGCTCTTGCTCTTACTGTACCTTCACCTGGCAAATCACTGCGTAAAGTGATGTATGAAGTTACCGTTGTAATTGTTGAACACAGCCCACCCGAGTCCAACTTTGGAGAGGTGTGCCGCAGCAGCTTATTTCCCTTTGACAGGTCTTAAAGTCGTAAAATGCAGATTTGTTGCTATACTCATGCAGTGGATTATGACTTCAAAGACATTATGCAGCGCTTGTTCTCACAGAGGTGAAGACCCGTATCAGTGTTTCCCAACACAAGCGCCACAAATTGATTCTGTTTGGAAATGTAAATATTATTCTGTTTGTTCATTTACGCATAGCACTCCTTATCCCTGAGAGAGAGAGAGAGAGAGAGAGAGAGAGAGACAGAGAGAGAGAGAGAGAGAGAGAGAGAGAGAGAGACAGAGAGAGAGAGAGAGAGAGAGACGCGCACCTCAGTGGAGCCTGTGTGTGTGTGTGTGTGTGTGTGTGTTCGTGTGCGCGTGTAAAGCCACACGCATCGCCATGACGTCATCAATGCGTGTGACGTGTTACGGCGTGATGACGTATAGGCAGCAAGAAGCATTCTCCGAGGCCCAGGTAGTGTGAGTACAAGCGGGCCTGGAGGGGGGGACAAGGACCCTAAAGCACGGGGCACGGGACGGACGCACAGTGGGAGTGCGCCCTAAGTACCAACCGCTGCTTTAAAGAATTGACTAATCATAAACAATGGCGGTCTCCCTTCCCTGCAGAACTGTGAATTTCAGAGCGTCATCGTGCTATCTATCATCGTCTGATGTCATAATCCGTACAGGGGAGCAGTCAGAGCCCCTGCCCCTCAAAAGGTCTCCGTACGGCCCTGCACCACACATACCCGGTCGTTGGGAGATACCGACTTATTATACACATGCTTTGCTCATGTGAGTTTACAGCAGTGGCCAACACAGCAATTAAAAGAAACACACAATGATGCTTATTCTGTGCTGACCCGTTATCCGTCCACAGGCAACACAGAGTCCTCATTCAGTCGGTTCACTCCAAGGCCACGTGTCCTCCAAGGCGAGGGACGTTATTACCGCAGACACAGCGTTCATGCCCGACATGAAAACGTCTCCTCTGCCTAATTACAGCCCTGATATTATTCATTTTAAAATGATATATATCATATTTAATGTATCAGGCTATATCAGGCAACAGCGTCCAATAAGAAGAGTGACCCAGTTAAACTAGGGGAAGTGATGGCAGTGCTCAACTAGAGCTGCACTAACAGACTAAAAAATGCTGTATGACAAAGAAAGCCTCCGCAGGCGCGTGCGTCCATTGACTACATTCACTTTCACAACAGTGAATTAGAGGTTGTGGCAGAAGTAGTTCTCTTCTATTCTGGACCCGGCGTTTCTGCAGGCTCAGAGCCATTCGGAGCTAGAGAGAGGCAAAGATCATCGCTGTAACGGGCAGAGACGAGTGACACTCAAGTGCGATTTGGGCTATATACGCATCCCCGCGGTGCTCGAGCTGGGATGGAGTGGGTGGACGAGGAGCTCTCAGCGGGGCTTGTGTGGGGACGGATGGGTGGGTGGATTAAGAGAGAGGGGGAGGGAATTGTTGCCATGGTGGATGAGTTTATTTTTAAGCTGGAGGAGAGGTGATGTATAGGACTAGAGGGCAGTACAGATATCAGTGCTGGTCAATCAGTCCAGCGGGGCCCTTCGGTGTGACTGAATCACTCCTTCAGCCTCTGAGCATCACTTACGCTGAAGTCACTGCTGGTTAGTTCTGCGTCTGTCTGGAGGTGAACACATGGTCCAAAATAGTCCAAATGAACGACTGTGCCTCACAATAAACTGGAGAAATAAAGTTGAAATCATCCTCTTCTGACTGACGCTACATTCATGTTATACCAGACTTCCAATCCAATCAAATCAAATCAACCTTTATTTATTTGGTGCTTTTCATACAGAAGAGTTTCGCACAGTGCCGAGTTACAGAGACGTACAGAAAAAGAGAAACATCCAATAAAATCAGGAGAAGAAAGTTATGAGACGTACACACATATATGTATACGTTCATACACACATCCACACACACACACACTGACTCACAGACACACACACTCACACCTACACAAACACTAGCTGTCACTACAGAGACATGGCCGGGCAGTGAGACCTGAGGTACAGAGGAGGCTAGAGGAAGCTACCTTTGGGGGGGCCAACCACACCGGGAGAGATCCCAGTCCAAGGTCACAGGGAGCACCGCCACAGAGACCCCCCCAACCTGGGCAGACAGGAGCCTCCGCACCAAGGTGCAGAGCCCTCTAGTCGCCCGGGCCGGAGCCGTCCAGGGGACAGCACCCCCCGCGGCCAGACCAGAGACAACTCCCAGTCCGTCAGGCCCCCTGAGGAAACACTGGAGACTAAACACTGTTGCCAGGTTCAGGGCCTCGAGCAACAAGCAGTCAAGGAAAAAGGACGACCACACAAGAAAAAACAGAATGAGAATCTAAAGCAAAATAGCACAAGTTAAAATCATTTGATGATTCGCAAAACATATGTATTTGAAAATAGCAAAGACAAATGTTGAAACTCAGTAAATTGTATTGTTTTTTGCAGATGATATGTCAGTTTTAATTGGATGGCAGCGACATGTAGACAGGGTCACAATGCAACACTCTCAACTGCTCGACAGTTCAGGGTCTCCTTTCTCATATTTCACGTTTCATTATACACCAACAATGTTCAATGGGTGAAGTCTGGACTCGGCTACACGGTGTCGTGGTAGTCAGCACTGACGCCTGACAGCACGAAGGTTTCAGGTTTGAATCCCGGCTGGGGCCCTTCTGTGTGGAGTTTGCATGTTGTCCCCGTGTCTGCGTGGGTTTTCTCCGGGTTCTCCGGTTTCCTCCCACAGTCCAAAGACGTGCAGGTGTTGGGTTCATTGATGACTCTAAATCACCCGTAGGTGTGAATGGTTGTCTGTCTCTGTTCGTCTCTATGTGCCCTGTGATAGACTGGCGTCCTGTCTCTCACGCCAATTGTCAGCTGGGATCGGCTCCAGCCCCCCGCGACCCCGACAGGGACAAGCGGTTGAAGATGAATGAATTAATGAATGAAGTCTGGACTGCAGGAGACCAGTTTAGCTCCTGGACTCTTTGACTATGGAGCCATGCTGCTGTGATACGTGCAGAATGTGGTTTGACATCGTCATGCTGCGGTAAACAAGATCTTCCTTGAAAAAGACATTGTTTACCTGTATTAAGTAGTGAGTGAACACACATTTTCAGTCGCCGCACAACCGTGGCATCTTCTACTCATTGGTATGGCCAAATCCAAGGAATGGCCTGTTCTCCACAGCCCAGTTGATCTTGCACATAACCAAGTTAGGGTCTACTGGAAGAAGAGCAGGCCCCTGCCACACCAGCGGCTGGAGTATCTGGGGATTGTGCTTGAAACACACAGGCTGCGATCTACTCTGTCAGACTCAGATGGACATCCCTGCAGCAGGGTGCAGCAGTGTTGCCGTTGTGCTTAATGCAGGTGCTGGGATTCACAGCAGCTGCCCATCCAGTGGTACCGCTGGGGCTACTGCACATGCAGCACCTGCAGAGGGGGTTTGCCAGCGTTTGCTTGGATGCAAAGAAGCACAAGTGGCGCTTGGTTCCATTCCCCGCACAGTACAGGAAGACCTGCAATACTGGGGGACCCCAAATCGCATTTGTTGGGATAAGGGACCTACATCACAGTCCTCACGGATGTGTCCCTGATTGGGAGAGCAGTATGTGGTGTGTGATGTCCGATGAAGGCCGGACACATCAACCTCTTCAAGTTACAAAAAGTATTTCTAGTCCAGTGGCACTGGAAAGCAAATATGCGATAGATGCATGCACATGTACATCAGGCTAATATAACTGTAAACAGCTGGTCATCACACAGATGCACAGTGTTCTGAAAACATGTTGTTTTTGGTTCTGGGACTGTTCTCTCTCTCTCTCTCATCCTCCATCTACTTGTGACTCATGCAGTGATGTGCCCCACGGTGCGTTAGCTTCACATAATAAGCTGGTGTGTGCAAAGAGACCGAGCAGACCACGTATTGTACAGCAGAACAAAGAGAAGTGAACATTATGCAGAGTAACACAGGCTGTCTGACTGTAAACACACTGTCTTTGAGGTTATATAATTGTTTGTGTGTGTGTGTGTGTGTGTGTGTGTGTGTGTACTTGAGCACCTGCGTAACAGTGGACTTAGGCGTCGTTACACATTCACCTACAGTGGACCTACGGCAAATAGGGGATATTTTTTCAGCCCCTTCTCGGTCATGTTTTAAATCAAGCTAAAATCATGTCTGATACCCTCTGGTGAATTTTGCCAAGTGGGGACTTCCATGTATGTGAGGGCGCACTCCCACTGTGCGTCCGTCCCGTACCCCGTGCCCCGTGCTTTAGGGCTCTTGTCCCCCCCTCCAGGCCCGTTTGTACTCACACTACCTGGGCCTCGGAGAATGCTTCTTGCTGCCTATACGTCATCACGCCGTAACACGTCACACGCATTGATGACGTCATGGCGATGCGTGGCTTTGTTTCCAAATCTTTCCGTAGACCTCAGAGTTTTTGTGCGTCTTGTCGACTGTTTTTGAACATTTTCATCGCCTCTACTTCCTGCGGAAACTCAAAAGGGCGAGTGCTCCACCACCCACCCTGACAACATTCTACAGAGGCACCATTCAGAGCATCATTTCCAGCTGTATTACTGTATGAGGCAAGAGCTGCACTGAGTACGACAGAAGAGCCCTGCAGCGCAGACTGAATACAGCGGGGGAAATCATTGGTGTCCCACTCCCATCCCTTAAAGACTTGCACACCACCCGCCTCACCCGGAAAGCAGTCACAATAGTGAGCGATCCAAGCCATCACACACACACACATTGTTCAGCCTCCTGCCCTGTGGAAAGAGGTATAGGAGCCTCCGCTCCCGCACCACTGGACTCGATAATAGCTTTGTCCACCAGGCTGTTCAGCTGCTGAACTCTCTCCCCTCTCTACCCTCAGCCCGACCCAGCAGGGGGTCAGGAAGATAAAAACCCGCCCCCCCAAGAGAAATCCTGAACTCACAACAGACACACAGGAAATGACGATGCAAATTGCACATATGGACCTGCTGCTATCAATCGTTTTGCACTAAAAAGTATTATATTCACACATCCTTGGCTGCTATTGTTTCACAGACACTACTTATTTACAGTAATCTGCTGAAACCATCCATATCACCCACATATATATATATATGTATTGTGAAAGAAATTCTCTGGAGTCCTCAGTGTCTCTCAAATCATATCTTTACTAAACTGCATGCATAACAGGAGAGAGGTCCTACCAACAGCCGGGACTCAAACCATCTCTGCCTGTCTCCAAATCACTTCAGCAGATATACACTCACATCACAGCACCTTACAAACACATCAAAGGACATCAAAGTAACAAAAACACACTGCCCAATGTTAATGACCCCTGATGATGGATGTTATCAATGTTTTACAACCACCAAATGTCACCATTTGCAACCCATGTGACTCCTATTCACAATCCCCCCCAGCACTCATTCACAGCTTGAATGTTATGTTAATCAACATACAGGGATTTACATCATAGATAAATAAAGAGTTACAAAGAAGGTAGGAAAAACTCTGGTTATTTCTCACAATATATACACACACATATATATACATGCGCTTTTTTGGTCAGAGGAAATGAGGCGGAGTCAAAGTCTGACAAGATGGCGACTCCCGTAAGAGAGGACGACTGGATCAAGTTGAGAGAACGGACCCCGATGTAGAGGCTACGTCCATTTTTTATACAGTCTATGATCGTCCCCCAACAGCAAACAAGAAATCATGTACTGTTATGGACTGTTCACGTGTGAACACACACTCGGACAAAGAGTGAAACCTAGATTAATGTGCACACAAACAAACACACACACACACATGCATACACAAATGCAGGCGAATAAATCACAGGACATACACAAACAAGGATGCACACTCATAGACATAATACACACGGTCTCTATCACTCTCACACACACACACACACACACACACACACACACACACACACACACACACACACACACACACACACACAATATTGTGACAGCTGTTCTGCGTTCTGATCTACTGTAGCTACAGGTTGTGACAGGCTGCTCCTCCACAACAGGGAGCTGAATCCCATCGGCGTCTCCAACACACTGATGCCTGTTATCTGAAATATGCTTTGAAAAAAATGGAGCGCTGCATTTAAGGACCCTTGACAACAGCAGCATCCAGCAGTTTCTGATAGGGAAGGCAACCAAAGAGAGCAGCGAACGAGGGTTGTTCTAATAATAAGCGTTGACATCATGTTGGCCTTTACACACTGACAGCAAATGATAAACTTCACCCATTGAAATACTTCCTCCACCTCCATCCAGCATGGAGCAATCTGAGGAAGAGTTGCTTTTTTTAGCGCTCGCTGAGGGCCTGATGTGCTAGTGGAGTCATTTGGTTGTGATTATGTAATGTTTCTCCACACACAAGTACAATGAAGTAGTCATCGTTTAAAAATAAAAGCAGTGGCCAAGGTTAGACTCGCACACTGCTGTGAAACATCGTATTTGATCACATGAACATGACATCAGTGTAGGAACAGCATATGTTGTGTACAGTCTGACAAGGGTTTGGCTCATAAATGCTTTTAAAGGATTACACCACTTTATTTAAACTTTATTAACCTTAATTTACCATAAAGAAGAAAGTCTCATTGACATTGGAAACTTCTTTAGTTGTGATCCTCCAATTAACACCAATCAGTGTTAAGATTGTTATACCAGGAGTGTAAGTTGTGGATGTTAGCTGCCCAATAGAATAACCCATTATCCTCCCTTGGTCTCTATAAGGGCGCACTCACACTGTCCTTCCGCACCGGGGCCAAAACAGGTTTTATGGGTCAAGCCTAGCTCGTTTGACCAGTGTGAGCGAAACCGCTCCGCGCCTAGCTGCAGCACACTTGCCGTCCACGGCCCATTTGGGAGAGGTGGGCTTTTGTAGAGCGCGTTTGCACATGTACGAGCACGAGCGTGCGCACGTGTACGAGCACGGGGCCTACGGCGGCTCTCACGTCATTTCCTGTGCGCCTGTTGGGACGTAGAAAAAAGAAGGAGGGACCATGCGCGGACATTTCAAACAATGGCGGCGAAAGGTTCACGTTGGTGTGATGCGGAGGTGGAGTGTTTACTGCAGATTTGGTCGATGAAAAGATTCAAAAACAGTCGACAAGACGCACAAAAACTCTGAGGTCTACGGAAAGATTTGGAAACAAAGCCACGCATCGCCATGACGTCATCAATGCGTGTGACGTGTTACAGCGTGATGACGTATAGGCAGCAAGAAGCATTCTCCGAGGCCCAGGTAGTGTGAGTACAAACGGGCCTGGAGGGGGGGACAAGGACCCTAAAGCACGGGGCGCGGTATGACCGGACAGTGTGAGTGCGGCCTACGACTACTTTACGAGCTCTGGGGGATTTACCAGCCCAGATGAACCCTGAGATAACTGAAACAAAAACTGAAACCTAGGCAGAATTTGCATCTATATTCTGGATTATGCTCATTAATGAGAGAGGGAGAGTGTCCCACTGCTGGAAATCCACCTTAACATTATTGACTAAGTTGGAAAAGTTTGTCTTCTGGAGATTTGCTAAACTGTGAGTGATATTAATCGCTAGGTAAAGAAAACCAGCAGACGCTAAGTGGAAAGGTAGGGTATCAGCTGAGATTTGTTTAGCTGCGTCATTCGATGGAAGACGTTACTTAGACTTACTGATATGTATTTTTATCCTAAAAAAAGAAACAAATGTGGTTAAAATTGGCATAATCCCATCTACGCAACTAAATGCATGTGTGACATAGAGCAGCAGATCATCTGCGTATAGGAAAACCCGATGTTGAGTCCCCGCCCCGAATCTCAGTAAAAGCGATGATTACTTAAAAGCAATGGAGAGTGGCTGTATGAACAAGTACTTAGAGTACTGAGAGTTGGTTATTAGGCTAGCTGTAGTCATAGTGTATAAAAGCTGTATCCATGAAATAAACTCAGATCGGAAACCAAATTTATAGAGAAGAGAAAAAATAAATAACCCCAATCTACCTGGTCAACCTTCTCTGAGTCCAGGGAAATTACCACTTTTGCCCAATGCGAGGTAACAGGAGAAGGCAGAGCATTAAGCAATCTGCGAATAGTATATGAGAGCTGACCACCCTTGATAAATCCAGTCGGGTCCTCAGAGATAATGTCTGCTAGACACGGGTCCAGACGGCACGCCAGCACCGTGGCTAGGAGTTTGACACTTCCATTTAACAGACTTATGGGCGGCCAGCAATTACATTCTTCCGCGCTCTTTCCCTCCTTGCGGATAAGGGAGACTGAGGCCTGTGTCAAAGGGAAAGCCACCAGGGCCCGGAGCCTTATTACTCTGCATCATCTTAAGACAGCTGAACTCCTCCAGGTACAGAGGGCGATCTAGCTTCCTTTTGGTGTCAGTGTCAATACTAGATTTATATCAGGTTATTTAGAAAGTAATCCATAGCTTTACTGTCCAAGGGGGGTTCCAAGACGAGTTGGTGGACAGGGTATGGGATGAGGTATGGGTAAACCTGAGTGA
Organism: Echiichthys vipera; assembly: GCF_963691815.1. NCBI lineage: Eukaryota > Metazoa > Chordata > Actinopteri > Perciformes > Trachinidae > Echiichthys > Echiichthys vipera. The sequence goes on along the minus strand of NC_139829.1, from coordinate 32,358,315 downwards.
TTTGCTTTGAGGCTGTCTGACGCCTAGAGGATGACTGGCTTTCTCACCATGTCCGTAATGAGTACCTTGTGTCCGTCTAATAAGATACTCAGGTCTATTAGTGGAAAGCAAATCAAATTCAGTGAGAGTGTTTTCACCCGTACTTAGAGCTGTTCACGTGCGATCGGATCCCTCAGGACGCATGCTACTGCTAAATGGAAACAGGGTCTATGTGATAGCTGAAGGTGAGGGGCGTCACATAGAGGCAATTGGGAATCAGAGAGTGCTCTTATCGGCTTGGGCTTACACCTGCACATGGGTCAAGCCTACGCCCAGAACCGTCCCTGTCCTTTTCTTAATACCAAGTAAACAGAGGATCCAGGCAGAGGGCAGGGGTCTCTGCAGATACAGACACTTGTAGTGGGTCATAAGTGCTGACTGGAAGGGATTATTTTTCCATTAGTTTATACATTGGGTCCTTTTTAGCATAAAACAACATATTATAAAATACAAAACAACATTTTTGTCTCCCCAGCTTTGCAGACGTGGGCTGTCCTTGAGACGTGCAGACACTGAGACCTTTTGTAAGAGATATTTGGGCGGTGGAGGATGGATATCACACAGTCACTGTCATCCAAACAAATTATGATGAATGTCTCTCTCTGAATGAGCACAGCTGCAGAAAGAGTCCAGGACAACCTGACCCGACGTTGTATTACCTTAAAAGCGGCTATAATTAATATTCTTTATCACATGTATCGAATCAGAATGTGATAATGTGAAAAGGGATCATTTGTGGTAATAAACCTACAGATATTTATACACAGGGTGAATGTGGCTTAGTGGTAGAGTGGGTCGTCCCGTTCGAGAGATTGGCAGTTCGATCCCCAGCTCCCCCGTGTGAATGTCTGTGTGAACGGGTGAATGTGACAAACACTGTGAAAGCGCCTTGAGTAGTCAGAAGACTAGAAAGGTGCTATAGAGGTACGAGTCCATTTACCATATTTATCAGCTGAATCTGCAGCTCCCCTCACCTCTAAGGAGCTTTGTAGCTCATTGTTTAGCCGTCCTTCAGAACCTCTTCTTCATACAGTTTTACTTATTTACCACCCAGCTACAGCTGGAGACACAGCACACAGTGGCCCTCAGCGGCTCCAGCCCCCCGCAACCCCGACAGGGACATGCGGTTGAAGATGAATGAATGAAAAGGAAAGCGCACTGCAGAGCCAAAGTCATCTCCTCGGTCAGTGGCTACCCTCGGTAAATTGCATTAAATCAAACAAGGTATCAGATGATTAACATCTTGGTTTGGTTCTGCTAGGGGACAAAGGTTATCCTCTAACAGAATACCTAATAACCTCGCTGGCAAACCCTGCTACAGAGCAGGAGCGCAGGTTCAGCAGTGCGCACACACGCACACGGGTCAGAGTGGAGCGCTGCTTCGGGTTGACTGCCTCCGTTATTCTTTTCCATACAGCGTTTTTATGATGGGCCCCTTTTATTCCACTCTTAAGACAAAAAGCACATCTTTATTTTGCTCCATGTCGGATGTCAGGATACCGATCTGTGTGTCGGAAAAGTTTCTTTTCTTCCCAGTGTTGCATGTTTGACCTCAGCGGGCGAGGCCTCGAACCAGGAATATTTAAGGGCGTAACATGTTAATGACGATCAAATTCAGCCGCCGCATTTATCAAGGCCCGCTCATTCGTACGCTGAGATTGGTCGGATACGAATGTTTCATAAATCACACGTGGGTCCTGTCGTACGAACAATTCTGCGCTCAGATCTGCGCCCGTGTTCACGCAAGATTGATAAATGAGGGCAAATGTGCCTGAGCTCGCAGATTCCTGATTTCACACAGACATTTCTGTTGCTAAACTTTCTCTGTAGAGGGCCTGTGAATGTTCTCAGTCCCAGCCTGGTCCTGGTCCTGGTCCAGTCCCAGCCTGGTCCTGGTCCAGTCCCAGCCTGGTCCTGGTCCTGGTCCAGTCCCAGCCTGGTCAGATGTGTACATGAACTGATGAAGCCTCTTGGATGAGAGGTGAAACGTCTTCCTAGACAAAGAACCAAGTCCAGTTGCTTTTGACTGAAATTGCTTTGGGGATTCCTCTGTAGAGCAAACATCACTGAAATGCCACACACATATCTATATCTAAGTTTTATGTGGCGAGGCAGATTTTCTTGAATCACATTCCTGCGGAGAGTCTCCAGGTTTAATATTCTTTTTGAGTTTGTGAAAACCAACTCTCAGTGGGGAAGGAGAGACGGCTGGAAGAGAGAGATAAAGAAGAAATAGAGCGAGAGACAGGAAGAGAGTCGGGGGTCTGAGAGGCAAACAAGCGGAGTTTACACAAGTGCTGCATGTCACGTCAAGGTGACAGCAAGAGATAGATCAATGGAGACGGAGAGCAAAATGAAATATAGTTATTTTTTTATTGTTCAGAATTTCACAGAATATCAGCTGCGGCTATTCAACTGCTGTACTAAGATGGTTTTCTCTAAATAACCAGGGAACTTCAACAAAAAACATTTTCAGATCCCTCCCAGTTATTGGTGTTAATCTGGCACTTGGTGACAATTTACTTAATTCAGGGACGTCAAAGTCAAATACATCAGAGGGCCAAAAAAACATATTTGCTACAAGCCGAGGGCCGGACTGCTTCAATGTTTATTAAAACATATTAAAATGATTGCATATAACCTGTTAAACCAAGACCTAACACAGTGTACCGTATTATATATAATAATTAAATGAATAATCCAATATTTTTTCATCGGCTCCAGCAGTAATTTCAGGCTCACAGACAAAAACAAACTTGTCCTGTACATTAAATGAATAAAGCAATATTTTCTTATGACTTTAGTTATTTCAAGGAAAACATTTATCAACAGGCAAACAGCAAAAAAGAAAATGTCCTTCAAAAATAAAACGTGTTCCTTAATATCAAGATAAAGACGCACAGCTGTGTGAACATGTGCTCTGCCTCCCACCGAGCTTCAAACACCCTGTGCTCATCGTCCACCTTCCCTTTAGCCATTATTGGGGGGGGCTGAAAGTTGACATCTGCCCTGAATGCTGATGAATAATGAACTCACTTGCGGCGCTGCAGTGAGTTCGCGGGCTACCGTTGCATTGTGGGTAATGTTGTTTTGGTGCTTGAAAAACACCAGCAGGCAGCTGTGGCGTGCGGGCCGGTTCTAATACTAATCAAATATCATCCCGGGGGCCTAGATCATTCATTCGCGGACCGGATCTGGCCCCTGGACCTTGACTTTGACACCTATGACTTAATTGTTGGACACACCCTATTTATCTGCAGCTCTCCTGGTTACTTTAAAGATGGCAGCTGCTCTAAGGAGACTGAAACCCTGAGACACAGATTCATTTAAGTCCCTCAAAAAGGCCGATCGTCCACATAAAACAAGTGAACGAGAGGACGGAGTTAGGAAGACTCTCAATGAGGAATCAGTTCAACTACGCAGCTGGAGTTGCTCACCAGTTCAGGGCTGAACATGACAAGGATCTGTCTCTGCACACAGTGTCGCTCTGTTTAAGACTTTTCAGACTGAAAGCCGACTCTGCAGTGACCAAACCTCTCATCAGCAGACAGAATAAAAAGGTTAGACCTGCCTTTGCTGAGGAGCAGGTTGTGTGTTGTTGTTTTTTATTATTATTATTAATAATAATAATAATAATAATAATATTCATTCATTCATCTTCAGCCTCTTGTCCCTGTCGGGGTCGCGGGAGGGCTGGAGCCGATCCCAGCTGACATCGGGCGTGAGGCGGGGTCCACCCTGGACAGGACGCCAGTCTATCACAGGACACATAGAGACGAACAGAGACAGACAACCATTCACACCTACGGGTGATTTAGAGTCATCAATGAACCGAACACCTGCACGTCTTTGGACTGTGGGAGGAAACCGGAGAACCCGGAGAAAACCCACGCAGACACGGGGACAACATGCAAACTCCACACAGAAGGGCCCCAGCCGGGATGCAAACCAGGGACCCTCTCACTGTGAGGCAACAGTGCTAACCACAACACCACTGTGTAGAAAGTGACTTATTTCTCCACAATGACTAAATCTGCATTAAATACACTGTACGTTCACAAAGGAGGTCCTGTGTGCGTGCAGCGACCTTCGTGGCCTCAAAGAGCTTTGAAGTCACGCTTCAGATGAGACGGCAAGTGCCCTGGTGCAGCCGGCCTCACACGTTATCCTCTTCATTAAATTCACATCTTCATTAAAAGCTGTAATGAATTGCTCAGGGATGTAGACCTGCAGCGAGGGGGAGGACCTACACGTTCACATGCCTCTGAATATTAATGAAGTCTAATAATGAAACAGCACACTTTGTCCCTGGGGAGATTTAATTATGGATAAGCAGTAAACACCGCTTCTTGTGGTTGCAACAAAGCTGACAAACTGTCTTCATTTGTCAGATGTTTAACTGTCTGTCAGCGAGCTGAGACGATGCACCTCTCAGACCTGAAATATCAGGACTGAAAGGAGCCGACACGGGGGCTTACCAGGACCACAAGAGCTAGCAGAGGCCAGAAAAGTGGTGCATTAGCTGGGGAAGCTAAACAGCAGGGGTTGAAAGTACACCAGAAGAAAACAAGGCCACTGAGGCATCTATTGGTAAGTGTCCAACTGCTGAAGTAAGCAGTAATGGAGTTGCATTAAAGCATTAAAGGAGTTGCACTGCCAGCACATGGCCTGGATGGCACTTACATGAGCTGTGCTGTGTTGGACCTGGAGCTAGAGGGTGTTAAGACACCTGAACCCTTCTCTTGAAGGTGACTGTGTGTGTTGATGGAGTGACGTTGGTAAATGCTGCAGCTGAAGGGAGAACCGGGGGCTGCCAAACGCGCTAACAGCCTGATGTGTTTGAGCAGGAAGAGCGACGTGCCCTCCTGTTAAAGTGGAAGAGAGTGATCGTACCACACGACGAGGGCTTTGGACATCTACACACCATCTAATCTAACCATTCACACCACATTCACACACATGTGCGTAGACCTAATGGGGTTCAGTGTCTTGCCCAAGGTCACTTCGACATGTGGACCGGGGAAGGTGGGGATCGAACTGCTGATCTCTCGAATTGCCCAGATTGTGTGCGTGTGCGTGTGCGTGTGCGTGTGCGTGTGCGTGTGCGTGTGCGTGTGCGTGTGCGTGTGCGTGTGCGTGTGCGTGTGCGTGTGCGTGTGCGTGTGCGTGTGCGTGTGCGTGATATATAATCAGCATTGAGGACTGTCACCTGTGGGCCAGAAAGTTTGGTGGACTGGCCGCATCAACCTTTAAGTGGTGAGTTGTAGATGTGTATGTGGCTTGTTAAGAACCATAATTAATCTAAATTAAAAATTGTTTTTTGTTAATAAGACAATACCGCATGATATTGTGAGCCCTGCTCTCTCCTGCTTAACACACAGAAAGATTGGCAGCCATCCTCTACAAATCAATCCAAGAGAGAGAATATGTACGTCCATCTATATCCATCCATATATCCATTGTTCTTGTGCACATGACCAAGTCTATAACAGTTGTGTAGTAGGTGACATTAGGGTCCTATTTTTAATGGGTTGGTGGGTCATATGGGGGCACGGGCTGAGTAGAGATTGTTCTGTGATCAGTGTTGAAGATAAACCAGATGGGTTCATTCTCATTGTCTCAGCATTTCTGTCTGAACTCTGGTTTGGAGATCTTTTGGGAAGGGGTGAAAATCCTGGTTTCTGATTGGATAAACCATCTGTCTGTCACCAACATACGGGCCAAACCAACCAATCAGATGAGTGAAGCGTGTGACGTGCTAACAGCGTGGAGGCAAAGCTCAGAAAGGAAACAACATGTGGGTGAAGGAGATTTTCCCTTTGTGTTTAACGTGAATTTACGGATCAAAGGCCCAATTTCAGGAGCCTGGTCCATATTCAACAGAAGGATCCAGAGAACAAAGAGTTAGTGAGCGGCTAGCTCCATAGCTGCTCCATGTTGTTTACACTCAACAGTCTCTTCTGTTTCACTTAAATCCACCAAAGAAACCAACGCTGAGTGGTTCAAACTGGTCAAACTTCTCCAAAGTTTCTCCACCGCACGCTACCAGACTGATCTGAGAGTAAAACACAACCATCAGAGATCAGGATGGTCTCACGAGGCTACAAGAGATCTGTGCAATGTCTGCATTTCTATTTTAAAAAACTCTGACAGCTACTCTGGAACTTGAACGACTGACAGGGAAAGCATCAACTGACTCTGTACACCCCAAATATCCAGCCGTGTCTGTTTGTGTGATGGGGTGAGAAAAATAAGCAGCAACACATCCTCAGTGCTGTCAGGGAGAAGGAGCTGTGCGGCTTGTTTTCCCCTCATGCACGATTGATTCAATGAAGCCTTGTATATGCAGGTGAAAAGGCTATTTTATGTTCTCTTGAATGAGACGTCGCCCAAGGCCCGAGGCATTCAGTCTGCAGGAAAATAAAGACTCGACTCCCGGAGAGAAGCTTGAAACGTCGTAACAAGGTTGAGCAGACAGGCGGTCCAAACTGTGGCGAATATAGACCACTAAAGTCTTGGACAAGCAGAAGAATCGCACGCATATCAATGTGAGACGACGATGTGGCGGGAGGTTTTCTGATTCATGTTTTCCCCCTCTTTATTAAATCTTTACATCAGCGGCATGTGCTGTCGGTTCCTAAGGGCGCACTCACACTGTCCATCCGTACCGTGCCCAAGGACGTTTCACGGATAAAGTCTAGTTTGTTTGACCAGTGTGAGTGCAACTGTACCACGCCTAGGTGCGGCACACTTGCCGGCCACGGCCCGTTTGGGAGAGGTGGGCTTTTATAAAGCGCGTTTGCACGTGTACGAGCACGAGGCCTACAGCGGTTCTGAGGTCATTTCCTGTGCGCCTGTTGGGACGTAGAAAAAAGAAGGAGGGACCATGCGCGGACATTTAAAACAATGGCGGTGAAAGGTTCACGTAGGTGTGATGCGGAGGTGGAGTGTTTACTGCAGATTTGGTCGATGAAAAGATTCAAAAACAGTCGACAAGACGCACAAAAACTCAGAGGTCTACGGAAAGATCTGGAAACAAAGCCACGCATCGCCATGACGTCACCAATGCGTGTGACGTGTTACGGCGTGATGACGTATAGGCAGCAAGAAGCATTCTCCGAGGCCCAGGTAGTGTGAGTACAAACGGGCCTGGAGGGGGGGACAAGGACCCTAAAGCACGGGGCACGGGACGGACGCACAGTGGGAGTGCACCCTAAGATTACAACAACGCAGAAGAAGAGACGTGGAGACGCTGTGGAGAATCCAAACACCGGAGAGTTTCTCTCCAAATCCTCCTCCATCCTAGAGACAAACGTGTCCCTGGTTCTGGTCTTAGTGGAGACTTTGGTGCTGTTCTGGACTCTGATGCACCGACCACTCTGCAGTTAGTGTCCTCACTGAGCAGAGGGGGCTGCTGGGAGCCCCATCACTCTGCAGTTAGTGTCCTCACTGAGCAGAGGGGGCTGCTGGGAGCCCCTTCCCCGTCCCAAAGCACTCCCAGGCGCCACTTTCTCACTACATTTAGAGACTTTTCACAGCTTCTTAGAACTGGATTTAGAAACAGAGCCTAGAGCAGTTTAGCTCCTTATTCAGAGCATCAGGGAAAAGGGAGAAATCTGTGCTGGGCCTCATTCAGTCCCATGCATGTGGCTCAGAGTCCAGTTCAGTCAACAGTCTCTGGGTCTGTCTCTGTCCTCTCACGCAGCAGCACTGTTGGTGTTATGTGATGCAGCGGGGTCAGAGGTCGGAGGTGGGGCCATGACGCTATCCTTTAACAAAGTCTGAGGTTTCACCGTCCAGGCCACAACGCCAGGGGGGGCGTTTTCAAGTCTTCCCACTCTGGAACCAGGTTTGAAAAGATCCTGGCGGCCAAATCTACACTAAAGTTGTGCGGTTACAGGAAAAGGCGTCTGTGTGTGCCGGCCCTGAAACTTTTCTGGGTTACGTTTGGGTGAAGTGACCCTTTAGTTATATGTTTGACCCCAACATGCAGCCGAACGTAATAGGAACTCATGAAAGACTGTACCGCATGAGCTGACACCTTCACATGCTGTTCCCTAAACCTCACCGTGACCTCTGATGGAAGTGTGACCTGAGAGAAAATGCGTTAAACACATTGCTTTTGTATTTTCTTCACTCTGAATAAAAAAGGAGGCAGTCTGGGACCTGAGGGGAAGGAGCACTGTCACAAGCTGCTGTGGTTCTCTGCATGGCCCAGTGCTTATTAATGCATGTTCTCTGTGCCGGAAGCACAGTGTTTACATCTGGAGCACACACACACACAGTCTGCACACACAGGGACAGGCTCACACACACACCACTGGATTCCTCTCCTGGTGGAGATTAACCTGAGCTTGTATAAGAAATAATGATGTGATGAGCTCTCAAACTCACAAGCGCACACGTGTACGAGGTCCTACCTTCACCGCCTCTATGTGAGACACATTGTCAAACATCCTTTCGTTCACGGTCACTATCTGGTCCCCGACCCTCAGTCCTTCTCTTTCGGCCGACGAGCCCGGCTCCACCAGGGACACGTAGATCCCCACGCCGTGCTCCGAGCCCCCGCGGATGCTGAAGCCCAGACCCTCGTGGCTCCTGGAGCGCGTCAGGGAGACTTGGCGCACCTCTCCAAAGAACTCCTGGAAGAACGGCGGGGCCGCGGGAGACGTGTGATCCGCGGCGGCGCTGAACCCGCCGGGGGTGACGGGCTGCTCCTGGATTGAGCTGACATATTTCTGCAGAGTCGAATCGCCCTCTTCCCCGAATCCCTCCGCGCTGCCGTTGCTGGGCGCCGGCTCCGTCTTTAGGTAGAGCCCCTCGGACGTGTACTGGTCGAACAGCAGCTGGTCGGACCTCGGGATCACCAGGCGCAGCATGGGCAGCAGCTGCCGTTTGCCGGGCGCGTTGAGAATCACTTTGAGAGTTTGGACCAGGTCGTAGACGTTGCGCTTGGCGTGGTACACATTGAGACAGTGGATGAACTGCTCCCTCTCCGGGTCGCTGAGCAGCAGGTTGAGAGCGTTGTGGAGCCTCCGGACGTTGGCCGAGAGCGCACGGCCGCCCGGGCCGGCCGAGTTCACCGATGTGTTGAGCGAAACGCGCTCCAGATCAGCGCTCATCCTACAGCATCACGGGGGGAGTCAGCGCATCGAACGGACCGGAGGACGGGTCGACATTTGTTCAAGCGCCGTCCAAGTCGATCCTCCTGTTTGAAAGCGAAACATAGAAGTGCTCATCCCCGCGCATCGGGACACTTCAACAGGTGACCGGGGATCTACGCGCGTAACGGCGCCGATGTGCGCGGCGCACGCTGTGCCATCATCCCGGAGCAAACACACATATTCCCGGTGGAAGCTCGCATTCGCCTCGCACTGAACAGACCACAGCCTACATGTTATTTCTGTCCTGTTCTCTTTTTTATTCCCTTGAGCAAACAAACGCTTAAACGCTGCAGTCTTCACGGGGACGAGCTCGGGCGATTCAAAGTGAAATCTGTGAAACCCAGCAGGTTCAAATCCGTGGAGGGGTCCCTTTAAACTTGCAAATCACAAATATGGCACAAGCACCTTCCCCGCGTTCATTCTGTCCACAGAACAAACTCGGTGACGGAGCCTCCTGCGCGCAACTGACAGGGAGCGCTGAAGTGGATGCTCTCAGACCCTGTGTGTGTAGGAAATGACGCAGGTGTGTGTGTGTGTGTGTGCGTGTGTGTGTGTGTGTGTGTGTGTGTGTGTTGCTTAGAGACTGACATTACTCACCCTTATTTAAATGACTATTTTTGGCAGAGCATCAGCTGATGTCATGCATTGTTGAGTAAAAGCAGGAATAGAAAACTAACTCAACAAACCGGTGAAATGTCGAATTCACATGTTAGTCTCTCTCTCACACACACACACACACACACACACGCGCACACACACACACACACACACACACACACACACACACACACACACACACACACACACACACACACACACACACACACAGGTGCAGGTGTTGGGTTCATTGATGACTCTAAATCACCCGTAGGTGTGAATGGTTGTCTGTCTCTGTTCGTCTCTATGTGTCCTGTGATAGACTGGCGTCCTGTCCAGGGTGGACCCCGCCTCACCCCAGATGCCAGCCCCCTGTGACCCTGACAGGGACAAGAGGTTGAAGATGAATGAATGAAATAATGAATAGTTAAATCATATTTGGGTCTTTTTAGAAACTTTCCCCTATTGGGATTCTTCAGGGCTTTTCTCCCTTACTCGGGACAAATCAGTCGACTTTGCTTCTTTTGCAATTTCACCTCACGCCCGATGTCAGCTGGACATAGGCAGGCGAGCCCATGCTCACATTTATCCGGACATCTTAAAAGCATTTGGATGTATTGTTGGTGGGCTGAAGTGGACGCAGATGACAGTAGGTGTCTGCTTGTCAGCCTTTAAGCCGATCAAGCTGCATTATAGCAAATGCCTCCCTGAGAGTCCTTGTCATAACAAGAACCTGAGGCTATTTTTAAACAGCTATTAATAGCATCCCAGAGTTGTCTTCCTCCTCACAACAGTAACAAGGTCCTTCTGCCGAGCTCATTCACAGGGAGTCCACGGTCACTGGCTGCTGAGGAGACGAGGCCTCTGACAGACTGCGCCACAGCTGAGCCCTCCACCCTCACAAGGGGTTTGATCCAAGTTATTAAACACAAACATTGCATAAATTACTGTATTTCTCGTAGCATTAGAATGGTTCCAACTATGCCGAGGCTCCTATAAGTGATCCTGAATTACCTGGTGACTCAGTGAGGTAGAATAAATGTGTGTGTGTGTCACCTCTGGACACTGAGTGGCTCCTTTACCCACTTCTCCTCAAACATCCCCTAACTATCTATTGTAAAATAGACGAAATCAGGACAGATTACAGCGGGGTTTGGATTGACCGCCAGTCAAAGCAGGACCAGGAACCCTCTCTCTGTGAGGCGACAGCGCTAACCACTACACCACTGTGTCGCCCTTCGTCTATTGGTTTGATTTTTGAAATGTTTCTGATTTGTAACGAGCCGGAGCGGGGACAAGTACCCTAAAGCACGGGGCACGGGACGGAGGCACAGTGAGAGTGCGCCCTAAATGTACATATGACAGTCCCTGGTGATGCTCCATGGCTTCAATGAAACCTTCCGTAAAAACTGCATTTGTCCCTCTCTTGATTAAACATATGTGTGTTTTGGGTGTAACATGAATGAAACCAATCAGAGAGTCATTCTCTGTCAAAGCCAGGTGCGCCAGCTGGAGCATTATGTGACCACAGATTGCAGAGAATTGGAGGAGTGAGTGGTCTCCTGCTGAGGAAAAGGATCAGCTGCTCCTCTCCATCTCACAGTCCTCTGTCCATCGACAAGAATGTTTCTGTTCAGTCGACCTAGTTGGGGAATCTAGGTCACAGAGAAATGTGTCCGTCTTTGTCTTCCCTTCCTCTGTTTCAGATTTATAGAGACGCTCATAGAAGTCTTTAGAACTTCAGGATGATTATTCATGTCAATAGTGCTTGGATGTCGTCCTCCCTGTTGGTCTCATAATGCACGGACAGCACTGTGCGCTTCTTGCTGCTTGATATAGTTGGCCAGCATACGCCCATCCTTATGTCGTGTTATTACTCAAGGGAAGCCATTTTATTTCTGAAGTTTAAAAAGTTTATTATATAAAACAAGAGCAAAGAGTTTTCTGCTTGGCCAAAGGGGGGGGGGGGGGGGTCTCTCTGGGGTCAGAAGGCGCAGATATCTTGCCTTTCAGCCAAGATTTTTTTGCAACCAATTAGGAAGAAAGAGCACTGAGTCCCACCAACTCAAAGACTTTATACAGTAATAAAGTTCATTGGGTTGTTGTGATTGGTTCAGACTGTTGCTGAGGCGGTCCTTGGTTCAGCCTTTAAAATCCATCACTCCCAGACTGGCTCTCATTCGTTAACGAGTTGAATCTTCCGCCCCCTGGTCACACGGTTCCTCCACTGATCCACCAGCTCCTGTAGAAAGAACACTCCCTACTCTGTAGCTTCACTTCCTGGTGGGCGGGTCCCCTCTCATCTAAGGGCGCACTCACGCTGTCCATCCGTACCGTGCCCAGACACCTTTCAAGGGTAAAGTCTAGTTTGTTTGACTAGTGTGAGTGCAACCGTACCGCGCCTAGCTGCGGCACGCCTGCTGGCCACGGACCGGCTTTTGTAAAGCACGTTTGCACTTGTACGAGGCCTACGGAGGTTCTGAGGTCATTTCCTGTGCGCCTGTTGGGACATAGAAAAAAGAAGGAGGGACCATGCGCGGACATTTAAAACAATGGCGGCGAAAGGTTCACGTTGGTGTGATGAGGAGGTGGAGTGTTTACTGCAGATTTGGTCGATGAAAAGATTCAAAAACAGTCGACAAGACGCACAAAAACTCTGAGGTCTACGGAAAGATCTGGAAACAAAGCCACGCATCGCCATGACGTCATCAATGCGTGTGACGTGTTACGGCGTGATGACGTATAGGCAGCAAGAAGCATTCTCCGAGGCCCAGGTAGTGTGAGTACAAACGGGCCTGGAGGGGGGGACAAGGACCCTAAAGCACGGGGCACGGGACGGAGGCACAGTGGGAGTGCGCCCTAAGGTGGTCCGACTGGGCACCCAACTCTGTTTTGGGTTTACAGAGAATCCTTGTACCCCGCTCAATGGAGTTCCGATTCTGAAAGTCGGAAAACAAAAAACATGGATTTTTCAGACTCAAAATAGAATAAATAGAAAATATTCCTTACTTTGTTCTCGCTGATATGATCAATGTGAGCAAAAACACTAATGATGCATGGATTGCAGCCATGTCCAAGGGGCATCACACGTGAAATTTCCCCGCTGTGGGATTAGTAAGGATTATCTTACATACACTGGAGATCCAATTATAAATACTTGATTTATTCTGAAATATTTTTCTTTTTATTGATCAGAATTCGGTAAAATATGCGTTGTGGCTGTACCACTGCTGTACTAGCATGTTTTTTTAAATAACTAAGGCACTTAAGTCTGTGAATGTTCTCATTTCTCCTGTGAACACACCAGTCCCAGCCTGGTCCTGGTCCTGGTCCTGGTTCTGGACCAGTCCCAGCCTGGTCCTGGTCCTGGTCCTGGTTCTGGTCCAGTCCCAGCCTGGTCAGATGCGTACATGAACCGATGAAGCCTCTTGGATGAGAGGTGAAACGTCTATCTGACAAATAACCAAGTCCAGTTGCTTTTGACTGAACTTGCTTTGGGGAAAACCAAGGCACTTCAACAAAAACAGTTGTTTATATCTATTATGTATTTGTGACTTTGATAGCTAAGAACTATTGGATGCATGATGACATTTACCTTCCTTGCAAACCAAATAGAAAGCTCTCTGTACAGAGCACAGTGATGACTGACTGCTCTCACTCTGCATGTATAGCTGATGTAACTCCCACAGTATCCATCCTCCCTTCAAGCAGCTGGAGCAGGGGAAGGTGGGTGTTGATGTGCGTTGGAAGACCAGTGCGGTAATTAGAGGCCTGTGTTTTATCGCCCGTTTGAATGTAACTCTCTGCTCCTCTGGTGCCCCTGCCTCGCTGTTTTTTCCCATTTGTGACGACAGCAAAAAGCACCTGACATTTCCCTCGCTGGCAATTAATGCCCGAGCTAGTGAACTTCCCACGCTTCTGAGGGAGTCAAGGCCTCGAGGCCAACTATGTTTAATATACAGAGACGGCTATCTTTAGTCTGCCATCCAGACGCACAACTAGGAGGATGTGAAAGGTACCTGAATGCATCCTTTGTTGGCCAGGTATAAAACTCTACATACTTTAGTCCAAAGAAGTGTCAATCTGTGTTAGTAATAGTATTATGGTGTGTCAGCACTTTCGCCTCACAACGAGGGTTCCTGGTTCGAATCCTGGCTGGGGCCCTTCTGTGTGGAGTTTGCATGTTGTCCCTGTGTCGGCGTGGGTTTTCTCCGGGTTCTCCGGTTTCCTCCCACAGTCCAAAGACGTGCAGGTGTTCGGTTCATTGATGACTCTAAATCACCCGTAGGTGTGAATGGTTGTCTGTCTCTGTTTGTCTCTATGTGCCCTGTGATAGACTGGCGTCCTGTCCAGGGTGGACCCCGTCTCACGCCCGATGTCAGCTGGGATCGGCTCCAGCACCCCCTGCAACAGGAAACAGGTCCCAGAGTGTGAAGATTTTGAAAACGCCCCCCATGGTGTTGTGGTCTGGATGGTGAAAGCTCAGACTTTGTTAAAGGATCAGGTCATGGCCCCAGCTCGGACCTCTAACCCCACAACGTCACATAACAACAACAGTGCTGCTGCGTGAGAGGACAGAGACGGACCCAGAGACCGTTTACTGAACTGGACTCTGAGCCACATGCATGGGACTGAATGAGGCCCAGCACAGATGTCTCCCTTTTCCCTGATGCTCTGAATAAGGAGCTAAACTGCTCTAGGCTCTGTTTCTAAATCCAGTTCTAAGAAGCTGTGAAAAGTCTCTAAATGTAGTGAGAAAGTGGCGCCTGGGAGTGCTTTGGGACGGGGAAGGGGCTCCCAGCAGCACCCTCTGCTCAGTGAGGACACTAACTGCAGAGTGAAGGGGCTCCCAGCAGCACCCTCTGCTCAGTGAGGACAGTAACTGCAGAGTGAAGGGGCTCCCAGCAGCACCCTCTTCTCAGTGAGGACACTAACTGCAGAGTGAAGGGGCTCCCAGCAGCACCCTCTGCTCAGTGAGGACACTAACTGCAGAGTGAAGGGGGTCCCAGCAGCCCCCTCTGCTCAGTGAGGACACTAACTGCAGAGTGGTCGGTGCATCAGAGTCCAGAACAGCACCAAAGTCTCCACTAAGACCAGAACCAGGGACACGTTTGTCTCTAGGACGGAGGAGGATTTGGAGAGAAACTCTCCGGTGTTTGGATTCTCCACAGCGTCTCCCCGTCTCTTCTTCTCCGTTGTCGGTGTATTTCTGTGGCAGTTACAGCGCCACCTCCAGGCCTGGCATGGGTACTACAGCGTTTGGAGTCGCTGCACCTGGTTTCCTGTGGACGCAGAGATTTCTTGAGTTGAGGCCGAGACAACGGAGAAAGAGCAGTCACCCCATGTAAACAGGCTGAAGGTCCTCGAGGCAGTGGCTGCGGGTTTGACCCCGACCTCTGCCCTTTGTTGCATGTCTCCCCCTCTCTCTCTCTCACCCCGTTTCCTGTCTGTCCGATATAATAAAGGCTTGAAAAACTGCCTAAAATATACTTATAAGAATTATAACCCTGTAGAAATATTACAAAAATATAATGACACATTGGAAAACATTACACACAAGTTTAATAAAGTCAGTATAAACCCTTATTTGGATATTATAGCCTACAGCAGGAATATAATAGTTATAACACAGGACACAGAACAGAGGGAATGTAAAGCACATTCAATATAAAAACACATTATTCTGTTTTATAGTGATACCATATGAGAAAGACATATTTCTAAACCAAGGAAAAACACACTGAATGCCCTGAGGGTGATGTTCGGACACCCTGGAGCTATGAACAGTCACCACCCTCAGGTGAATACGTTTCGTAGAGATGTAACACGTGTGCTTTTAGAAGTCCAGGCTCTGAGAGACGTTCTCCCTGTAAGCGAAGCAGCTTGGGAAGATGCCAATGTTTCCTGCAGTGTGTCCCTCCAGCCACTCCTCATTAACTACAAGAGAGCGTGAGAGAGAAAGAGAAAGATGCAGTGAGACGCACACGGGAGGAAGTAGTGTGAGAGCGAATCAAACGAAGGGGCCTGTCAAAAACGGACAAGCAACTCAGCATGAGGCGGATCTGCAGGGCCTCACCATCGCCCAGTATGTCGATGGTGTCCCCTTCGCTGAACTCCAGGTCCTCCGGGCCCTGAGCAGCATAGTCATACAGCGCCACCATCTGGTAGAGGATGGTACGGTTGGCCAGGGGGTCTTCTTTCTGCAGGGTGATAGCACAATAAGGGGATTATTTTACAAGCTCGGCTGTACATTAGATAATCAGACTTTGGGCGTGATGTGTTTGGTGAAGCATTGTGGAACTCATCCATTTATAAGGGAATGCAAACAAAGTCCAATTACTGGGATCGGGAAGGGCTTGATTCCACTTCACGGAGCGAAAAACAGAGACAACACCCCTGCAGCATGTCAAAAATGACACATTAAAGATGCCCTTTTATGCTATTTTTCAGGGTCATAGTTGTATTTCAACTACAATAGGTTGACATGCTTTGATCTTTAAAAAAACACATTATATTTCTCATATTGTCCATGGCTGCAGCACCCATGCAGCACCTCTGTGTGTCAGGCTCTGTCTGACCTTTTGATATGCCCCCATTGTTCCTGTGCACGTGACCGAGTATATAACAGTTGTGTAGTAGGTGACATAAGGGTCTTATTTGTAATGGGTTGGTGGGTTATATGGGGACGCAGGCTCAGTAGAGATTGTTCTGAACTCTGCTTTGGAGATCTTTTGTGAAGGGGTGAAAATCCTGGTTTCTGATTGGATAAACCATCTGTCTGTCACCAACATACGGGCCAAATCAACCAATCAGATGACTGAAGCGTGTGACGTGCTAACAGCGTGGAGGCAAAGCTCAGAAAGGAAACAACATGTGGGTAAAGGAGATTTTCCCTTTGTGTTTAACGTGAATTTAGGGATCAAAGGCCCAATTTCAGGAGCCTGGTCCATATTCAACAGTGTTATCCAGTGTTATTTCCCCGCACCGTTCATGACAATTGCAGCTTTAACAATGGTTGGGTGAAATCTGGTAGGAGGGCAACTCCAACCCCCAGACACACCCCTGCAACTGATGGGTTTAAGTCCTCACCTGGCACCACAGGGTGGCTCTGCCAGCCTCGGCCACCTCTTGCAAGGTTCGACCTGTCTGCGCCTCCCATTCAAGAGGTATCAGCACCCGGGAGCCATGCTGCTTATGTCTGATGAGAGAGGGAGGGAGGGAGAGGTGAGGGGGGAGAGGTAGTGGAAAACATGGATGGACAGAGGATAGAGAAACAACTTAATTCTTACGACACAGATGATTACAAGTATCAAAGCAGGGCTCTGCACCGTGTATTTTAACAGTTAAACAGATGAACCGGTCCTTGTTGTCATGCACTGTAATGTTTTAATATCCGTTTTTATCCCATGAAGAAGCCTCAGTGTCCCATCTCTCATGTTGGGTTTCCTTTCTTAGCTGCAACCAATATCCAGTGGATGAGACAGAAGTACAAACTGTAGGTTGGCAGGCCTGTGGTTACCTGAGGCGCAGCTGAGATGCGGGCTGGCCCAGCTTCTGTGCGATGCGCTCCTTCATGTCTTTGTACGGCGCGTCCAGAGGCACTGACAGAGCCACAGTGTACGTGTAGTGGACCTTCACCACCACAGAGCCCCCCTCCGCTCCCTCAGCTCCTCCAGCATGCTGCGGACAAGAAGTAGGAATACATTAGAAGATGACAGCATTGATTTGTGCTTTCCTTTAGTGGGTACAAAGATTAAGTAACGGTTATGTTACCTTTAAACTGTTTAATGGTATAAATAGGTACGAATCCTGTGTTTTGTTTTTGTGAAAAATTAGATATTGGTGAATGAGGTCCATGGTTTTCACCTTGTGAGTCTGTGTGTGTGTGTGTGTGTGTGTGTGTGTGTGTGTGCGTGTGTGTGTGTGTGTCAGGGTTCATGCACCCTTCCCAAGGTCAAATTCAAGCACTTTTAAAGCACTTTCAAGGTCAATTTTGAAGGTTTTACAGCAACTTGGGGCGACAGGAGCTCAGTCCATAGGTGACTCAGCTGGGAACTGGAGGGTCGCTGGTTTGAGTCCCTGTGTGGACCATATATGGAGCGTGGACTGGTGGCTGGAGAAGTGCCAGTTCATCTCCTGGGCACTGTCGAGGTGCTGTTGAGCAAGGCACCGAACTCCCAAGTGCTCGGGGCGCCGGTCACTGGCAGCCCCCTCGCTCTGACATCTCTCCATTAATTGCATGTATATAGGTCCTGTTTGTGCGTGTGTGTGTGTGTGTGTGTGTGTGTGTGTGTGTGTGAGATGTGTGGGTGAGATGAAAAGGCCGAGTTTGATGAGGGGTGTGGTCCGAGTAAGGGGGTCCCACCCCTCCGAGTGAGGGGGTCCCACCCCTCCGAGTAAGGGGGTCCCACCCCTCTGAGTAAGGAGGTCCCACCCCTCCGAGTAAGGAGGTCCCACCCCTCCGAGTAAGGAGGTCCCACCCCTTCGAGTAAGGAGGTCCCACCCCTCCGAGTAATGGGGTCCCACCCCTCCGAGTGAGGAGGTCCCACCCCTCCGAGTAATGGGGTCCCACCCCTCCGAGTGAGGAGGTCCCACCCCTCCGAGTGAGGGGGTCCCACCCCTCCGAGTAAGGGGGTCCCACCCCTCCCATTTGGCTTCGTGGCAGGTGTGATCCCAGCTCCAGAGGGTCTGTCGTTACCTTACCTGATGCGTCTGACTCATGCTGACGTTCCAAGTCACATGAAGGCTGCTGACTGTAGCCTTTATAATAAAGTGTGTGTATATGTGGAAGCTCCCGGAGCCCCTGGTCAATTTTACATCACTATGAAAGGTTACCAAGCATCTGCACATGTCACTGACACTAACGCCCCATAGATGTGTCGTGCAGTGTGTGATTAAACGAGGCAATTGTTCCAGATGCAGCAGGTTGTCATGGTTCACTCGTTATGCGCTGGGAGAAGTGAAACAGCATCATCTTCATCATCCTCATCATCCTCATCGTCCTCACTTGAACTGAGATCTTCCTGAATAACCTCGACAGAGCTCAACTGTCATTCTGTGGCAGACGTGGAACAGGAAGTCCATTAGCTGTTTCACTTAAGAATCAGTGTTTTCAGGTCGCTGCGGCGCGGAGAAGCAGACGAGAGTATATTTATATCCTACCGCTGACAACCTCTGCCTCCCATGAGCGTCATAGTGACTTAATCGGGACGCATCAGCATTTCCACTGCGAAGTTCAACCCTTACAAAGCAGTTTCTTCACAAGTCACATCTATGTTTAGACGAGAGAGAGAGAGAGAGAGAGAGAGAGAGAGAGAGAGAGAGAGAGAGAGAGAGAGAGAGCGAGAGAGAGAGAGAGGGAGAGAGAGCTTTGATGTGAAATCACTCCACCTCTCAGCTTGCAGAGAGGGATATTACCTGGTCACTGGCTGCGTTGGCTGTGTACTTGGGAGGCTCCGAGGCTGACAGCGGCGTGTGGGTGGCAGCGGTGTAGGATGGAGGTGGAGTGTCTGAGGTAAAACGTACTGCAGGGAAAACACAGCACAGTCTGAGCACACGCTACACGTCTAATGCAAGGTTAGACGGGGAGATGTTGTGAGTTTGTTACTCTAAATCACCCGTAGGTGTGAATGGTTGTCTGTCTCTGTTCGTCTCTATGTGTCCTGTGATAGACTGGCGTCCTGTCCAGGGTGGACCCCGCCTCACGCCCGATGTCAGCTGGGATCGGCTCCAGCCCCCCGACAGGGACAAAAGGTTAAGGATGAATGAATGAATGCTTATCCGTACATGGTTGTGGCTGGAGCCAATCCCAGCTGACATTGGGCAAGAGAGGCAAGGTGCACTCTGAACAGGTCACCGGTCGATCACAGACACGATTCATGCTCACATTCACACCTACCTGAGTCCAGTTAAGCTTCACTGCATGCCTTGTTTGAAACCATTTATAAAAAATATACTTTATGTCACCTTGATTTGTGTGTGGTGAAACTTACTGCATAAAGAATGAATGAATGCTTTATTTCAAACATGTGAAAAATACATTACACTTGAAGCACGAGTCATTAAAACCCTTTGTATGTTTGAAAAGGAGCAGGAAGAAGCATTAGCTTGTTAATTCCTACCTGTCCAGACTCCGCTCTGTCAGTCCCCTCCTCTCTTCCTTTTGTTTGAGTTTGTCTCCCTCTGCCTGTGTTTCCCTGCATGTGTGTGTCCCTCTTGTTGTCGTCCAGGTCCGGTAGGTGTTTCCCCCAGAGCTGCAGCCTGTTACGCTGATCACCTGAACCACTACTTATACCCTGAGCTGACAGGCATGCAGCACCGGACCGCTGTAGACCCTTAACTGGTAAAACTATTCCCCCCGGATTGGCATCCCCCTTTCTCGTTGTGGTTTTCACGCTTCCCGTCGCTAAGTATTTACTAATCTTGTTTGTTTCTGTTTCTCCGTAGTTTCCCACGTTCCTGTTTCCTCGTCCGTCTCCCTGATTCATCCGTCGTCTCCTCGTTCCTGTTTTCCCTCGACCGTCTCGTTGTTGATATTGCTCCATTTCCTTGTAGTGTTTTGCGTTTTGTTATTAGTTATTATTAAACGTTTGTTTGTGCTTTTACTTCGTGTCCGTGTCTGCATTGGGTCCACCTCTTTTTTGTTGTTATCCCTGTACCGTTCAGGACACTACCCCTTCAAACCCCTACTGCATATTAAAAACATACAGTAAAAAAGTAACTCAACACATTTTGTAGCACCTCAGTGCCACAGCACCTACTTTTGGAGCCATGGGCCTAGAGCAGGGGTGTCAAACAGATCCAGTAAAGGACCGCTGTGGCTGCAGAAGGTCCAACAAGGTGTGTGAGGGTCGTTCAGGTGATTGAGTGAGTAGAGTCAGGTGTGTTCTTGCTTGTTTGGGATGAAAACCTGCAGCCACAGCGGCCCTTCACTGGATCACTTTGACACATGTGGCCTAGAGAGTCCTATAGTCCGTGTACAGCTCAGCATGAACAGGACTAACGTTTCCTATTGTCAAAGAACGAAGAGTCCGTTCTAACTCAACTCTGTAACCGTCTCAGACCTTCGTCTCTCTTTTGCTGTAGTTAGTACTACCTGACAAAGCTCTTTCCAGGAAACATAAGATAATCTAACCAGTGTAATAACCCTCCAGGAGTTCTTCACATGTCTTGCTTGGAAACAAAATGTTGGGTCTTTGTGATGAACAGTATCGACACCGTACTTCAGAAATCAAAGGCAACCATCTACCGCGCCGGAGAGCACACACACATCAGAGAGTTCGCTCTGACCCTGGAATGATCCGTTATAATAGAGAGGTGCTTACTGGAGCAGATCAGAGGATTTCACAGAAAATAGAGTCGGAGGACCCGAACCGGCGTGATCGATGTTTTACCTCGAGGAGGAGCTGCAGGACTGGACTCGGCCTGCGGGCGAGTGGGGGGCTTGAGTCCCGGTGGCAGAGGGATCCCACTGGGGATGCTCTGTGGATGAAGACGAGACAGGAAGGTCTGTGATACAGCATTTTCTTTATTAGAGCTGCAGTCGGCAAGATGGCAGATCGAGTTGACTCGTTCACGCCCGTTCACGTTCCTGTGAACGCGCCCGTGTCTTCGAGTACAGGCTACATGGAGGTAGGCTGGCTAGCTTACTCATAGATAGCCACTGCTAACGTCATTTAGCGTATGCCCAGCTTGAGGCCTGTGCCTGTGATATTGTAACATGAGCATCTGTGGTGTGTGCACGGACTGTGGCTGAGAGTCGGCTCTGTGCTGAGTGGACAGGACGATACGTGAGCTGTGGACTTTTGCAAAACAAACAACAGGCTCAAGGCGTAGAAACGCGTTTTTTTTCTACAACCGGATGATTTATGTCGTTCTATCGGAGCGCCGTGTCGGCTTCAGTGAATATGATCAAACTAATGTTGCCGACTGGGACTTTAATGCTAAACACAACAACAAAAAACGTAAGGGACCACAGTAACAGTAATCGTGTGACTGTTCCGACTGAAGGGCTTGACAGTAGCATTTAGCTTTTTCATGTGATTTCCCTGACAACATTTTGCTGCCTGGTCTCGAGGGTGACGCAAAAAAAACAAACACACTGGAGCGACGCCTGAGCAAGATCAGGTAGAGAACTTCAGAAACACACGACATGCCTCACTCTCTATAGCATGTACCCTCCCAATGTGGGACTGCGTAGAGCGTAGAACATTTGCATAGAGCAGCATGTTCGACCACTCCCATGTTGATAAGAGTCAAATCATCCCAGGGTCTTTTTAGGCAAATACACTCATCAAATAATCCATTGAGACGATGAAATCCTGGACAGTCGCTAACAGATGAATGTAGCTAACAGTGATTACATTCAAAGGTCTTTTTTAACCACT
The DNA here is from genome assembly GCF_963691815.1 of Echiichthys vipera. NCBI lineage: Eukaryota > Metazoa > Chordata > Actinopteri > Perciformes > Trachinidae > Echiichthys > Echiichthys vipera. The sequence continues at coordinate 32,336,129 of NC_139829.1, read as the reverse complement.
AATGCTGCTGAAAATAACAGCAAACCTCTGCAGCAGCATGAGAAGAGTCCCTACACACACAACAAAGCAGCAATGGGCTCCTTCCTTTGGGATTGACTTTGGTATTCCACTGTAATGGACTTTACTATGAGAGGAGCTGGTACAGGGGCCAGTAGGTAAGTCTTTAAAACACTCTTTAATAAACTCTGGCTTCACTAACTACGCTGTTGCTGCTTTGTTTTGTGTGTAGGGACTCTTCTCATGCTGCTGCAGAGGTTTGCTGTTATTTTCAGCAGCATTAGTGGTTAAAAAAGACCTTTGAATGCCTTCACTGTACTGTCCCATGCTAACCAGTGTTAGCCGCATTCAGCTGTTAGCGACTGTCCGGGATAGCTCCGTTAATAGTTGTCTTGATGGATTATTTGATGAGTGTATTTGCCAAAAAAGACCCTGGGATGATTTTATGCCAGAATTTCACTTTAAAAAACATTGAGAACAGAAAAAAAGTGATTAATTTGTGATTAATCGCAAGTTATATCCATAGACAACACTTGATAACTGTAATCACGACTGAATATTTAAATCAATTGACAGCCCTAATAAATACATTGCATTACAATACATTACTTTCTCCTTTTTGCCTTTGGGTGGTTTGACATCTGCGGGGTCAAGCAGGGACATTGGCAGAAGTCCTCTCTGAAAAATAAAGGACAACAAATGAGACGCTCATGGACACAAACACTAAATTACAGGAAATACTGCTTTGTCTCTCGCCACCAGGGTTTGAGGCCCTGAATGCTCAAGGGTTTGTCGTCGTCCTGTAGGGGCAGCAATAACAAACTGACCTTAGTCAATATGGCAAACTTGTTGAGAGACAGAGGGACATACAGACATTTCCAGTGATGCAAGCAACCACAGAATTAACATTAACTGTAATAATATCCAAAGACGTGCAGGTGTTCGGTTCATTGATGACTCTAAATCACCCGTAGGTGTGAATGGTTGTCTGTCTCTGTTCGTCTCTATGTGTCCTGTGATAGACTGGCGTCCTGTCCAGGGTGGACCCCGCCTTACACCTGAAGTCAGCTGGGATCGGCTCCAGCCCCCCACGACCCCGACAGGGACAAGAGGTTGAAGATGAATGAATGAATGAATGAAGATGAATGTAATAATATCTACAGTATTGTGAATATGACTAACAAGTTATGGAAGTTAATACACAAGAATGATATGAATAGTAGAATGGACGGAAACTGACAACTGTAGACGTGTAGATATGCAGCGTCTGAATGCACTTCAGCATAGAAAACAGTTTTAAAACTGAATTCAAAGGTCTAACAATCATCAATCCACACATCATGACAAGTTACCAACAACTCCATAGCCCCCCCTCCACCAAACAACAGACTGACTGGATGGTGAACATGGTGGAGGAGTGGGTGTAGACCAGGGGTGGGCACTTACGGTCCTGCAGAGCCACTGTCCTGCATGTTTTAGGTTCCTCTCTGCTCTAACACACCTGAGTCTAACACACCTGAGTCTAACACACCTGAGTCTGATGATTTGCTCGTTATCAAGCAGCTGAAGCTCGTCACAGTTTGATTAGTGTTAGACTCAGGTGTGTGTTAGACTCAGGTGTGTTAGACTCAGGTGTGTTAGACTCAGGTGTGTCAGACTCAGGTGTGTCAGACTCAGGTGTGTCAGACTCAGGTGTGTTAGACTCAGGTGTGTTAAACTCAGGTGTGTCAGACTCAGGTGTGTGTCAGACTCAGGTGTGTTAGACTCAGGTGTGTTAGACTCAGGTGTGTCAGGTTCAGGTGTGTTAGACTCAGGTGTGTTAGACTCAGGTGTGTGTTAGACTCAGGTGTGTTAAACTCAGGTGTGTCAGACTCAGGTGTGTCAGACTCAGGTGTGTCAGACTCAGGTGTGTTAGACTCAGGTGTGTCAGGCTCAGGTGTGTTAGACTCAGGTGTGTTAGACTCAGGTGTGTTAGACTCAGGTGTGTTAGACTAAGGTGTGTCAGACTCAGGTGTGTCAGACTCAGGTGTGTCAGGCTCAGGTGTGTTAGACTCAGGTGTGTCAGGCTCAGGTGTGTGTTAGACTCAGGTGTGTTAGACTCAGGTGTGTCAGACTCAGGTGTGTTAGACTCAGGTGTGTTAGACTCAGGTGTGTCAGGCTCAGGTGTGTTAGACTCAGGTGTGTCAGACTCAGGTGTGTTAGACTCAGGTGTGTGTCAGACTTAGGTGTGTTAGACTCAGGTGTGTTAGACTCAGGTGTGTGTTAGACTCAGGTGTGTTAGACTCAGGTGTGTGTTAGACTCAGGTGTGTCAGACTCAGGTGTGTCAGGCTCAGGTGTGTTAGACTCAGGTGTGTGTTAGACTCAGGTGTGTTAGACTCAGCTGTGTTAGACTCAGGTGTGTTAGACTCAGGGTGGGGCATGGCTGACATCATGAGCATGCAACGAAGATGCCAGTCATTAGTTTGCTATCAGCTACTGGCATGATGGCCGCAGCAGCGTGAGCGTTTGATGCAGACTCTGACTACTCTACTGATTTAAGCTGTTAAAACATTGTTAAGGCCGAGCTTTACATTACGAAGTGACAAACAAACATCTTAACCGCCAAGACTTGGGCAATCGGGACTTCTCTGTAGCAATCGAGACCCTTTAAAAATTTGCATCATGACATCGACGGATATCACACTGAAATCCATTTGGGAAGCGATTCACCAAATGAAAGGACAAATCTCCACTGAAGTCAATGCCCACTTGGACCTCAAAATTGGGGGTGTGCAGGCAGGCCTCATGGATATCCAGCAAACATTACACGCTGTTACGGGCCAAGTCGTGGAGTTACAACAACGGGTAAGCTCTAATGAAGACGATGTCTCCAAACTCTCGGTGAGGATGGGCGCACTGGAGAAAGATAATGCTTACCTGAAGGAGAAGGTGGAGGATCTTGAAAACCGGAGCAGACGGTCCAATCTTCGCTTTCTAAATGTCCCAGAAAAAAGTGAGATGAACGACATGGTGGCCTTCGTGAGTCGGCGGCTGATCCCTGCACTCCTCGGGGAGGAGAACTTCCCCACTGCGCCGGTGGTGGAGAGGGCGCACCGTACTCCAGCGGTGTCCAGCGGGTCCGGTGGGTCCGACAACAGGTCCAAACCCGGCTTCCCAAGACCGATCATTGTGAAGTTTACAAACTTCCAGGACAAGGTGAAGATTATGCGCTTGGCCAGGGAAAGGGGACATCTGTCATTTGGAGGAGTGAAAGTCTTCATCTACCCGGACTTCAGTCCGCAGACCGTCAAGAAGCGCCGTGAGTTTGACGAGGTTAAAAAAAAGCTCCGGGCCGCGGACATAAAGTATTCCCTGCTTTATCCAAGCACGCTGAGGGTTATCGTGGATGAGAAGCCACAACTTTTTCACTGCTGCAAAGAAGCTGATGCATTCTTTCAGGATCTTCCTCCAGGATAAGCGATATAAGTAAGACTTCCCTCAGCGAATGCTCGCTCTTCTTTCCTTATCTGTGCCAGAACACTGGCCTTGCGATAATTATGTTAAACGCTGATTCATTTTGTTTGAGAACTTTTGAGAAAGATTATGGCCAGACGAGGTGGGTCCTCTGTGTTTGCCGTAAAGTGCCTCCCGTAAACCACATGTGCTGTTAGGAAGTGTCGTAAAGAGGCAGCGCTTATAGTTCAATGACTCAGTAAAATTATAGGCCTAAAAGTTACGGGATAATTCATTTCATTTTATTTTTATTTTTGTTCAGAGGAAAATTTAAAAAATTTAAAAAATTTAAATTTAATATTTAAGGAATATATCTAAATAAACAGTAACAGGAATTCTGAAACAAATAATCTGAGTAGTCAATGTCTGCAGGCATTCGCTTTCATTTATGGTTTTTATTTTGATGATTTATGGTATTCGTTTTGTAATGTCCTTGTGTGTGTGGGGGGGTGTGTGGTATGAGTGTATATGTTTTTTGTGTTGCTTTGAGTGTGGTTGTCTGTCTTGTGTCGTGTTGTTGTTTGCCTGTCTATATTGGCCCCAACTCTCTGACCATACACCTGCTCTCCATGTTTCTGAAATAAAGTACTATGCACAATTATGACAGTGATAACTCATCCTCATCAGAAGAGGCTCTTGACTTGGATCTAGATGTGCCTCAGTTTGCTGATTACAATCCCCAATATAGGATGGACCTGGATCCAGACAGTAATATTGTCAATAATAATTGTGCATACTATACCGATACAACATTTAATGAGAAGGTTACAATGCAGGACAAACTGTCTCTAGTTCACTTTAACAGCAGAAGTCTATATTGTAATTTTGAAAGCATGAAGGATTATTTGTCTCAATTTAAATCACCTTTTAATATGATAGCAATCTCAGAGACATGGATACACGAGGATAAAGGTACAGACTTTAAAATGAATGGATATGAAATGTTTAGTGTGAACAGACAGAATAAGAAAGGAGGGGGTGTGGCTTTATATATTGATAGAAATATGGACTGCAAAATGATTGATAACATGTCACTTGCAGTGGAAGAGGTTTTTGAGTGTATAACCGTAGAAATTGTATTACAAAAAAGGAGGAATATGCTGGTAAGCTGTATTTACAGAGCGCCGGGTTCCAATATTAAGATATTTAAAGACTGGATGGAAAGGTTATTTTCGATTAACACCAAACATGACATTATATTATGCGGAGACTATAATATTGACCTAATAAATGCACAAAAACATAAGGGTACGGAGGAGTTCACTGATGCAGTGTTTAGCATGAATCTGTATCCATTAATCACAAAACCATCCAGAATAACGGCACATAGTGCTACATTAATTGATAATATATTTACCAATATTTTGGATAATAAAATTGTGAGTGGTTTGTTGTTAAACGATATCAGTGATCACCTTCCTGTCTTTATGGTGTATGACATGAACTGTAAACTGATAAAAGAAAATGGTGTTAGTTACTGTCGGATCAAAACCGAGCAATCTTTACGAGATCTAAAGGTTGACTTAGCGTCTTACAATTGGGAATCTATTTATGATGAGCCAGATGTAAATAGAGCTTACAACTCCTTCTTGGAAATATTTATTACTCTCTATGATAAACATTGTCCAATCAGAAAATCCAGAAAGAAAAAGCACCTAAATACTCCATGGATAACAAAAGGACTGTTAAACGCATGCAAAAAGAAAAATTACTTACATAAACAATTTCTTAAGTACAGGACTATTGAGGCTGAAATTAAATATAAAAAATATAAAAATAAATTAACAAGCATCTTAAGAGAAAGTAAAAAAGATTATTACACTAAATTACTTAATAGTAAAAGAAACAATATCCGAGATATGTGGAAGACACTGAATGGTATAATTGGAGGCAGCTCTAATAGTCCTTGTTATCCAGAGTACTTTGTGGAAGATGGCAAAGTTATCAGTGATAAGGAGGAAATTGTGGAGCGATTTAATAGTTTTTTTGTGAATATTGGACCTGAACTTGCAGGAAAAATTCCAACTGATAATGAACCAATGGGTAACCTAATAGAAACAAATTCCAAGTCACTGTTTCTCACCCCGACAGATGAGAAGGAGGTCTTGGAGACAATAAGGAAATGCAATAACAAAACATCACAGGACATCAATGGCATAGACATGAAAACAATTAGGAACGTAGCAGAAGTCATTGTCAGACCATTTACACACATTTGCAACTTGTCATTTCAGTGTGGACAATTTCCCTCCAAAATGAAAACAGCAAAAGTCATCCCTTTATTCAAATCAGGAGATAAGCACAGTTTTACAAACTACCGTCCAGTATCCCTTTTGCCTCAGTTTTCAAAAATATTGGAAAAATTATTTAATTCTAGACTACAAAATTTCATTGAAAAAAATAACTTGCTTTCCAACAGTCAATATGGCTTTAGACAGGGTCGTTCAACATCGCTTGCCCTGATTGAACTAGTGGAAGAAATAACAAATTGCATTGAAAAAAAGAAATTTATAATTGGAATCTTCATCGATTTGCAAAAAGCTTTCGATACAATTGACCACAGTATTTTGCTGAATAAACTGGGAAAATATGGCATTAGAGGGACACCACAAAACTGGCTACAGAGCTATTTGCAAGACAGACAGCAATTTGTACAGGTTGATCAACAAAAATCTACTTATAGAACTGTATTGTGCGGGGTGCCTCAAGGTTCCATTTTAGGACCAACTCTGTTTTTAATGTACATCAATGATATTTGTAGCATATCCACAATTATGAAATTTATACTTTTTGCTGACGATACAAATATTGTTTGCTCCGGTGAGAATTTCAAGACACTGTTGACTAACATCACTCAAGAACTTCATAAGTTAAACAATTGGTTTAATATAAATAAATTATCATTGAATTTAAAAAAGACAAAACTTATGCTTTTTGGATATCGGAAAAAAGATATGCCAGTACAAGTAACTATTAACGGCACTATTATTGATAGAGTGCAACAGAATGTGTTCTTGGGTGTTGTAATTGATGAAAAGCTTTCTTGGAAACCTCACATAAGTCACCTGCGTTCAAAAGTGGCAAAATGTGTTGGTGTGATGAAGCGATGTAGCCTGTTACTCAATCAAAATGCTTTATTTATTCTTTATCACTCCTTCATAATGTCATATTTAAATTATTGTTTGGAAGTGTGGGGAAATTGCTACAAGACAAACTTGCTACCGCTCGTCACTCTTCAAAAACGAGCCATTCGAATTATTCACAAAGTCAAATACAATGACCACACCCATCCACTTTTCCTTAAGTCATTTAACTTAAAATTAGCTGACTTGGTGAATTATAAAACTGCGCAAATTATGTACAGGGCATCAAAAAATATGCTGCCGGGTAACATTCAAAACCTATTTAGAGATAGAGATGCTCATCACACATATAATTTGAGAGGATGTAATCAATTGTACCAACCACATGTAAGGACAGCCCTTAAATCTATGTGTGTCTCGGTGAGGGGAGTCATTGTGTGGAACAAACTGGCAGAGGAAGCGAAAAGTTGTGGAAATCTCATTCAGTTTAAAATAATATTCAAAAGAAATATGATGTGTGAGTACCAGAAGGATTTGCTCGACTGACGCCGTTTTTTCGGGGGGGTTTTTTGCGCACTCCTCAAGCTGGGGCTCCACAGCCACGCAGGCACGCACACACACACACACACACACACACACACACACACACACACACACACACACACACACACACACACACACACACACACACACACACACACACACGGGTGCGCATTCACGCACACACACGCGGCGGGCGCACACACGGACACACCCATTGTCCGTCTAGGCGTCTGTCTATCGCTCTGCCTACCTGTCTGTATAGATGCCTGCCTGTCTCTCAGTCTGAGGGTCTGTCTGTTTGTCTAAACACCTGTCTGTCTGAATGCCTGTCTATCTGCTAATTGCCTCGCTGGCACTTGCTCTGTTGCCTATATGTTCTGGAGGGAAGAGGGGGTGTAGAAGCAGGAAAAGTTTGGGCCTGTCTGTCTGTTTGTCTGTCTATATGTCTGTTTTGTTTGTCATGTATGTCTGTTTGTGCCACTACAATATATTGTATTGTTATAATATGTTATTTTGGGTTGGGTGGTGCTGGGTGAGGGGTTGGAAATTTATAAGCGTTGCTTCCTTCCATCCCCTTTTCAGACTGTATGTGTAAATTGTTAATTCTTCTTTTTTCTCTTCTCAATGTGTTGTTTTTTTTTTTGTTTGTTTTTTTTCTCATCTTTGGATTACAAGTCTGAAATAAATGAATAATACAATACAATACAAAAATACAATAGGTGTGTTAGACTCAGGTGTGTCAGGCTCAGGTGTGTTAGATTCAGGTGTGTTAGGGTAGGGAGAAACCTAAAACATGCAGGACAGTGGCTCTCCAGGACCGGAATAGCCCACCCCTGGTGTAGCCCAAACCAGAGCTAAAAGTAGAGTGAGTAATGGACTTTCATTCATCAGTGCGACACAAACAGACTCCTAATGACTGCTAATGTTGATCCATGACTGTTTGATCTGTACACTACAAAGGTAACTGTTTGTTACCATGTTCATCTTTTAAGGTCATACATGCTCTGCTGCCCCCTTATGGTCCGAAACAATCATTTCCACCCATCCATCTTTAACCTCTTGTCCCTGTCGGGGTCACAGGGGGGGCTGAAGCCGACCCCAGCTGACATCGGGCGTGAGGCGGGGCAATCTAATAATTGCATTTGCTGTTACGTTACTGCGCGATGTTACCCGTTTCTGTTTATTCCTGTCACATGTTGAAAACTCAAAATCAAAAATCCTGAAACTCGCGGATCTGCTCAGCTTCAGAACAGCACAAATCATGTACAGAGCACCAAACAACATGTTACCAGTGAATATTCAAGCATGTTTTTGAGAGAAGGGGGTTATAATCTGAGGGGGGACTGAATCTAAAACATCTGTATGCACGCTCAACTTTAAAAACCTTTTCTTCAACCTCTTGTCACTGTCGGGGTCACGGGGGGGGCTGAAGTCGACCCCAGCTGACATCGGGCGTGAGGCTGGCTCCACCCCGGACAGGACGCCAATTCATTATATGTAACTGTATCTAACATATGTTAAAGCTCCAGAGGAGAAATGGTTTTGATGATTTTTCTCAGGACAAACACCCAAACACCAATCTTATGTATCACTTTGTTAGATTCACGCTGTGTCTTTGGCTCCTTATAGATTCTCTCTGTCCTCACCTGTCCGTCGTAGATGACCGTTGCCATCCCATCTCTGTCCTCCTCTCCAAATAAAAACACCATGGCCCCCCCTGGCACAGTCAGCTGTCCCGGGCCTCGAGCCATGTAAGGGGTCCGCATGCGCATGTATCGAGAATCCCTTGCGAGCGGTGAAAAGACAAAAATCAGTCAAATACAAGCGTTTTAACTTTGATGTGCTGCTCCACAGCTCGGGTTAGTGAGTGGTGATAATACTCACTGAGCTCCATCCACCTTGGGCTCGTAGAAACCGGGTTTCTGTGGCGACAGAGTGAAAGTTACAAAGGGTGTGACTGACGACGATGTCTTCATTCGTGCGGACACGGTGGTCACTCTTACCTGCAGCCTCAGAGGTTCAAAGCCTCCGAAGTCATCGTTGGGAATCATGGAGGAGATCACCTGCAAGAACAGATCACGCGACAGCATTTTCTCTCTTTACTAATATAAATGTGACGAGTTGTGGTTAAAGCGTCTTACCATACGCGCATGACAACGTGTACAATGGGGACACTCTACCTTTGCTTTGCCCAGGAAGTCTCTCTGCTGCAGCTGCTCCACGTCCTGTTTCCTGGGACGAAACACCACATCCTCAGGCACCAGGAGAGGAGCCAGGACCTCGCCCCTCTGGTATTAAAGTCAGAGTAAAGTCTTATTTTCTAATACAAATCACAATGACTGGGTGTATGTACAGTGTTTTCCCCTGTGATGGAGTTGTAGCAGCGGAGGTGAAGCGCTTGTGCGGTAAAAAAAAGAAAAGTGCGCCCTGCTGGGAACGGCTCTATGGACCTAAATACATACAGTACTTTTGTGCACGGTGGCTCATCTTGAAACTAAAACATCTCATCTTCAGCCGCTTATCCGGGGTCGGGTCACGGGGTCAGCAGCTCCAGCAGGGGACCCCAAACTTCCCTTTCCCGGGCACAAAAACTCTGAGGTCTATGGAAAGATTTGTTAACGTCATCAATGCGTGTGACGTGTTACGGCGTGATGACGTATAGGCAGCAAGAAGCATTCTCCGAGGCCCAGGTAGTGTGAGTACAAACGGGCCTGGAGGGGGGGACAAGGACCCTAAAGCACGGGGCACGGGACGGAGGAACAGTGGGAGTGCGCCCTCAGAGGTGCTGGGAAACCAAGTATGACAATGAAGTGCAAAAAAACAAGCGTACACAGTGCAGGTGCATTTGACTTTGAAAGTTTGCCGTTGTGACACTCACCAGGACGCTGTCCACGGCCACCTCTATGTTTCCCCCTCGACCTCCTCCTCCTCTCTCCTGGGAGGCTGACAGCAGGACCTCCTTGGCCTGTTCCCACTGCCCCATCCGACAGTACACAGCTGCTGCATTATATAACACCTAAGGGACACATTGATTCATAATTACTCAACATTTCTGTCTTTCCAAACTGGAAAAATCAGGTTTTGGGTTCAAAGGCGTGCACTGAAGTTGTAAGAAGCTGGAGGAAGGAGCTATCCGCTAACACTGTTCTGCTACAAAGGCTGAAAAGCAACATTATTATTCAGGGATTCATCCGCGTGAAATACGGAGCCTCAGATGCTTCTGTTGGAGCCAGAGACCATTTATATAACAGTGTCAGAGAAATGTAGCATGGTGCATTATTGATCCCTTTTTTATTTAATACTGTGTCAGAGAAGTTGTCAAACTGCCTCGGTGATGTTTGGGGCTCATGTTCAACTGGTTCAATTGGTGATTTGTTCTAGAAGAAGAAGGAAGAAGAAGAATTCCTTTATTTATCCTGCAAGGGGAAATTCAACTTTCTCACTCTGTTAATATTCAGGTTACAACACACACACACACACACACACACACACACACACACACACACACACACACACACACACACACACACACACACACACACACACACACACACACATGCACAAACAAACAAACAGGACCTATATACATGCAACTAATGGAGAGATGTCAGAGCGAGGGGGCTGCCGATGGATCGGCGCCCCGAACAGTTGGGGGTTCAGTGCCTTGCTCAACACCTCATCAGTGGCCAGGAGATGAACTGGCACCTCTCCAGGCACCAGTCCACGCTCCATTCATGGTTCACACAGGGACTCAAACCGGCCGAGTCACCTAGGGACTGAGCTATAAATAAAATTGAATAAAATTGAATTGAACCTTGTCATGTTAGCTTGTCAGGAAGGGATAATTTTCTCATGGACTGAGAGAAAGGAGAGGAACGCCACATGGCTACGCTTCTCCTTGATGCTAACATCACTTTCATCTGCACTAAGCTGGAACGGCTAACGCTAACGGCTAACGCTAACTGTCAGTCAAACTCCTCTAATCCTTGTTTTGATGCTGTGATTTTCTGGAGGGGACGGGTTCAAACAGGCTCAAACAGACTCCGGTCTCCTGGAGCTACTGGGCCGGGTCTGACCAACCTGGCAACCCCACTGCTGGACTTCTTTTTTGCTATTGCGACGATGATCTTGAGACACTAGATGCTGGTGTCCTGCTCCTTCTCCATATTCAACCTTTAACTATGTCAGAAAATCCAAGACAAGCAGGACCTGTGAAAACAACTGGTAGATAGAGAGACTGCTGAAGCCGCATTTACAGTAAAAGTAAAAAAACTTGATGTGAATGTGTGGATTTTGTTCCCCCTGACTTGGATTAGGATGGATGGACATTAATTTCCACTATGGACATATAACCCTGTAAGCATGTCAGCTGGAATACGCCATAGTCTAACTGTGACTGAGTGGTTGCGAGCGCAGGTGCCTTGTCTGGAGCACGTCTTATCTGTACTGTGAGAAATATGTGATGTTGTGTAACCTCTTCAGCCTCCATCAATGAGGCTTTGTTTGCTTCGCTCCCAGGTGTGTGTGACATTTGAACTAAACAATGGAGGTGATGACAAAGCACCATTGGCTCTGCTTTCATTCCTCAGTACTGCTCGATCCCAAAGGATTTCCTTTTTTATTCCATCCTAATGTGTCAGGAGAAGCATGAAGGCAGTGTGTGTGTACTGTATGGGAGGCTGAGCGTCAGACCTGCCAGCTGTAGAGTTTGAATCGCAGTCCCAGTTGTCTGTAGTCGATGACCGTGTTCCCTCTCATGTGCTTTTGTGCCCAGATACAGTCTGACAGAGCCTCCTCCAACCTGAAGAAGAGAAAACATACAAACAGTCAGAGAGATGCACAGTAATGGACGCAGAAATGCAAAAATGCAGACGTTACAAAAGCTGCGGTGCTGCGGGCCAGACCTTTCCTTCATTTCACTCAGTATTGGTCTCTGCTGGTTGCCTGGCAACCGTACATTGATGAAAAGTCTCCAGGAAGTGACTTTGCCCAGCCAAGAAATAGTTCGGCACATAAAACCATGTGTCCTTTTTACATATGACACGTTGGTGTCCTGTCCAGGGTGGATCCCGCCTCACGCCCGATGTCAGCTGGGATCGGCCCCAGCCCCCCGCGACCCCGACAGGGACAAGAGGTTGAAGATGAACGGGCAATTTTTTTTAGAGTCATCAATTAACCTAATACGTGCAAGTCTTTGGACTGTGGGAGGAAACCGGAGAACCCGGAGAAAACCCACGCAGACACGGGGAGAACATGCAAACTCCACACAGAAGGGCCCCAGCCGGGATTCAAACCAGGAACCCTCTCGCTGTGAGGCGACAGTGCCAACCACTACACCACTGTGTCGCCCACAATAATAATATTGTATTTTAATAATCATCTAGCTACACAGAGGTTTAGTGGCACGTATTAGGTTAATTGATGACTCTAAAAAAAATTGTTCATCTTCAACCTCTTGTCCCTATCGGGGTCGTGGGGGGCTGGAGCTGATCCCAGCTGACATCGGGCGTGAGGCGGGGTCCACCCTGGACAGGACGCCAGTCTATCACAGGACACATAGAGACGAACAGAGACAGACAACCATTCACACCTACGGGTGATTTAGAGTCATCAATGAACCGAACACCTGCATGTCTTTGGACTGTGGGAGGAAACCGGAGAACCCGGAGAAAACCCACACAGACACGGGGACAACATGCAAACTCCACACAGAAGGGCCCCAGCCGGGACTCTAGTTTTTATTTTATTGGACGTTAAAGTTTATCAATAATTAGGGGCGTGGCCAGCTAGCCAACTTGAGTGACAGCTAGCCTCCGGCCCTCACTTCTCCTCTGAGGTAACAGCAGCCAGATGGACGTACGCCCCTCCCCCCCAACGTCACATACATCCCCTTTTTTGGTCAGAGGAAATGAGACGGAGTCAAAGTCTGACAAAATTATTGTAGGCGACGACGATCGGATCAAGTTGAGACGATCGGATCAAGTTGAGAAAACGGACCCCGACAGGTATGCTACGTCCATTTTCTATAGTCTATGATCTTAACATATCATCACTTACCTGTTTCACCAGAAATTAAACCATTTGAATCTAAGGCAGCCATTTCATGCGACCTTTAGAGTCAAACTATGCATCTATGACAGGATAATAGCGCACAGACTTTCCTTTTATTTCCCCTTCTCTTGAGTAAGTTGTTTCAAAGACATCAGCGATATATTTGACACTCTACAACATAACAACACAGTAGTTAAAGGTAACATACATAGTGACTCTAAGAGCGCACTCACACTGTCCGTCCGTCCCGTGCCCCGTGCTTTAGGGTACTTGTCCCCCCCTCCAGGCCCGTTTGTACTCACACTACCTGGGCTTCGGCGAATGCTTCTTGCTGCCTATACGTCATCACGCCGTAACACGTCACACGCATTGATGACGTCATGGCGATGCGTGGCTTTGTTTCCAGATCTTTCTGTAGACCTCAGAGTTTTTGTGCGTCTTGTCGACTGTTTTTGAATCTTTTCATCGACCAAATCTGCAGTAAACACTCCACCTCCACATCACACCAACGTGAACCTTTCACCGCCATTGTTTGAAATGTCCGCGCATGGTCCCTCCTTCTTTTTTCTACGTCCCAACAGGCGCACAGGAAATGACCTCAGAACCGTCGTAGGCCTCGTGCTCCTACACGTGCAAACGCCCTCTACTAAAGCCCACCTCTCTCAGACGGGCCGTGGTCGGCCAGCTGGCCGCAGTTATGCGCGGAGCGGTTGCACTCACACTGGTCAAACGCACTAGGCTTAACCCGAAAAAAACCTGTCTTGGCCTGGTGCGGAAGGACAGTGTGATTGTGCCCTTTGTCAGTATTTCGGACAGGATTCTGCGTCCTACCTGTTCATCTGCATCATCACTGCTGCTCTTTGGAAGAAGCCAACAGCAAGACGTTCATCTTTGGCGATGGCGAGGTCTAAAGCCTGGACATCACAGAGGGTGAAAGACAAGTTGAAGGTGGACACAACCAGATGGAAGTATTACAACATGCCAGCCCATTCCCATTCCCACGGCATTCCCTCAGCATTTGGCACAGCACCAAACGCACCAGACTGCCAACTGTAAACCCATCCACAGTCATATTAGATGCAAGTGGGTGGGTCAAACAAACAACGGACTTTCACCCAGGAGATGGAGGTTCATGTCCCGTTCATGTCTCTCGTTAAACCCCTCAATCTTTTCCTTACCCTAACCAAGTGGTTGTGTTGCCTCAACCTAACCACACAGTTTCACATGAGTTCATAACGTATACAACATGTTCCCTATGTTTAAAACAGTGATATTTGAGGTGGCGTGCTTTAGACGCACAGGGCTACCATTGAACTTTGGCCTTCCAGTTAAAAGATGCAGCACTAATGACACTGTGAGGGGTACATCACAGACAATCCTCATAAAGTCTTATAACTTACCTTTAAAGCATTAGAAAATGTCTGACCAAAATGTCAACCCCTCCATTATCCCCCCAATACACGGAGCACACACACCTTCAGGGCCAGGTCCAACTGTCCCAGTACCAGGTGAGCTGAGGCAGCGTTGAATAGAGTACGAGATGTCGGTTCGCTGATCTGCTCCAGTTTGGACAGAGCTCCTCGCCAGTCCTTGGCATCCGCGGCCTGCACCGCTTCATCCCATAACCGCAGTAACTCAGTGTAAAGCATTCTGGACAGAGGAGACGGGATAAGAGACAAACAGAGGAGGTTAGTCTGCTCTGTGTCCCCAGAGTCAGGACTAAACATGGGACAGGTCTGCTCTGTGTCCCCAGAGTCAGGACTAAACATGGGACAGGTCTGCTCTGTGTCCCCAGAGTCAGGACTAAACATGGGACAGGTCTGCTCTGTGTCCCCAGAGTCAGGACTAAACATGGGACAGGTCTGCTCTGTGTCCCCAGAGTCAGGACTAAACATGGGACAGGTCTGCTCTGTGTCCCCAGAGTCAGGACTAAACATGGGACAGGTCTGCTCTGTGTCCCCAGAGTCAGGACTAAACATGGGACAGGTCTGCTCTGTGTCCCCAGAGTTTTGTCATCTTATTGTGGTGGTTTTTCATCTTTTTGTGGTGGTTTTGCATCTTTTTGTGGTGGTTTTGCACCTTTTTGCGGTGGTTCTGTATCTTTTTGTGGTGGTTTTGCATCTTTTTGTGGTCGTTTTGCACCTTTTTGTGGTCATTTAGCATCTTTTTGTGGTGGTTTTGCATCTTTATGTGGTGGTTTTCTATCTTTTTGTGGTGGTTTTGCATCTTTATGTGGTGGTTTTGCATCTTTTTGCGGTGGTTCTGTATCTTTTTGTGGTGGTTTTGCATCTTTTTGTGGTGGTTTTGCATCTTTTTGTGGTGGTTTTGCACCTTTTTGTGGTGGTTTTGCATCTTTTTGTGGCCGTTTTGCACCTTTTTGTGGTGGTTTTGCATCTTTTTGCGGTGGTTCTGTATCTTTTTGTGGTGGTTTCGCATCTTTTTGTGGTGTAAGGTAAGGTAAGAAAGTGACGTTACAGCATATATTCACAAGTATGAACATGGTTATCCCTTAACTTAAAGACCCTAAATGTTTTCTTTAGTTCGTCTCCTCTCCTCTGAGACATGTCTACGGTCTCCACACCTGCTTTAACTGAGTCCAGGTTTCATCCGCGGTGCTGTTTGTAATGCTGGACATGGGGAAGTCTTCATTTCCTGTCCAAATCGTATATTCATGTATGCAATTTGCACAGGAACTCGTGCAGGAAATGAAGACTCCCCCATCCCACGCTATTCGATAAACATGCAAGAAGAGATGATGTACCTGCACTGTGCTTTACTTCACCTCTGAATCCTCTGCAGCATGTTCCACGCTACAGTAACATTGAACCAACACGCGGGCATGATTTACTCTTCTGTCCTCTCTTTTGTCTTCTGTCTGGGGAAGTCACCTCTTTTAATGTGCATGTGGACAGGGCCGGATTAAGGTGGTAATGGGCCCCTGGGCTTCTCTTCAAGTGGGGGCCGCCTCTCACTTATCACACTTTACCAAAAAGTAATTTAGCGCCATGCCGACATGCTAGCAATATTACACGGCCCACCGCACACACTGGAGGTGCACTGACGTAGGCACACATAGAGAAAGCCTTTACTATGAACAGTCATGCTACAGAATAAGACACTCACAGTGCGTCTGCACGCTGGTAAAACCTGTTAGCGCTCTGAATCTAAAGGAACAACATCGGGCGTGAGGCGGGGTACACCCTGGACAGGACGCCAGTCTATCACAGGACACATAGAGACGCACAGAGACAGACAACCATTCACACCTACGGGTGATTTAGAGTCATCAATGAACAGTCACCACACTGAACAGTCACCACACTGAACAGTCACCACACTGAACAGTCACAACACTGCCATCACCACACTCAACAGTCACCACACTGAACAGTCACAACACTGCCGTCACCACACTGAACAGTCACAACACTGCCATCACCACACTGAGTAGTCACCACACTGCCATCACCACACTGAACAGTCACCACACTGAACAGTCACCACACTGAACAGTCACAACACTGCCGTCACCACACTGAACAGTCACCACACTGAACAGTCACCACACTGAACAGTCACAACACTGAACAGTCACAACACTGCCATCACCACACTGAACAGTCACAACACTGCCATCACCACACTGAACAGTCACCACACTCAACAGTCACAACACTGAACAGTCACCACACTCAACAGTCACCACACTCAACAGTCACAACACTGCCATCACCAGACTGAACAGTCACAACACTGCCATCACCACACTGAACAGTCACAACACTGCCATCACCGCACTGAACAGTCACAACACTGCCATCACCGCACTGAACAGTCACAACACTGCCGTCACCACACTGAACAGTCACCACACTGCCGTCACCGCACTGAACAGTCACAACACTGCCATCACCGCACTGAACAGTCACAACACTGCCATCACCACACTGAACAGTCACAACACTGCCATCACCACACTGAACAGTCACAACACTGCCATCACCACACTGAACAGTCACAACACTGCCATCACCACACTGAACAGTCACAACACTGCCATCACCACACTGAACAGTCACCAAACTGCCATCACCACACTGAACAGTCACAACACTGAACAGTCACCACACTGAACAGTCACCACACTGAACAGTCACCACTGCCATCACCACACTGAACAGTCACAACACTGAACAGTCACCACACTGAATAGTCACCACACTGAACAGTCACCACACTGAACAGTCACCACACTGAACAGTCACCACTGCCATCACCACACTGAACAGTCACAACACTGAACAGTCACAACACTGCCATCACCACACTGAACAGTCACCACACTGCCATCACCACACTGAACAGTCACCACACTGAACAGTCACCACACTAAACAGTCACAACACTACCGTCACCACACTGAACAGTCACCACACTGAACAGTCACAACACTGCCGTCACCACACTGAACAGTCACCACACTGAACAGTCACAACACTGCCGTCACCACACTGAACAGTCACAACACTGAACAGTCACAACACTGCCATCACCACACTGAACAGTCACCACACTGAACAGTCACAACACTGCCATCACCACACTGAACAGTCACAAATAGGCGACATATCTCACTCCACTCAGTCTCCCTCTGCACTGCTGCATCTTCTGGCATTAATGTATTGTCGTTGTATCTTTGTGAATATGTATAAATGTCTATTTCTTCCCCTTTTAAATGTAACTTTATTGCTTATTTTTGCTGTTTTTTACCTTATTTTGTAATATTCTGTTGCTGCTGTGACAAACAAATGTCCCCGTCTGCGGAGCAATAAAGGTTTATCCTGATTCTTTATATTAATGACACATTAGTAATAATGATAATAACAGAAGAATACAGTAAAGATGTCAAAGAACAGAGAAACCTGGAGAGAAACGGATGTTAATCAGTAACATTCCTCACAGTTTGACTCGCTCCCTATCTGCACGTGCTGCTGCTGCCTTCATGGGACAGAAGCTGCACAGTTGGACTCCACATTCAGACGCTTACCTGTGGCTCCAGTGTGCGAGGCCGGGGAGAGCCCAGTGTGTCTGCGTCCAGCTCTGCTTCTGCGTCCAGCTCTGCTTCTGTGTCCAGCTCTTCTTCTGTGTCCAGCTCTTCTTCTGTGTGCAGCTCTTCTTCTGTGTGCAGCTCTTCTTCTGTGTTCAGCTCTGCTTCTGTGTTCAGCTCTTCTTCTGTGTTCAGCTCTGCTTCTGTGTCCAGCTCTGCTTCTGTGTGCAGCTCTTCTTCTGTGTTCAGCTCTTCTTCTGTGTCCAGCTCTGCTTCTGTGTTCAGCTCTTCTTCTGTGTGCAGCTCTTCTTCTGTGTTCAGCTCTTCTTCTGTGTGCAGCTCTTCTTCTGTGTGCAGCTCTTCTTCACTGCAAACAGGGAAGTGAGAGCGAGTGAAACCGGTCTCCTCAGGAGTCTCCACCCTCCACCCTCCACCCTCCTCCCCGCTCCTACAAGGAAGTCCTCCATCACCATGTCCCAGTGGAATTCACCTGTGTGTCAGTGTTGCACGTACTCACTGCAGCACACGTGAGTCACACAGGCTTTGATGCACCTGTCAGGGATCGGCTTCATGTTTGTTTCTTACACCACGCTCTTTGTGATCACTCACATCACGTCTCATAAACGGGAAAATCACAGGAACAAACTGAGGTTTCCCATTAAAACATCACTGTTTTTGACCTTTGACCTCTCTTTACCAGGATTGTTTTATTAAGGGAAGTGAGTTTTCCTGGAGTCACAGCTCCTCAAACATGAATCATTACGGTGCACACACACTGTCGTAGTGTTGGGAAACCAGGAAGTGACTTGTTATCTCCAGCGCTGGGCCCACCGGGTCGACCTGCTGCACAGGTTGTTGTTAATGTGCAGCACTAAAGGCTCACGGTGGCCACACCCACTATGACATAATGCTTTATATCTGAGGGCGGCTGAGACTCAGTAGAGGAGTTTCTTGTTTATTATTTGTGTTTTGTGTCATTCGGGCACGTCAGGGGGCACCTGGAGTTATACAGGTGGGCTGTCGGTGAGGGACCAGCATGCACCTGGGTGGACAAATGTTTTTTTTTTACTGGAGCAGGAGACGCACGGGAGTTTTCTGGTTCAATAAACCGTGTTTTTGGTGAAACTGGACATTTGTTTGGACACAACAACCCACGGTGCAACACAGACCCTTTGATTTATATGATTTAAAGTTTGATTTTGAACTTTTATTTGTATTTGTTTTGACAAACGGCTGCAACAGAATGCACTGAAGCTATTCCGAATGATAATAATAATAAGAAGAATAAGAATAAGAAGAATAAAATAATAAAATAATAATAATATCACATTACATAAGGCAACATGCATTTAACAAACATCTGCATAAATCTGAAATAATGCAAGGCAGTATGTAAAAGGTACTTTATAGTGTGGCTTCTCAGTAAATGGTGTATTATATATATATATATATATATATATATATATATATATATATATATATATATATGGTATATATACTTTTGTGTTTCACATTGTAAAACCTGATGAGTTATTACGACTCAAACGGTTTGAGGAAACTAATTGCTTTAAATCATTTAAGTTGGAAAACTCAATTCATGGGGCGGCAGCAGCTCAGTCCATAGGTGACTCGGCTGGGAACAGAAGGGTTCGAGTCCCTGTGTGGACCATGAATGGAGTGTGGACTGGTGGCTGGAGAGGTGCCAGTTAATCTCCTGGGGACTGCTGAGGTGCTGTTGAGCAAGGCACCGAACCCCCAACTGCTCGGGGCGGCAGTCCATTGGCAGCCCCTTCCCTCTAACATCTCTCCATTAATTGCATGTATATAGGTCCTGTCTGTGCATGTGTGTGTATTTCGGCCTGTGTGTGTGTAACATGAACAATAATAGTGTGTAAAAAAATTGAATTTCCCGTTGACTAATAAAGGAATTCTTCTTCTTCTTCTTAAATATAGAAAATGATTTGACTATAAGTAAGTAATGTTTATTTTTAAGTTAATAAAAGTGAATTTAGTTGATAGAACCAATTCTATTCAGTTCATTGGACTTACACTCATTAAATATTAAGCACTCTTAACGCTGCATTTATCCAAACTTATGTCAAATGTGTAAACAGAACTTGTCCGTATTGAGTAAGACGCACTTGAACGCATCTTCTTTACACAATGTTACCACTTAACTTATGTTTACTTTATATTTTCCTCCATTAAATCAAATTAATACATTCTAGTTGTGACAACTTTCATCTGAGGACACGGACAAACTTAGTTACATTAACACAAAATACACACAACACGAAAAACGGACCAAAGTAACAACTGGGAGGGAATGGTGGAGAATACGTGACGCACTTGAACGCAGCACGGACCATAACATCGTGTCATGTGACGCGTGCGGTCGGCGCATGCGCGGTAGTATAAATCTTCTAAACGTTACAGATTTCGCAGTAAATCGCGTTTCCCGGTAACATGAGTGAGAAACGGCCTTTCCTCCCGGTAACCGTGGCCCTGCTGTGCGTCCAGCTGCTGCACGGCCTCTCCTACACTCATTCACAGGTAACGTTTGAGTTTACATTGTTTATTTTATTTGTTTTTACGGAAACTTCTGTTCAAAAGCGAAGGACTTACAGCTGCAACCAGGGGCGTGCACAGATTTTTAGAAGGGCAGGGGCGAAAATGGAAAAAAGGGCACTGAGGAGGGCACTTTAGCACATGTTTTGGCTCCTAGAGGGCACTTTAGCACATGATTTAGCTCCTAGAGGGCACTTTAGCACATGTTTTAGCTCCTAGAGGGCACTTTAGCACATGTTTTGGTTCCTAGAGGGCACTTTAGCACATGTTTTGGTTCCTAGAGGGCACTTTAGCACATGTTTGGGCTCCTAGAGGGCACTTTAGCACATGTTTTGGTTCCTAGAGGGCACTTTAGCACATGTTTGGGCTCCTAGAGGGCACTTTAGCACATGTTTTGGTTCCTAGAGGACACTTTAGCACATGTTTGGGCTCCTAGAGGACACTTTAGCACATGTTTGGGCTCCCAGAGGACACTTTAGTGCGTGTTTTGGTTCTTTGAGGATACTTTAGCACATGTTTTGGCTACTAGAGGGCACTTTAGCACATGTTTTGGCTACTAAAGGGCACTTTGGCAAATGTTTGGGCTCCTGGAGGGCACTTTTGCGCGTGTTTTGGTACCTAGAGGGCACTTTAGCACACAATTTGGCTCCTAGAGGACACTTTAGCACATGATTATGGCCACAGAGGGAACTTTAGCTCCGATTTGGCTACCATGAGGGCCCCCCCTGTATACAGCAGTCTATTATTCATAAGTGTGTGACAAACTAAGTGTGACAAACTAAGCGATGCTTAAGTTTACTCTAATAACACGTTTTAATAATAATACTTCGTACACATGCGTGGGCAGTGACATGTGAGGTGTAGTTTTGAACACAGGTCTTAAACTGCTTTATCATTGTTTAACTGAAGAGTTCAGAATAATATGAGCACTTTCATGTTGACAGTCAAGAAAACCTCATGGATTCAAGACAGAAGAGCCGTTCACAGAGAAGTACTTCACTCAGACTCTGGACCACTTCAACTTCAACAGCATGGGCAACGGGACCTTCAGTCAGCGGTACCTGATCTCAGGTGACACCAACAACACCAACAACATCCTGTTTGAAACGCATCTGTGACATACGAGCACCCGCCTCACTGTGCTGTCTCCCCTCCCCTCTTAGATAAGTACTGGAGGAAAGGCTACGGCCCCGTGTTCTTCTACACGGGTAATGAAGGAGACATCTGGGAGTTTGCGTCCAACTCTGGCTTCATCACAGAGCTGGCTGCTCAGCAGAGAGCTCTGCTCATATTTGCTGAACACGTAAGAAAACGCCACACGGTCAAATGCACTCGGTGTCATCACAGAGAGATCAAACAGCACGCTCGGGTCATGTGACAGAGGAAATGGGGAAATGGATGGTTGCAGTTTGACTCACGCTCAGCTGATTTTCTCTCCGGGTGCTCGTCCAACCATAAGTTAGCTCTTTGGTTTCCACTACCAGCCCCTCGCTGTGGTCAGCTGCTGTACTGAAAGCGCGCGTGTGTGTGTGTGTGTGTGTGCGTGTGTGTGCGCGTGCATGTGTGCGTCTGTCAAATCAATCTTTGGTATATATATATTTATATGGCATTTTTGATACTTTACAGTAGTACATTTACATTGGAGATCAAAATTAGAGAACAGATTATTAATACTCTCCCTCTGTCCTCCTCTTCCTCTCTCTCTCTCTCTCTCTCTCACTCCCTCCCTCCCTCTCTCCCTCTGTCCTCCTCTCCCTCCCTCTGTCCTCCTCTCCCTCCCTCCCTCTGTCCCCCTCTCCCTCTGTCCTCCTCACCCTCCCTCCCTCTGTCCTCACCCTCCCTCTCTCTGTCCTCTCCCTCTGTCCTCCTCTCCCTCTGTCCTCCTCTCCCTCCCTCCCTCTTCCTCTCCCTCCCTCCCTCTTCCTCTCCCTCCCTCCCTCTTCCTCTCCCTCCCTCCCTCTGTCCTCCTCTCCCTCCCTCCCTCTGTCCTCCTCTCCCTCCCTCCCTCTGTCCTCCTCTTCCTCCCTCTGTCCTCCTCTTCCTCCCTCTGTCCTCCTCTTCCTCTGTCCTCCTCTCCCTCCCTCCCTCCCTCTGTCCTGCTCTCCCTCCCTTTGTCCTCCTCTTCCTCCCTCTGTCCTCCTCTCCATCCCTCTCTCCTCCTCTCCCTCTCTCCTCTCCCTGCTCTAGCGGTACTACGGCAGGTCTCTCCCGTTCGACAGAGACTCCTTCAGCGTCCCTCAGGTCGGCCTCCTGACCGTGGAGCAGGCGCTGGCCGACTACGCCGTCATGATCACTGAGCTGAAACAGCAGCTGGCAGCCACGGACTGCCCCGTCATCGCGTTCGGAGGCAGGTAGGATCCAGCGGACACGCCCTGCTGTTGAGCTGTCTGACACTGGTTGTTTACTGGGAGCTCGGATATGGGACTTTGTCTTTGAGCGCCCTTGAAAATATAATGTTTTTATAAGTGATAGGAGTTTATGTTCGAAGCTTTAAAACCATAAACACATAAACACATCAATGCGTTTCATCCGTCTGACTCTTCCACTGATGAGCACAGTTGAAATGAACCCGTCTCCTGATAAACGACTCATTTATAGTTATTATTTATTGTTTTATTTGAGAAATAGTTTCCATTAGAGCTGCAACTAATGGTCTTTTTCCCTACTGATCAAACAACTGAGTCAGTGGTTTAGTTAATAACATATAAAGCATACACTCATAATACACAGCCCCTCCGTAGTGTGTCGATCTGACACAATTTGATAAATAATGAATCCCTCAAGCCAAACCTGAAACTGCAGCTGTGTCAATTCAGTTTTATTTATAGTGCCAAATCATAACCAAAGTTATCTCAGGACACTTTACAGAGTAGGTAAAGACCACACTCTGTGACTTATTTATGATTTACAGAGACCCAACATCCTCAAAGCAATTTCAGTCCAAAGCAACTGGACTTGGTTATTTGTCTAGGAAGACGTTTCACCTCTCATCCAAGAGGCTTCATCAGTTCATGTACACATCTGACCAGGCTGGGACT
This sequence comes from Echiichthys vipera, assembly GCF_963691815.1. Taxonomy (NCBI): domain Eukaryota; kingdom Metazoa; phylum Chordata; class Actinopteri; order Perciformes; family Trachinidae; genus Echiichthys; species Echiichthys vipera. The sequence goes on along the minus strand of NC_139829.1, from coordinate 32,312,309 downwards.
GGACCAGGACCAGGACCAGGACCAGGCTTGGACTGGACCAGGACCAGGCTGGGACTGGACCAGGACCAGGACCAGGCTTGGACTGGACCAGGACCAGGACCAGGACCAGGCTGGGACTGGACCAGGACCAGGACCAGGCTGGGACTGGTCCAACTAACTGGTGTGAGATCCAGGTATTTAACCTCTCACAAGGCCGATGATGTCACTGGAACCCTTTGTGCTCCAAGTGCCAACGACCGTCGTTAGAGTGACAGTCGCTGGTGGGAGGTTGGTTTCGACCTTGTTTGTGCTCTATTGAGTCTTAACGACCGTCGTTGGAGTCACAGGAGGCCTTTTGTGGTCCAGTCCCAGCCTGATCCTGATTCTGGTCCTGGTCCTGGTCCAGTCCCAGCCTGGTCCTGTTCCTGGTCCAGTCCCAGCCTGGTCCTGGTCCTGGTCCAGTCCCAGCCTGGTCAGATGCGTACATGAACTGATGAAGCCTCTTGGATGAGAGGTGAAACGTCTTCCTACACAAGTAACCAAGTCCAGTTGCTTTTGACTGAAACTGCTTTGAGGAGAACGACGACCAGGACACATGAGAACATTCACAGGCCCGTAGACCCAACAATTCCCCCGTGAGCACACAGTGGCGTTGAAAACCTTCCCTTTAACAGCCAGGAACAGACAGACCCAGCTCTGTGGAGGACGGACATCTGTCTGCACAGGAGGGAGGAAGAAAAGGAGAGAATATGACTTGTATGTCATGGCGTTTAATACAGCAGAATAGAAACAAGCACAGCTGAGGTGATGTCACACAGATGCCTCCAGGTCGGACGTGTGTCTGAAATCTGATGGCGGCTGTAAAAGAGTTGCGGTGTCTGGTTTCAGAGGGTGATCCGGGGCCTTTCTGTGCTTTAACTCTTATGAAGTATGATGTGGTTTAATGACACGTTTGCCTTTTCTGTCAGGTATCGGATAACAGTCGGGCAACCTGACACTAAACCTGTCAATGCTCAGTTCATCTCAGACATGAAACAAGGCTTCTCTTAAAGTAAAAGACACTTTTTAACACTCTGCTCCTCTTGTTTCCTGCAGTTACGGTGGGATGCTGTCCGCCTACATGAGACTCAAGTATCCAAACATTGTGGCTGGAGCTCTGGCTGCCAGCGCCCCCGTACTGTCCACTGCCGGGCTGGGAGACCCCCGGCAGTTCTTCAGAGATGTCACAGCTGTGAGTGTGTTTAATGCTAAACTAAGAAGTTCCTTTGTTCTTTTGCCCTAAAACTGTTAGAGCTGTTTTGTTTTTGTTATCTCTCAGGACTTTAGGGGCTCCATACTATAGGATGTAGCATAAACCAGTGCACTTACAGACTTAGGGCGCACTCCCTCTGTCCATCCGTACCGTGCCCCGGGCTTTAGTTTCCGTATTTTCCGCATTATAAGGCGCATAGAACAGACGCTACAGTCGAGGCTGGGGTTACGTTCTGCATCCATTAGATGGAGCTGCGCTAAAGGGAACTTCAACAAAACAGTCAGGGGAGGTCGTCTTGTTGCTTCCTCCACTTCGGCACCATTGATTGGTTCATGTTAAACTCTCTGGCTGCTGCTCTATTCCCGTGTTCTACTGCGTGACTGATGGCCTTGAGTGTAAACTCTGCGTCGTAAGCGTGTCTCTTAACAGGAGCCATTTTGGGCTCTTTACACAAACACACACATGGAAATGAAACGGCACGCTTCACGCAGTCGTATATCTCAACATGCACCGCGCGTTACTTCTTCTACGGGGGAAAATAGAGTCGGCGGCTGCTCACCGTAGTTGCGAGACCTGTTGTGGCTCAATATCGGTCCATATATAAGGAGCACCGGATTATAAGGAGCACTGTCTGCTTTTGACCAAACGTGCCGTGGTCGGCAAGCGTGCCGCTCCTAGACGCGGTACGGTTGCACTCACACTGGTCAAACGAACTAGACTTTAGCCGTGGAACCTGTTTGGACACGGTACGGATGGAAAGTGTGAGCGCGCTCTAAGCTTCTTTGCAATGCCTGTCCGTTTTGGAAACACAAAAGCAAATAATGTGTGTATTTCCACCTGTGTGTGTGTGATAATGACCTTTTGTCACTCTTTATAGGATTTTGAGAGCATCGCCCCTGAATGCAGAGATGCCGTGAGAGGAGCGTTCCATCAGCTGAAAGAATTGGCCCAACACCAAGGTAGTGTGTGTGGAGAGAGGGTGGCCTCAGTTTAATGTGCACAGATGACAATGAATGGAAAGAAATGTTGGACTATATTGTGTTGCTAAGGAAGCAATGGCACCTGGATTTGTTTTGAGTAAGCATTGCCGAATGTGGCTAACAGTGATTAGCTCGGGGCAGCACGGTGAAGGCATTCAAAGGTCCTTTTTAACCACTAATGCTGCTGAAAATAACAGCAAACCTCTGCAGCAGCATGAGAAGAGTCCCTACACACACAACAAAGCAGCAATGGGCTCCTTCCTTTGGGATTGACTTTGGTAATCCACTGTGATGGACTTTACTATGAGAGGAGCTGGTACAGGGGCCAGTAGGTAAGTCTTTAAAACGCTCTTTTAATAAACTCTGGCTTCACTAACTACGCTGTTGCTGCTTTGTTTTGTGTGTAGGGACTCTTCTCATGCTGCTGCAGAGGTTTGCTGTTATTTTCAGCAGCATTAGTGGTTAAAAAAGACCTTTGAGTGCTTTCATCGCACTGCCTAGAGCTAGCTAGTTAGCCACGCCTGGCTTTTGGCGACTGTCCAGGATTTCTCACTTAATAGTTGTTGCACGAGATAAATTGTCACAGTAGTTTATTTGATGAGTGTATTTGCCAAAAAAGCCAATTTCACTTTAGTGTTGAACACCTCTGACCTTCGGGCTGTTTGCTCTGTGGAAGATAATAGAAGGTTGTCATGGCGACGTAGTAACTCAGAACAATGAATGTTAACCCACCACTGTTGTTGTTTCCAGATTACAGTCGCATCCAGGCTGAATTGTCTCTGTGCAAGCCTCCGTCATCGGCTCAGGACATCCACCAGCTGAACGGCCTGCTGAGGAACGCCTTCACCCTGATGGCCATGCTGGATTACCCCTACAGCACGCACTTCATGGGGAGCATGCCCGCCAACCCCGTCAAGGTGACCGCACATCCAAAATGGCAACTATGAGTGGTTTATTTTATTGTTTATTTCAAACTTCAAAAATAAACAAAACTGTCTCCTAAGGGCGCACTCCCACTGTGCGTCCGTCCCGTGCCCCGTGCTTTAGGGTCCTTGTCCCCCCCTCCAGGCCCGTTTGTACTCACACTACCTGGGCCTCGGAGAATGCTTCTTGCTGCCTATACGTCATCACGCCGTAACACGCCACACGCATTGATGACGTCATGGCGATGCGTGGCTTTGTTTCCAGATCTTTCCGTAGACCTCGGAGTTTTTTGTGCGTCTTGTCGACTGTTTTTGAATCTTTTCATCGACCAAATCTGCAGTAAACACTCCACCTCCGCATCACACCAACGTCAACCTTTCACCGCCATTGTTTTAAATGTCGGCGCATGGTCCCTCCTTTTTTTTCTACGTCCCAACAGGCGCACAGGAAATGACCTCAGAACCGCCGTAGGCCTCGTGCTCGTACACGTGCGCCTGCTCGTGCTCGTACACATGCAAACGTGCTTTACAAAAGCCCAGCTCACCCAAACGGGCCGTGGACGGCAACCGTGCCGCTGCTAGACACGGTACGGTTGCACTCACACTGGTCAAAGGAACCAGACTTTACCTGTGAAACGTGTTTGGGCACGGTACGGATGGACAGTGTGAGTGCGCCCTTATAAAATAAATGATACTTGGAAACGAGTGATCTTAATAAAGCGGTCGCCTCATTCACTCGACGTGGTTTCCTACCTGACAAACACACACCTGCCCTTTCATTACCTGGGCGGTGTCCTGATCCCGCACACTGACCCCTTCACACAGCAGAGAGTAAAGAGGACTTAAAACAGTATTATATAACACGCTAAATGAATGAATGAAATCCATAGACTGTTTGAAGGCAGCGACAGTGGGGCTGCAGCTGACCGTGATGTGGGACTCTTTCAGGTGGCCTGTGACACCATGCTGAGCGGACCGGAGCTGCTCGCCAACCTCAGGACCACTGCAGGTAAAGGAAATGCGTCTGACAGCAGCTCACACCATGGCGTGCGTCGTCTGAAGAGATTTCTCTCACGTGACGATAATTAGCACACACTGATGAAGAATAGTTCTTATTCCTAATAGATAGGAGGTAACAGGAGTGGACTCTTTAGAGACTACAGCAGTTTGGGAGGGAGCTCTTCACGTCAGCAGACACTAGAGGGCAGCGGTCAGCTTCATGTTCCTCCTTTCACAACATCCTCAAAGCAGTTTCAGTCACAAGCAACTGGACTTGGTTATGTGTCCGGGGGAATCCTGGACGAAGAGGAGAGGTGGTTTGAAAGAGGAGGAAAAGAAAGAAGAGGAACCATCGGTAACCAGAGGAGGAGGTCTGAGACAGAACCACTTCTCTCCAGTTTACAATGCTGCCCTTTCATCCCTTCATCCAACAATCAAACCTCAAAGAACAACTGTTCACAAACGTCCTCCTGTGACTCCAACCACTGTGGTTCACACTCAATAGAGCACTAACCAACTCCAGACCTACTTCCACCAACGACTGGACCAGGACCAGGACCAGCACTAACCAAGTCCAGACCTACTTCCACCAACGACTGGACCAGGACCAGGACCAACACTAACCAAGCCCAAACCTACTTCCACCAACGACTGGACCAGGACCAGCACTAACCAAGTCCAGACCTACTTCCACCAACGACTGGACCAGGACCAGGACCAGCACTAACGAAGTCCAGACCTACTTCCACCAACGACTGTCACTCTAACGATGCTCGTTGGCGCTTGGAGCACAAAGGGTCCCAGTGACATCATCAGCGTTGTGAGAGGTTAAATACCTGGATCTCCACACCAGTTAGTTGGACCAGTCCCAGCCTGGTCCTGGTCCAGTCCCAGCCTTGTCCTGGTCCTGGTCCTGGTCCTGGTCCTGGTCCTGGTCCTGGTCAGATGCGTACATGAACTGATGAAGACTCTTGGATGAGAGGTGAAACGTCTTCCTAGACAAAGAACCAAGTCCAGTTGCTTTTGACTGAAACTGCTTTGAGGAGAACGACGACCTGGACACATGAGAACATGCACCGTCTGGTTCTTTACTCAGAACAAGGACGGGCAAGTTTATTGTTAGAGAACCACCAGAGTCCTGTATCTGTGACTCCCCATTGAAGTGTGTCACCGGTCTCCTGCAGGGATCGTGTACAACTCTACGGGGCTGCTGCCCTGTTTCGACCTGTACAGTCTGTACTTGGAGTGTGCTGATCCCACCGGCTGTGGACTGGGTTTCAACAGCCTGGCCTGGGACTACCAGGTACTGCAACAAGCACCGACACAAGCACCGACACGAGCACCGACACGAGCGCAGACACGAGCGCAGACACGAGCGCCGACACGAGCGCCGACACGAGCGCCGACACGAGCACCGGCACGAGCACCGGCACGAGCACCGACGCAAGCACCGACGCAAGCACCGACGCAAGCACCAACACCGACGCAAGCCCCGACGCAAGCCCCGACGCAAGCCCCGACACGAGCCCCGACACGAGCCCCGACACGAGCCCCGACACGAGCCCCGACACGAGCCCCGACACGAGCCCCGACACGAGCCCCGACACGAGCGCCAACGCAAGCACTGACCCAAGCACCGACGCGAGCACCGACGCAAGCACCAATGCCGACGCGAGCACCGACACAAGCACCAACACCGACACAAGCACCAACACCGACACAAGCACCAACACCGACACAAGCACCAACACCGACACAAGCACCAACACCGACACAAGCACCAACACCGACACAAGCACCAACACCGACACAAGCACCAACACCGACACAAGCACCAACACCGACACAAGCACCAACACCGACACAAGCACCAACACCGACACAAGCACCAACACCGACACAAGCACCAACACCGACACAAGCACCAACACCGACACAAGCACCAACACCGACACAAGCACCAACACCGACACAAGCACCAACACCGACGCAAGCCCCGACGCAAGCCCCGACGCAAGCCCCGACGCAAGCCCCGACACGAGCACCGGCACAAGCACCGACACGAGCGCCACCGCAAGCACTGACCCAAGCACCGACGCAAGCACCAATGCCGACACAAGCACCGACGCAGGCACCAACCCAAGCCCGACACAAGCCCCGACACAAGCCCCGACACAAGCCCCGACACAAGCCCCGACACAAGCCCCGACACAAGCCCCGACACAAGCCCCGACACAAGCCCCGACACAAGCCCCGACACAAGCCCCGACACAAGCCCCGACACACTCAGGTGTGTGTCTCAGGTGTGTGTCTCAGGTGTGTGTCTCAGGTGTGTGTCTCAGGTGTGTGTCTCAGGTGTGAGTCTCAGGTGGGTGTGTGTCTCAGGTGTGTGTCTCAGGTGTGTGTGTGTCTCAGGTGAGTCTCAGGTGTGTGTGTGTCTCAGGTGAGTCTCAGGTGTGTGTGTGTCTCAGGTGTGAGTCTCAGGTGTGTGTGTGTCTCAGGTGTGAGTCTCAGGTGTGAGTCTCAGGTGTGAGTCTCAGGTGTGAGTCTCAGGTGTGTGTCTCAGGTGTGAGTCTCAGGTGTGAGTCTCAGGTGTGAGTCTCAGGTGAGTCTCAGGTGTGTGTGTGTCTCAGGTGAGTCTCAGGTGTGTGTGTGTGTGTCTCAGGTGTGTGTGTGTCTCAGGTGTGAGTCTCAGGTGTGAGTCTCAGGTGTGAGTCTCAGGTGTGAGTCTCAGGTGTGAGTCTCAGGTGTGTGTCTCAGGTGTGTGTCTCAGGTGTGTGTCTCAGGTGTGAGTCTCAAGTGTGTCTCATGTGTGTGTCTCATGTGTGTGTCTCAGGTGTGTGTCTCAGGTGTGTGTCCCAGGTGTGAGTCTCAAGTGAGTCTCAGGTGTGTGTCTCAGGTGTGTGTGTGTCTCAGGTGTGTGTCTCAGGTGTGTGTGTGTCTCAGGTGTGAGTCTCAGGTGTGTGTGTGTCTCAGGTCTGTGTGTGTCTCAGGTGTGAGACTCAGGTGTGTGTCTCAGGTGTGTGTGTGTCTCAGGTGTGAGTCTCAGGTGTGAGTCTCAGGTGTGTGTCTCAGGTGTGTGTCTCAGGTGTGTGTGTGTGTCTCAGGTGTGTGTGTGTCTCAGGTGTGTGTCTCAGGTGTGAGTCTCAGGTGTGTCTCAGGTGTGTGTGTGTCTCAGGTGTGTGTCTCAGGTGTGAGTCTCAGGTGTGTCTCTCAGGTGTGTGTGTGTCTCAGGTGTGTCTCATGTTTTTGTGGTGTTTTCATCTGTTTTTAGTCATTTTGACATGTTTTTGTGGTGTTTTCATCCGTTTTTAGTCATTTTGACATGTTTTTGTGGTGTTTTCATCCGTTTTTAGTAATTTTGACATGTTTTTGTGGTGTTTTCATCTGTTTTTAGTAGTTTTGTCATGTTTCTGTAGTGTTTTCATCTGTTTTTAGTGATTTTGACATGTTTTTGTGGTGTTTTCATCTGTTTTTAGTGATTTTGACATGTTTTTGTGGTGTTTTCATCTGTTTTTAGTGATTTTGACATGTTTTTGTGGTGTTTTCATCTGTTTTTAGTCATTTTGACATGTTTTTGTGGTGTTTTCATCCGTTTTTAGTAATTTTGACATGTTTTTGTGGTGTTTTCATCTGTTTTCAGTAATTTTGACATGTTTTTGTGGTGTTTTCGTCAGTTTTTAGTCATTTTGACATGTTTTTGTGGTGTTTTCATCTGTTTTTAGTCGTTTTGACATGTTTTTGTGGTGTTTTCATCTGTTTTTAGTCGTTTTGACATGTTTTTGTGGTGTTTTCATCTGTTTTTAGTCATTTTGACATGTTTTTGTGCTGTTTTCATCCGTTTTTAGTAATTTTGACATGTTTTTGTGGTGTTTTCATCCGTTTTTAGTAATTTTGACATGTTTTTGTGGTGTTTTCATCTGTTTTTAGTCATTTTGACATGTTTTTGTGGTGTTTTCATCCGTTTTTAGTAATTTTGACATGTTTTTGTGGTGTTTTCATCTGTTTTTGGTCGTTTTGTCATGTTTTTGTGGTGTTTTCATCTGTTTTTAGTCATTTTGACATGTTTTTGTGGTGTTTTCATCTGTTTTTAGTCATTTTGACATGTTTTTGTGGTGTTTTCATCTGTTTTTAGTCATTTTGACATGTTTTTGTGGTGTTTTCATCTGTTTTTAGTAATTTTGACATGTTTTTGTGGTGTTTTCATCTGTTTTCAGTAATTTTGACATGTTTTTGTGGTGTTTTCATCAGTTTTTAGTCATTTTGACATGTTTTTGTGGTGTTTTCATCTGTTTTTAGTCGTTTTGACATGTTTTTGTGGTGTTTTCATCTGTTTTTAGTCGTTTTGACATGTTTTTGTGGTGTTTTCATCTGTTTTTAGTCATTTTGACATGTTTTTGTGGTGTTTTCATCTGTTTTTAGTCATTTTGACATGTTTTTGTGGTGTTTTCATCCGTTTTTAGTAATTTTGACATGTTTTTGTGCTGTTTTCATCCGTTTTTAGTCATTTTGACATGTTTTTGTGGTGTTTTCATCTGTTTTTAGTCATTTTGACATGTTTTTGTGGTGTTTTCATCCGTTTTTAGTAATTTTGACATGTTTTTGTGGTGTTTTCATCTGTTTTTAGTCATTTTGACATGTTTTTGTGGTGTTTTCATCTGTTTTTAGTCATTTTGACATGTTTTTGTGGTGTTTTCATCCGTTTTTAGTAATTTTGACATGTTTTTGTGGTGTTTTCATCTGTTTTTAGTCGTTTTGACATGTTTTTGAGCTGTTTTCATCCGTTTTTAGTAATTTTGACATGTTTTTGTGGTGTTTTCATCTGTTTTTAGTAATTTTGTCATGTTTTTGTGGCGTTTTCATCTGTTTTTAGTCATTTTGACATGTTTTTGTGCTGTTTTCATCCGTTTTTAGTAATTTTGACATGTTTTTGTGGTGTTTTCATCTGTTTTTAGTCATTTTGACATGTTTTTGTGGTGTTTTCATCCGTTTTTAGTCATTTTGACATGTTTTTGTGGTGTTTTCATCTGTTTTTAGTCGTTTTGACATGTTTTTGTAGTGTTTTTATCCGTTTTTAGTCATTTTGACATGTTTTTGTGGTGTTTTCATCCGTTTTTAGTCATTTTGACATGTTTTTGTGGTGTTTTCATCTGTTTTTAGTCATTTTGACATGTTTTTGTGGTGTTTTCATCTGTTTTTAGTCATTTTGACATGTTTTTGTGGTGTTTTCATCTGTTTTTAGTCATTTTGACATTTTTTTGTGGTGTTTTCATCTGTTTTAGTCGTTTTGACATGTTTTTGTGGTGTTTTCGTCTGATTTTAGTCATTTTGACATGTTTTTGTGGTGTTTTCATCTGTTTTTAGTCATTTTGACATGTTTTTGTGGTGTTTTCATCTGTTTTAGTCGTTTTGACATGTTTTTGTGGTGTTTTCGTCTGATTTTAGTCATTTTGACATGTTTTTGTGGTGTTTTTCATCTGTTATTAGTAATTTTGACATGTTTTTGTGGTGTTTTTCATCTGTTTTTAGTCATTTTGACATGTTTTTGTGGTGTTTTCATCTGTTTTTAGTCATTTTGACATGTTTTTGTGGTGTTTTCATCTGTTTTTAGTCGTTTTGACATGTTTTTGTGGTGTTTTCATCTGTTTTTAGTTGTTTTGACATGTTTTTGTGGTGTTTTTGGTCTGTTTTTTAGTCATTTTGACATGTTTTTGTGGTGTTTTCATCTGTTTTTAGTAATTTTGACATGTTTTTGTGGTGTTTTTATCCGTTTTTAGTCATTTTGACTCGTTTTTGTGGTGTTTTCATCTGTTTTTAGTAATTTTGACATGTTTTTGTGGTGTTTTTATCTGTTTTAGTCATTTTGACATGTTTTTGTGGCGTTTTCATCTGTTTTTAGTAATTCTGTCATGTTTTTGTGGTGTTTTCATCTGTTTTTAATTGTTTTGACATGTTTTTGTGGTGTTTTCATCTGTTTTTAGTAATTTTGACATGTTTTTGTGGTGTTTTCATCTGTTTTTAGTGATTTTGACATGTTTTTGTGGTGTTTTCATCTGTTTTTAGTCATTTTGACATGTTTTTGTGGCGTTTTCATCTGTTTTTAGTAATTTTGACATGTTTTTGTGGTGTTTTCATCTGTTTTTAGTCATTTTGACATGTTTTCGTGCTGTTTTCATCTGTTTTTAGTAATTTTGACATGTTTTTGTGGTGTTTTCATCTGTTTTTAGTAATTTTGACATGTTTTTGTGGTGTTTTCATCTATTTATGGTAATTCTGTCATGTTTTTGTGGTGTTTTCATCTGTTTTTAGTCATTTTTACATGTTTTTGTGGTGTTTTCATCAGTTTTTAGTCATTTTGACATGTTTTTGTGGTGTTTTCATCTGTTTTTAGTAATTTTGACGTGTTTTTGTGGTGTTTTTCATCTGTTTTTAGTAATTTTGACATGTTTTTGTGGTGTTTTCATCTGTTTTTAGTCATTTTGACATGTTTTCGTGCTGTTTTCATCTGTTTTTAGTAATTTTGACATGTTTTCGTGCTGTTTTCATCTGTTTTTAGTAATTTTGACATGTTTTTGCGTCTTTTTAGTAATTTTGACATGTTTGTGTGGTGTTTTCATCTGTTTTTAGTAATTTTGACGTGTTTTTGTGGTGTTTTCATCTGTTTTTAGTCATTTTGACATGTTTTCGTGCTGTTTTCATCTGTTTTTAGTAATTTTGACATGTTTTTGTGGTGTTTTCATCTGTTTTTAGTAATTTTGACATGTTTTTGTGGTGTTTTCATCTGTTTTTAGTAGTTTTGACATTTTTTTGTGGTGTTTTCATCTGTTTTTAGTAATTTTGACATGTTTTTGTGGTGTTTGCCTCTGTTTTTAGTAATTTTGACATGTTTTTGTGGTGTTTTCATCTGTTTTTAGTAATTTTGACGTGTTTTTGTGGTGTTTTTCATCTGTTTTTAGTAATTTTGACATGTTTTTGTGGTGTTTTCATCTGTTTTTAGTCATTTTGACATGTTTTCGTGCTGTTTTCATCTGTTTTTAGTAATTTTGACATGTTTTCGTGCTGTTTTCATCTGTTTTTAGTAATTTTGACATGTTTTTGCGTCTTTTTAGTAATTTTGACATGTTTGTGTGGTGTTTTCATCTGTTTTTAGTAATTTTGACGTGTTTTTGTGGTGTTTTCATCTGTTTTTAGTCATTTTGACATGTTTTCGTGCTGTTTTCATCTGTTTTTAGTAATTTTGACATGTTTTTGTGGTGTTTTCATCTGTTTTTAGTAATTTTGACATGTTTTTGTGGTGTTTTCATCTGTTTTTAGTAATTTTGACATGTTTTTGTGGTGTTTTCATCTGTTTTTAGTCATTTTGACATGTTTTTGTGGTGTTTTCATCTGTTTTTAGTAATTTTGACATGTTTTTGTGGTGTTTGCCTCTGTTTTTAGTAATTTTGTCATGTTTTCGTGCTGTTTTCATCAGTTTTTAGTCATTTTGACATGTTTTTGTGGTGTTTTCATCTGTTTTTAGTAATTTTGACATGTTTTTGTGCTGTTTTCATCTATTTTTTGTAATTTTGTCATGTTTTTGTGCTGTTTTCATCTGTTTTTAGTCATTTTGACATGTTTTCGTGCTGTTTTCATCTGTTTTTAGTAATTTTGACATGTTTTTGTGGTGTTTTCATCTGTTTTTAGTCATTTTGACATGTTTTTGTGGTGTTTTCATCTGTTTTTAGTCATTTTGACATGTTTTTGTGGCGTTTTCATCTGTTTTTAGTAATTTTGACATGTTTTTGTGGTGTTTTCATCTGTTTTTAGTCATTTTGACATGTTTTTGTGGTGTTTTCATCTATTTATGGTAATTCTGTCATGTTTTTGTGGTGTTTTCATCTGTTTTTAGTCATTTTTACATGTTTTTGTGGTGTTTTCATCAGTTTTTAGTCATTTTGACATGTTTTTGTGGTGTTTTCATCTGTTTTTAGTAATTTTGACGTGTTTTTGTGGTGTTTTCATCTGTTTTTAGTCATTTTGACATGTTTTCGTGCTGTTTTCATCTGTTTTTAGTAATTTTGACATGTTTTTGTGGTGTTTTCATCTGTTTTTAGTAATTTTGACATGTTTTTGTGGTGTTTTCATCTGTTTTTAGTAGTTTTGACATTTTTTTGTGGTGTTTTCATCTGTTTTTAGTAATTTTGACATGTTTTTGTGGTGTTTGCCTCTGTTTTTAGTAATTTTGTCATGTTTTTGTGGTGTTTTCATCTGTTTTTAGTCATTTTGACATGTTTTCGTGCTGTTTTCATCTGTTTTTAGTAATTTTGACATGTTTTTGTGGTGTTTTCATCTGTTTTTAGTAATTTTGACATGTTTTTGTGGTGTTTTCATCTGTTTTTAGTAATTTTGACATGTTTTTGTGGTGTTTTCATCTGTTTTTAGTAGTTTTGACATTTTTTTGTGGTGTTTTCATCTGTTTTTAGTAATTTTGACATGTTTTTGTGGTGTTTGACTCTGTTTTTAGTAATTTTGTCATGTTTTCGTGCTGTTTTCATCAGTTTTTAGTCATTTTGACATGTTTGTGTGGTGTTTTCATCTGTTTTTAGTAATTTTGACATGTTTTTGTGGTGTTTTCATCAGTTTTGAGTAATTTTGACATGTTTTTGTGGTGTTTTCATCTGTTTTTAGTCATTTTTACATGTTTTCGTGCTGTTTTCATCTATTTTTTGTAATTTTGTCATGTTTTTGTGGTGTTTTCATCTGTTTTTAGTCATTTTGACATGTTTTCGTGCTGTTTTCATCTATTTTTTGTAATTTTGTCATGTTTTTGTGGTGTTTTCATCTGTTTTTAGTCATTTTGACATGTTTTCGTGCTGTTTTCATCTGTTTTTAGTAATTTTGACATGTTTTTGTGGTGTTTTCATCTGTTTTTAGTAATTTTGACATGTTTTTGTGGTGTTTTCATCTATTTTTAGTAATTCTGTCATGTTTTTGTGGTGTTTTCATCTGTTTTTAGTCATTTTTACATGTTTTTGTGGTGTTTTTCATCTGTTTTTAGTAATTTTGACATGTTTTTGTGGTGTTTTCACCTGTTTTTAGTCGTTTTGTCATGTTTTTGTGGTGATTTTCATCTGATTTTAGTCATTTTGACATGTTTTTGTGCTGTTATTATCTGTTTTTAGTCGTTTTGTCATGTTTCTGTGGTGTTTTCATCAGTTTTTTAGTAATTTTTACATGTTTTTGTGGTGTTTTTCATATGTTTTTAGTAATTTTTACATGTTTTTGTGGTGTTTTTCATCTGTTTTTAGTAATTTTGACATGTTTTTGTGGTGTTTTCATCTGTTTTTAGTAGTTTTGTCATGTTTTTGTGGTGTTTTCATGTGTTTTTAGTAATTTTGGCATGTTTCTGTGGTGTTTTCATGTGTTTTTAGTAATTTTGACATGTTTTTGTGGTGTTTTCATCTGTTTTTAGTAATTTTGACATGTTTTTGTGCTGTTTTCATCTGTTTTTAGTCATTTTTACATGTTTTCGTGCTGTTTTCATCTATTTTTAGTAATTTTGTCATGTTTTTGTGGTGTTTTCATCTGTTTTTAGTCATTTTGACATGTTTTCGTGGTGTTTTCATCTGTTTTTAGTCATTTTGACATGTTTTTGTGGTGTTTTCATCTGTTTTTAGTAATTTTGACATGTTTTTGTGGTGTTTTCATCTGTTTTTAGTCATTTTGACATGTTTTTGTGGCGTTTTCATCTGTTTTTAGTAATTTTGACATGTTTTTGTGGTGTTTTTCATCAGTTTTTAGTAATTTTGACATGTTTTTGTGGTGTTTTCATCTATTTTTAGTAATTTTGTCATGTTTTTGTGGTGTTTTCATCTGTTTTTAGTCATTTTTACATGTTTTTGTGGTGTTTTTCATCTGTTTTTAGTAATTTTGACATGTTTTTGTGGTGTTTTCACCTGTTTTTAGTCGTTTTGTCATGTTTTTGTGGTGATTTTCATCTGTTTTTAGTCATTTTGACATGTTTTTGTGCTGTTATTATCTGTTTTTAGTCGTTTTGTCATGTTTCTGTGGTGTTTTCATCAGTTTTTAGTAATTTTTACATGTTTTTGTGGTGTTTTTCATCTGTTTTTAGTAATTTTTACATGTTTTTGTGGTGTTTTTCATCTGTTTTTAGTAATTTTGACATGTTTTTGTGGTGTTCATCTGTTTTTAGTAGTTTTGTCATGTTTCTGTGGTGTTTTCATCTGTTTTTAGTAATTTTGACATGTTTTTGTGCTGTTTTCATCTGTTTTTAGTCATTTTGTCATGTTTTTGTGGTGATTTTCATCTGTTTTTAGTCATTTTGACATGTTTTTGTGGTGTTTTTCATCTGTTTTTAGTCATTTTGACATGTTTTTGTGGTGTTTTCATGTGTTTTTAGTAATTTTGACATGTTTTTGTGGTGTTTTCATGTGTTTTTAGTAATTTTGGCATGTTTCTGTGGTGTTTTCATGTGTTTTTAGTAATTTTGGCATGTTTCTGTGGTGTTTTCATCTGTTTTTAGTAGTTTTGTCATGTTTCTGTGGTGTTTTCATCTGTTTTTAGTAATTTTGACATGTTTTTGTGCTGTTTTCATCTGTTTTTAGTAATTTTGACATGTTTTTGTGCTGTTTTCATCTGTTTTTAGTCATTTTGTCATGTTTTTGTGGTGATTTTCATCTGTTTTTAGTCATTTTGACATGTTTTTGTGGTGTTTTTCATCTGTTTTTAGTCATTTTGACATGTTTTTGTGGTGTTTTCATGTGTTTTTAGTAATTTTGACATGTTTTTGTGGTGTTTTCATGTGTTTTTAGTAATTTTGGCATGTTTCTGTGGTGTTTTCATGTGTTTTTAGTAATTTTGGCATGTTTCTGTGGTGTTTTCATCTGTTTTTAGTCATTTTGACATGTTTTTGTGGTGTTTTCATCAGTTTTTAGTAATTTTGACATGTTTCTGTCGTGTTTTCATCTGTTTTTAGTAATTCTGACATGTTTTTGTGGTGTTTTCATCTGTTTTTAGTAGTTTTGTCATGTTTCTGTGGTGTTTTTGGTCTGTTTTTAGTCCTTTTGACATGTTTTTGTGGTGATTTTGGTCTGTTTTTAGTCCTTTTGACATGTTTTTGTGGTGATTTTCACCTGTTTTTAGTCATTTTGACATGTTTTCGTGCTGTTTTCATCTGTTTTTAGTAATTTTGACATGTTTTTGTGTTTTCATCAGTTTTTAGTAATTTTTACATGTTTTTGTGGTGTTTTTCATCTGTTTTTAGTAATTTTGACATGTTTTTGTGGTGTTTTCATCTGTTTTTAGTAATTTTTACATGTTTTTGTGGTGTTTTTCATCTGTTTTTAGTAATTTTGACATGTTTTTGTGGTGTTTTTCATCTGTTTTTAGTAATTTTGACATGTTTTTGTGGTGTTTTTCATCTGTTTTTAGTAATTTTGACATGTTTTTGTGGTGTTTTTCATCTGTTTTTAGTCGTTTTGTCATGTTTATGTGGTGTTTTCATCAGTTTTTAGTAATTTTGACATGTTTTTGTGGTGTTTTCATGTGTTTTTAGTAATTTTGGCATGTTTCTGTGGTGTTTTCATCTGTTTTTAGTAGTTTTGTCATGTTTCTGTGGTGTTTTCATCTGTTTTTAGTAATTTTTACATGTTTTTGTGGTGTTTTCATCTGTTTTTAGTAGTTTTGTCATGTTTCTGTGGTGTTTTCATCTGTTTTTAGTAATTTTGACATGTTTTTGTGCTGTTTTCATGTGTTTTTAGTAATTTTGGCATGTTTCTGTGGTGTTTTCATCTGTTTTTAGTAGTTTTGTCATGTTTCTGTGGTGTTTTCATCTGTTTTTAGTCATTTTGACATGTTTTTGCGTCTGTTTTTAATCATTTTGACATGTTTTTGTGGTGTTTTCATCTGTTTTTAGTCATTTTGACATGTTTTTGTGGTGTTTTCATCAGTTTTTAGTAATTTTGACAGGTTTCTGTCGTGTTTTCATCTGTTTTTAGTAATTTTGACATGTTTTTGTGGTGTTTTCATCTGTTTTTAGTAGTTTTGTCATGTTTCTGTGGTGTTTTCATCTGTTTTTAGTCATTTTGACATGTTTTTGTGGTGTTTTTGGTCTGTTTTTAGTCCTTTTGACATGTTTTTGTGGTGATTTTCACCTGTTTTTAGTCATTTTGACATGTTTTTGTGGTGTTTTCATCAGTTTTTAGTAATTTTGACATGTTTTTGTGTTTTCATCAGTTTTTAGTAATTTTTACATGTTTTTGT
This sequence comes from Echiichthys vipera, assembly GCF_963691815.1. Classification (NCBI taxonomy): domain Eukaryota; kingdom Metazoa; phylum Chordata; class Actinopteri; order Perciformes; family Trachinidae; genus Echiichthys; species Echiichthys vipera. Next base: position 32,295,915 of record NC_139829.1, on the reverse strand, counting down.
GGTGTTTTTCATCTGTTTTTAGTAATTTTTACATGTTTTTGTGGTGTTTTCATCTGTTTTTAGTAATTTTGACATGTTTTTGTGGTGTTTTCATCTGTTTTTAGTAGTTTTGTCATGTTTCTGTGGTGTTTTCATCTGTTTTTAGTAATTTTGACATGTTTTTGTGCTGTTTTCATCTGTTTTTAGTCATTTTGTCATGTTTTTGTGGTGATTTTCATCTGTTTTTAGTCATTTGGACATGTTTTTGTGCTGTTATTATCTGTTTTTAGTCGTTTTGTCATGTTTATGTGGTGTTTTCATCAGTTTTTAGTAATTTTGACATGTTTTTGTGGTGTTTTATGTGTTTTTAGTAATTTTGGCATGTTTCTGTGGTGTTTTCATCTGTTTTTAGTAGTTTTGTCATGTTTCTGTGGTGTTTTCATCTGTTTTTAGTCATTTTGACATGTTTTTGCTTCTGTTTTTAATCATTTTGACATGTTTTTGTGGTGTTTTCATCTGTTTTTAGTCATTTTGACATGTTTTTGTGGTGTTTTCATCAGTTTTTAGTAATTTTGACATGTTTCTGTGGTGTTTTCATCTGTTTTTAGTAATTTTGACATGTTTTTGTGGTGTTTTCATCTGTTTTTAGTAGTTTTGTCATGTTTCTGTGGTGTTTTCATCTGTTTTTAGTCATTTTGACATGTTTTTGTGGTGTTTTTGGTCTGTTTTTAGTCCTTTTGACATGTTTTCTTGCTGTTTTCATCTGTTTTTAGTCATTTTGACATGTTTTCGTGCTGTTTTCATCTGTTTTTAGTAATTTTGACATGTTTTTGTGGTGTTTTCATCAGTTTTTAGTAATTTTGACATGTTTTTGTGGTGTTTTCATCTGTTTTTAGTAGTTTTGTCATGTTTCTGTGGTGTTTTCATCTGTTTTTTAGTAATTTTGTCATTTGTTTGTGGTGTTTTCATCTGTTTTTAGTCATTTTGACATGTTTTTGTGGTGATTTTCACCTGTTTTTAGTCATTTTGACATGTTTTCGTGCTGTTTTCATCTGTTTTTAGTAGTTTTGACATGTTCTTGTGTTTTCATCAGTTTTTAGTAATTTTGACATGTTTTTGCGTCTGTTTTTAGTAATTTTGACATGTTTTTGTGGTGTTTTCATCAGTTTTTAGTAATTTTGACATGTTTGTGTGGTGTTTGCCTCTGTTTTTAGTAATTTTGACATGTTTTTGTGGTGTTTTTCATCTGTTTTTAGTAATTTTGACATGTTTTTGTGGTGTTTTTGGTCTGTTTTTAGTCCTTTTGACATGTTTTCTTGCTGTTTTCATCTGTTTTTAGTCATTTTGACATGTTTTCGTGCTGTTTTCATCTGTTTTTAGTAATTTTGACATGTTTTTGTGGTGTTTTCATCAGTTTTTAGTAATTTTGACATGTTTTTGTGGTGTTTTCATCTGTTTTTAGTAGTTTTGTCATGTTTCTGTGGTGTTTTCATCTGTTTTTTAGTAATTTTGTCATTTGTTTGTGGTGTTTTCATCTGTTTTTAGTCATTTTGACATGTTTTTGTGGTGATTTTCACCTGTTTTTAGTCATTTTGACATGTTTTCGTGCTGTTTTCATCTGTTTTTAGTAGTTTTGACATGTTCTTGTGTTTTCATCAGTTTTTAGTAATTTTGACATGTTTTTGCGTCTGTTTTTAGTAATTTTGACATGTTTTTGTGGTGTTTTCATCAGTTTTTAGTAATTTTGACATGTTTGTGTGGTGTTTGCCTCTGTTTTTAGTAATTTTGACATGTTTTTGTGGTGTTTTTCATCAGTTTTTAGTAATTTTGACATGTTTGTGTGGTGTTTTTAGTCATTTTGACGTGTTTTTGTGGTGTTTGCCTCTGTTTTTAGTAATTTTGACATGTTTTTGTGGTGTTTTTCATCTGTTTTTAGTAATTTTGACATGTTTTTGTGCTGTTTTCATCTGTTTTTAGTAATTTTGACATGTTTTTGTGGTGTTTTCATCTGTTTTTAGTAATTTTGACATGTTTTTGTGGTGTTTTTCATCTGTTTTTAGTCATTTTGACATGTTTTTGTGGTGTTTTCATCTGTTTTTAGTCATTTTGACATGTTTTTGTGGTGATTTTCATCTGTTTTTAGTCATTTTGACATGTTTTTGTGCTGTTTTCATCTGTTTTTAGTCATTTTGACATGTTTTCGTGCTGTTTTCATCTGTTTTTAGTCGTTTTGACATGTTTTTGTGGTGTTTTCATCTGTTTTTAGTCGTTTTGACATGTTTCTGTGGTGTTTTCATCTGTTTTTAGTAGTTTTGTCATGTTTCTGTGGTGTTTTCATCTGTTTTTAGTAATTTTGACATGTTTTTGTGGTGTTTTCATCTGTTTTTAGTCGTTTTGTCATGTTTCTGTGGTGTTCATCTGTTTTTAGTAATTTTGACATGTTTTTGTGGTGTTTTCATCTGTTTTTAGTCATTTTGTCATGTTTTTGTGGTGTTTTTCATCTGTTTTAAGTAATTTTGTCATGTTTTTGTGCTGTTTTCATCTGGTTTTAGTAATTTTTACATGTTTTTTTGGTGTTTTGTGTCTGTTTTTAATTGTTATGTCATGTTTTTGTGGTGTTTTGTGTCTGTTTTTATTCAAATTCAAATCCAAAAAAACTTTATTTGTCCCCGGGGGGCAATTCAGGGCACACAGAGCAGCAAATAACGACAGTGCAACTATACAAAAACAATTTAATCTAACAACAAGAATAACGTGTAAAAAACTAAAAAGTAACAAATATATACATAAAACAAGCAGAAAAACGTAATAAATGCTAAATAACGCTTAAGGTGGCTCTGTGCTCCGACCGGTCGACCACACGAGCAGCGACCAGGAAAATTACAAAAACATGTCAAAATTACTAAAAACAGATGAAAACACCACAAAAACACGTCAAAATGACTAAAAACAGATGAAAACACCACAAAAACATGTCAAAATGACTTAAAAACAGACGCAAACACCACAAAAACATGTCAAAATTACTAAAAACAAAACGCAACAAAAACATGTCAAAACTACTAAAAACAGATGAAAACAGCACAAAAACATGTCAAAATGACTAAAAACAGATGAAAACAGCACAAAAACATGTCAAAATGACTAAAAACAGATGAAAACAGCACAAAAACATGTCAAAATGACTAAAAACAGATGAAAACACAACAAAAACATGTCAAAATTACTAAAAACTGATGAAAACACCACAAAAACATGTCAAAATTACTAAAAACAGATGAAAAACACCACAAAAACATGTCAAAATTACTAAAAACAGAGGCAAACACCACACAAACATGTCAAAATTACTAAAAACTGATGAAAACACAAGAACATGTCAAAATGACTAAAAACAGATGAAAACAGCACAAAAACATGTCAAAATGACTAAAAACAGATGAAAACACCACAAAAAAATGACAAAATTACTAAAAACAGATGAAAACAGCACAAAAACATGTCAAAATGACTAAAAACAGATGAAAAACACAAAAAAACATGTCAAAATGACTAAAAACAGATGAAAACAGCACAAAAACATGTCGAAATGACTAAAAACAGATGAAAACACCACAAAAACATGTCAAAATGACTAAAAACAGATGAAAACACAACAAAAACATGTCAAAATTACTAAAAACTGATGAAAACACCACAAAAACATGTCAAAATTACTAAAAACAGATGAAAAACACCACAAAAACATGTCAAAATTACTAAAAACAGATGAAAAACACCACACAAACATGTCAAAATTACTAAAAACTGAGGAAAACACAAGAACATGTCAAAATGACTAAAAACAGATGAAAACAGCACAAAAACATGTCAAAATGACTAAAAACTGATGAAAATCACCACAAAAACATGTCAAAATTACTAAAAACAGATGAAAACAGCACGAAAACATGTCAAAATGACTAAAAACAGATGAAAACAGCACAAAAACATGTCAAAATGACTAAAAACTGATGAAAACACAAGAACATGTCAAAATTACTAAAAACAGATGAAAACAGCACGAAAACATGTCAAAATTACTAAAAACTGATGAAAACACCACAAAAACATGTCCAAATTACTAAAAACAGATGAAAAACACCACAAAAACATGTAAAAATTACTAAAAACAGACGCAAAAACATGTCAAAATTACTAAAAACTGATGAAAACAGCACGAAAACATGTCAAAATGACTAAAAACTGATGAAAACAGCACGAAAACATGTCAAAATGACTAAAAACAGATGAAAACACCACAAAAACATGTCAAAATGACTAAAAACAGACGAAAACACCACAAAAACATGTCAAAATGACTAAAAACAGATGAAAACACCACAAAAAAATGACAAAATTACTAAAAACAGATAAACAGCACAAAAACATGTCAGAATGACTAAAAACAGATGAAAACACCACAGAAACATGACAAAATGACTAAAATAGATGAAAACACCACAGAAACATGACAAAACTACTAAAAACAGATGAAAACACCACAAAAACATGTCAAAATTACTAAAAACAGATGAAAACACCACAAAAACATGTCAAAATGACTAAAAACAGATGAAAACAGCACAAAAACATGTCAGAATGACTAAAAACAGATGAAAACACCACAAAAACATGTCAAAATTACTAAAAACAGATGAAAACACCACAAAAACATGTCAAAATTACTAAAAACTGATGAAAATCACCACAAAAACATGTCAAAATTACTAAAAACAGATGAAAACAGCACGAAAACATGTCAAAATGACTAAAAACAGATGAAAACAGCACAAAAACATGTCAAAATGACTAAAAACTGATGAAAACACAAGAACATGTCAAAATTACTAAAAACAGATGAAAACAGCACGAAAACATGTCAAAATTACTAAAAACTGATGAAAACACCACAAAAACATGTCCAAATTACTAAAAACAGATGAAAAACACCACAAAAACATGTAAAAATTACTAAAAACTGATGAAAACACCACAAAAACATGTCAAAATTACTAAAAACAGATGAAAACACCACAAAAACACGTCAAAATTACTGAAAACAGATGAAAACACCACAAAAACATGTCAAAATTACTAAAAACAGATGAAAACACCACAAAAACATGTCAAAATGACTAAAAACAGATGAAAACACCACAAAAACATGTCAAAACTACTAAAAACAGATGAAAACAGCACGAAAACATGTCAAAATGACTAAAAACAGATGAAAACACCACAAAAACATGTAAAAATGACTAAAAACAGATGAAAACAGCACAAAAACATGTCAAACTGACTAAAAACAGATGAAAAAAGCACAAAAACATGTCAAAATGACTAAAAACAGATGAAAACACCACAAGAAAATGACAAAATTACTAAAAACAGATGAAAACACCACAAAAACATGTCAGAATGACTAAAAACAGATGAAAACACCACAGAAACATGACAAAACTACTAAAAACAGATGAAAACACCACAAAAACATGTCAAAATTACTAAAAACAGATGAAAACACCACAAAAACATGTCAAAATGACTAAAAACAGATGAAAACAGCACAAAAACATGTCAGAATGACTAAAAACAGATGAAAACACCACAAAAACATGTCAAAATGACTAAAAACAGATGAAAACACCACAAAAACATGTCAAAACTACTAAAAACAGATGAAAACAGCACGAAAACATGTCAAAATGACTAAAAACAGATGAAAACACCACAAAAACATGTCAAAATTACTAAAAACAGATGAAAACAGCACAAAAACATGTCAAACTGACTAAAAACAGATGAAAAAAGCACAAAAACATGTCAAAATGACTAAAAACAGATGAAAACACCACAAAAAAATGACAAAATTACTAAAAACAGATGAAAACACCACAAAAACATGTCAGAATGACTAAAAACAGATGAAAACACCACAGAAACATGACAAAACTACTAAAAACAGATGAAAACACCACAAAAACATGTCAAAATTACTAAAAACAGATGAAAACACCACAAAAACATGTCAAAATGACTAAAAACAGATGAAAAACACCACAAAAACATGTCAAAATGACTAAAAACAGATGAAAACACCACAAAAACATGTCAAAATGACTAAAAACAGATGAAAAACACCACAAAAACATGTCAAAACGACTAAAACCAGATGAAAACACCACAAAAACATGACAAAATTACTGAAAACAGATGAAAACACCACAAAAACATGTCAAAATTACTAAAAACAGATGAAAACACCACAAAAACATGTCAAAACGACTAAAACCAGATGAAAACACCACAAAAACATGTCAAAATGACTAAAAACTGATGAAAACACCACAAAAACATGTCAAAATTACTAAAAACAGATGAAAACACCACAAAAACATGTCAAAATTACTAAAAACAGATGAAAAACACCACAAAAACATGTCAAAATTACTAAAAACAGATGAAAACACCACAAAAACATGTCAAAATTACTAAAAACAGATGAAAAACACCACAAAAACATGACAAAATTACTAAAAACAGATGAAAACAGCACAAAAACATGTCAAAATGACTAAAAACAGATGAAAAAAGCACAAAAACGTGTCAAAATGACTAAAACAGATGAAAACACCACAAAACTGTGTCAAAATGACTAAAAACAGATGAAAACACCACAAAAACATGTCAAAATGACTAAAACAGATGAAAACACCACAAAACTGTGTCAAAATGACTAAAACAGATGAAAACACCACAAAACTGTGTCAAAATGACTAAAAACAGATGAAAAAAGCACAAAAACATGTCAAAATGACTAAAAACAGATGAAAACACCACAAAAACATGTCAAAATTACTAAAAACAGATGAAAACACCACAAAAACCTGTCAAAATGACTAAAAACAGATGAAAACACCACAAAAACATGTCAAAATGACTAAAAACAGATGAAAACACCACAAAAACATGTCAAAATGACTAGAAACAGATGAAAACACCACAAAAACATGTCAAAATTACTAAAAACAGATGAAAACACCACAAAAACATGTCAAAACGACTAAAAACAGATGAAAACACCACAAAAACATGTCAAAATTACTAAAAACAGATGAAAAACACCACAAAAACATGTCAAAACTACTAAAAACAGATGAAAACACCACAGAAACATGTCAAAATGACTAAAAACAGATGAAAACACCACAAAAACATGTCAAAATTACTAAAAACAGATGAAAAACACCACAAAAACATGTCAAAACTACTAAAAACAGATAAAAACACTACAGAAACATGACAAAATGACTAAAAACAGATGAAAACACCACAAAAACATGTCAAAACGACCAAAAACAGATGAAAACACCACAAAAACATGACAAAATTACTAAAAACAGATGAAAACACCACAAAAAAATGTCAAAACGACCAAAAACAGATGAAAACACCACAAAAACATGACAAAATTACTAAAAACAGATGAAAACACCACAAAAACATGTCAAAACGATTAAAAACAGATGAAAACACCACAAAAACATGTCAAAATTACTAAAAACAGATGAAAACACCACAAAAACATGTCAAAATGATAAAAACAGATGAAAAACAGCACAAAAACATGTCAAAATTACTAAAAACAGATGAAAACACCACAAAAACATGTCAAAATTACTAAAAACAGATGAAAACACCACAAAAACATGTCAAAATTACTAAAAACAGATGAAAACACCACAAAAAAATGTCAAAACGACCAAAAACAGATGAAAACACCACAAAAACATGACAAAATTACTAAAAACAGATGAAAACACCACAAAAACATGTCAAAACGATTAAAAACAGATGAAAACACCACAAAAACATGTCAAAATTACTAAAAACAGATGAAAACACCACAAAAACATGACTAAATGACTAAAAACAGATGAAAACACCACAAAAACATGTCAAAATGATAAAAACAGATGAAAAACAGCACAAAAACATGTCAAAATTACTAAAAACAGATGAAAACACCACAAAAACATGTCAAAATTACTAAAAACAGATGAAAACACCACAAAAACATGTCAAAATGACTAAAAACACCACAAAAACATGTCAAAATGACTAAAAACAGATGAAAACACCACAAAAACAACACTTCTGGATGAATGGGAGTGACCTTTAATTGTTAACAACAGACCACTAATTGCACTCAACCATCCGTGCCTTGTGTTGTGTTGCAGGCGTGCACAGAGATCAATCTGTGCTACGAGAGCAACAACGTGACGGACATGTTTCCTCCCATGACCTTCACTCAGGCGGAGCGCCAGCGTTACTGCGCCACACGCTGGGCTGTGGTCCCGCGACCGCACTGGTTCAAAACCCAGTTCTGGGGCGACGGTGAGTCACGGACGCACGAGACTGTTGTCCACCGTGCCAGAACGTCCCAGTACTCACACTTTATACGTGTGTGTGTGTGTGTGTGTGTGTGTGTGTGTGTGTGTGTGTGTGTGTGTGTGTGTGTGTGTGTGTGTGTGTGTGTGTGTGTGTGTGTGTGTGTGTGTGTGTGTGTGTGTGTGTGTGTGTGTGTGTGTGTGTGTGTGTGTGTGTGTGTGTGTGTGTGTGTGTGTGTGTGTGTGTGTGTGTGTGTGTGTGTGTGTGTGTGTAGCCCTCTCCACAGCCAGCAACATCATCTTCTCCAACGGCGATCTGGACCCGTGGGCCAACGGCGGGGTGAGTGCGCGCCCGTCTGTCACCTGTGAAGCCGCCGCTCTCTCTCAACCACACCTCTGCTTTCTCAGGTGCGCGAGTCCTTGAGCTCATCGCTGGTGGCCGTCAACATCTCAGGAGGAGCCCATCACCTGGACCTGAGGTACAGTGGGCGCCTGGAGGGGCCCCTCGACCTCAAAGTGAAATCCAGTCTGACGTTTTCCCCGTTGTGTTACGCAGAGGATCGAACGACGCTGATCCGGCGTCAGTGATCAGAGCCAGGAGGATGGAGGCGGAGCTCATCACACAGTGGGTGAAGACGGAGCGGGCCAGACGACGTCGGTCACGGTAAAGAGCAGAGGACGACACGGCAGGACGGGAATCGAACGTAAGGGTCACTGCAGCAGAGTTCAGGGTTACTTCAAAAAAGTGTGTGTACAGAAAAACAAAGGTACAGAATATTATGTTTAAAAAAAGCTTAAATCAGTCACATGATAGCCGGTCTAAAGCAGTCAGAGCGTGTGTTCTGGGTCAAACTGGAGCCCAGAACCAGGTCCAACCAGAACCAGCCAGAACCAGGTCCAACCAGAACCACAGTCACGTAAAAACCCAGAACCGCCTCTGGTTAAAGACGGAGTCGGTCTGAGTCCAGTTCACTGGTTCTGGAGAATTTCACTGTAATAAAAAGCTGAATTACATTAATCTGAAGTGTGTGTGTGTGTGTGTGTGTGTGTGTGTGTGTGTGTGTGTGTGTGTGTGTGTGTGTGTGTGTGTGTGTGTGTGTGTGTGTGTGTGTGTGTGTGTGTGTGTGTGTGTGTGTGTGTGTGTGTGTGTGTGTGTGTGTGTGTGTGTGTGTGTGTCCAGATCCCTGCAGACCTGCTGTTCATGAGTCAATGATCAACAAACACGATTCTGTTCAATAAAATCTCTTTAATTTCTACATTTGTACAAAATTAAAGCCGACCCAGCGTTTTTTATTCACCCTAACATGAAACAAAAGCAGAAGACACGGGACCCCCTGGGTAACGACGTGTGTGTGCCGTGACGTGTGTGTGTGTGTGCTGTGACGTGTGTGTGTGTGCTGTGACGTGTGTGCGCTGCGACGTTTGACGTGTGTGTGTGGGCTGTGACGTGTGTGTGTGTGTGGGCTGTGACGTGTGTGTGTGTGCGCTGTGACGTGTGTGTGACATGACGTGTGTGTGCGCTGTGACGTGATGAATCGAACACCTGCACGTCTTTGGACTGTGGGAGGAAACCGGAGAACCCGGAGAAAACCCACGCAGACACGGGGACAACATGCAAACTCCACACAGAAGGGCCCCAGCCGGGATTCGGACCTAGAATCCCTTGCTGTGAGGCGACAGTGCTAACCACCACACCACCGTGCCGACCTCATTTTGAACCCTCACTGGTGACATTGTGATTAAAAAGCACTGAAAATATCTCCTTTGATAGTTTTGCCTTTGGAGAAATGTCTTTTACAACCAAACGTTACCAAACACCGGGTCGATTAGATTTTCAGAGTGGCTTTGGCTCAGGAGGGACGCTGACGTCCATCCAGGGAGGGGAGGGGGGCGCACACACACACACACACACACACACACACACGGAGGCCCTGCAGGCAGGAGGAGAGGATGCACACTGGGGGAGATTAGCATTATGTAAACGGATGCTGGATTTGAGGGACCGCTGGAAAAATATAAATCCTTATTTTATGAACGTGTCGTTAAAAAATCGTCATGTGACGTGTAGCAAATGTGTAGCGCGTGCACGTGTAGGAAACCTGCAGCGTGTGCACGTGTGTAGGAAACCTGCAGCGCGTGCACGTGTAGGAAACCTGCAGCGTGTGCACGTGTAGCAAACCTGCAGCGCGTGCACGTGTGTAGGAAACCTGCAGCGCGTGCACGTGTAGCAAACCTGCAGCGCGTGCACGTGTGTAGGAAACCTGCAGCGTGTGCACGTGTGTAGGAAATCTGCAGCGCGTGCACGTGTAGGAAACCTGCAGCGTGTGCACGTGTGTAGGAAACCTGCTGCGCGTGCACGTGTAGCAAACCTGCAGCGTGTGCACGTGTGTGGGAAACGGAGATTAACAGCCTGTTGACTTGTGAATGTTGTCTGGAGCGACATTAAAGGCACACGTGAAACACCACCGAAGAAGAAACGCACAGAATATACAAACGGTATTTACAGGAATGATGTCACTGATACACAAACTCACACCTACAAACCAAAACGGTTCATTAGATTTAAAACACAAACTGAGACAAACTGAGACAAACTCACCAAGACAAAAGACAAAGCGAGTAAAGCAACGTTCAGTGGAACGAGCCGCTGCTCACAACAAAATATACACATTTAAAAAAACACCAGAGATCAAAAACAGAAGCTTCACAGTTCAAACATTAATCTGCTGCTCGGCAACGACTGGAGTCAGACCAGAGTACCATGCTGCGTTCATGTCACGTGGGAATAAAGACACACGCCAGACTCGAGTTCAGTAACACACCCGTCGTCCCCAAAGCAGCGAACACGTAAGTGAGTTTATCACCGAGCCACGACGGGTTCAGAGCCCAGTGATGTCACTTCCTTTAAGCGGGTGGCGGCCGTGTCGCCTTCCTGTTTTACGACGTATGTTATTTTAAATAATAAGCGCCCAATAAAACTGTTTTACCGGGTTAAAAGTTGAAAGAAGCTTGTGGAATACGGTCTAAGACGAATCATGACAGTAAAGTTGAGGTGCTTCTTTACACACGTTCGATTCCTGCATTAATCAACTGCAGCTCTGCTCTTTTACAACATTACACAAAATGACCGTAGACATCAGAAGAACACGGGAGCTGCCGCAGCGTTAATGGCACATTAAGTACACGATTCACACTCTGGGACCCGGTTTCTAAAGATCCAGTTTTCAGGCTCCGATAACGCCGGCTGCGTGTGGAGGGTCGGCCAAAGCGATACAAAGCAGTTACAGGAAAACGCGTCTCCGTGTGGACGGGCGCTCACTTTTGAAGTTGCGTGACAGCTCGTTCCTCCGTTGGTGATAAAAACACTTAATACATGTGAAACGTCACAAACACGACCTGAAGCTGCTCCTCAGCTCCGCCCTCTCGTCCACATAAAGTCAAATAAAGTCACGTCTGGCTGCAGAAACACGAGAAAGCGACGGCCAAACTTTCATTCGTTCATCTTCAACCGCTTGTACCTGTCAGGGTCACGGGGGGCTGTACCCGATCCCAGCTGACATCGGGTGTGAGTCATCAATGAACCGAACACCTGCACGTCTTTGGACTGTGGAGGGAAACCGGAGAACCCAGAGAAAACCCACGCAGACACGGGGACAACATGCAAACTCCACACAGAAGGGCCCCAGCTGGGATTCGAACCAGGAACCCTCTCACTGTGAGGCAACAGTGCTAACCACCACACCACTGTGTGCTCCGACGGCCAAACTTGAGGCTTCAAAACAGCGATCCACAAACCGGTGAGTGACGTCACCGGGGCTGCGTCCATGCACATCACCCGACCACGGAAAACACACGTTCAGCAAACTTTAGAAGCTGCTGACGTTCACTGCCCGACCGGACATCGCCATCCGTCATGTCGCGACGTTACAACACTTTCTACTACTCGACCAGAAGTGTGGGCTGTGCGCGTAGTGAACTCACGTTTCCCGTATGACATGAATGCAGCATGGGACAGAAAATACACGGAGCGAGCGCTCACTCACGCCCCGTCGGGACGCGTTGGCTTTACTTCCTGTTTCAGGCAGAAGGAGGAGGAGGAGGACGTCTGAGAAGAGTTCCAGCCGGAGCACTTGATGACTATAATACACAGTGTGATGAGGAGTTAGCTTTCGTCTCGTGTCCCTGAAGACACGTCCGCAGAGGGGTCGGGTGGAGGCGCAGCGGGCGGGGGGTCGCTTTAGGTTCACACGGCTGCTGCCGGGGGACATTTTGCTACAGAGGCTGACGTTCAAATGGTCATTTTTTTGTTAGGAATAGAAACGTACGCAGCATCGAGCGAAAATAGAAGCTGCTTCGAACTGATCAGGATGAGCTTTGCGACACCTGTGTCAGTCCAAGCCCACGCTCCTCCCCCCACCCCCCTGCCCCCGCCCCCGCACCTCCACGTGGGATTAAGACACCTTTGATTCAAGTCACAGTCAGGTTTCACTATAATGCCGATGGATGGTGAGGAGGGCAGAGGCCTTCCTCCGCTCCTCCACCGACAAACGCCATCGCTACTGGAGGACGAGTCAGATACATAAACAAGGCCACACACTGAGGCGGGCGGAGCCGCGGCTGTGAGCACGTAGCAAACAAGTGATCCGTAGAAAGGAGGCTTTTTCCATCTGGTCCGTGTTCAGGGGTCGTTTTGTTTTCAGTCAAAGAGACAGAAGACAAAGGAATCATCGTGGTGTCAGACCAACCCTGAGATTTGTGTTGTGTTTACATGTACAGTTTGTGTGTGTGTCTGTGTGTGTGTGTGTCATGCGGTGGAGGGCCATATAGGCAGCGGGTGGGCCTCGGTGTTGAACACGTACTGGTCTAGGCTGATGAGGTCGGGGTCGTCCGAGAAGAGCAGGTACAGGTATTTCAGGGTCTCCCCCAGGAAGAAGCTCTCCATCTTGTCCCGGGGGCTGGTGTAGTCGGGGTCACGCACGTTATTGATGGAGGTGTAGCCGCCGGAGGAGATCTGAGGGGAGTAAACCACACTGATATCATCCACACACTGCTTTTATACATTTAGATTTAGTCCGTAGACATAAATGCTCATTAGTTGAGTCACATTTGAGTCTTTTTTATCCTTCATAGTTCCAAACTCTGAACCTTGAGGTCCAGTTTTAGTCTCACTCCTGTGTCAAATGTTCTTTTTAAGTCTTCAGATTTAATCGTTCGTGTTTATTTTGGTCATTTAAGTCAAAGTTATTCGATGTGATGAACACAGGTGGACGCAGTGAGAGCTCCTCCCTGAGCTCCCCGGATGATGTTCAGGTCATTTGTATCCAGAATTATCATTAACAAACACACACGGCACTGTGTTTTAGAACATCAAAGGGTTATTTACCCACCTAAGACATGTATTGATTCCTTTTGACTGACCTTGGTGTACTTGTTAAAGTTTTGGAGAATCTCCCAGCCCCAGTCCTGGTACTTGGGGTCCTTGGTGAACCTGTACAGGTAGAAGAGACTCTCCACCGTCTCTGGTCGTAGGAGGTTGTGCCTGTCTGCAAGCTGTCGTCGTCACAGTGGATACAAAGCACACAAGCAGTCAATGAAGAGCCAGAAAGAGATTTGGAGTCTGCAGAGGATACTAGTGCATAGTTAGGAGGGAACACTCTCTCTCACACACTGTGCGCTCGCCCCTGCAGCTCTGTCTCTACCCACCTTTACGTCGATATCTCGGGTGCTGCCCTGATGCGTGTTAAAGTGGACGATCTCTGGACTGAGGCCTGTCTCCATCTGCGCGTACATCTGGTAGCAGCTCTCCATCAGCTGTTTGGCCAGATCCATGTGATCGGCAGGAAGGCCGTTGTGGGCACCGAGAGCCAGAGTGCCCGGCAGAAAACACACGAGATGGTCCTGAAAAAACACACACAGTGCACACAAGAACACTTAACAGCTGTTTTAACTTCAACTTCTGTCTGTCTGTCTGTCCCTCTGTCCCTCCATCTCCCTCACAAAGCAACAACAGGCACCAAGTAACTGCAGCAGACTCGATTGTTTATGACTGAATTACAAAGCGACTGTGATAAACTAGTGAATAAGTCCTCTGACATACACTGGAGATCACAATTAGGGTTATTAATACTTGATTTAGTCTGAAATATTGTTATTTTTATTGTTCAGATTTGATAGAATCTCCACTGTGGCTTAACACGGCCGTACTAGCATGATTTTTTTAAATAACCTGTTTGTGCTCATTGAGAAATGTTGCATTTGAGGCAGCGGAGCCTCTTGGATCGCCAAAGGCTCTTGGATCCCCGCAGGTGGATGGACGGACACGAGGCCCATACATCTGCCCGTGGAGCTAAGGTTTGCAATCTGCATCCAAGGTATAGTTCTGGCGTCATGAACCCAGCGTCAGTCAGCCCCAGATGAGTCTGTGTCACTAAAATCGCAGACAGACGCATCAGAATGGTGGGTGTAGTTATCATCTCTTATTAGCTTCTGTTGTTTGTTAGCGTGTTAGCTTGTAACCGTCCACTCTGAGCTGGAGGTTTTAGGTTTCTTTGCTGGTGTTGCGTCAAATTTTGACAGTCCAACTCAGCTGAGTTTGTTTGAATCTCAGAGCTCAGAGAAGTGCACAGACATCTCCTCCTCCAGGAGATGAATGTGAAAACACATCTCTAGTGACAAACTTTGCTCAGATACAAGTCTCTATAGTCAGTGTCAGACATTTTAAAGGACAGAAACAGTCAGGTATTAGCTCCACATGAGTGTACTTCTAATGAATGTATCTGCTGCCTGTTCCAGTCTGGGTCGGTTCGGGTTGACAGACCAACTGGAGTAACCGAAGGTTCACAGATAACAGAGTAGAGAGCAGCAGGAGAAGCTTGAGGATGGTGTTGAATATTACTGACCATTTTAGGGCTGAACTGTCCGTGTGAGAGCTCTCCAACAAAGGTGAGGCCATTAGGGGAAGACTTCTGCAACAGGTTCTTCTTCACACCCTCAACGGCCTGCAGATAGTCCTCCAAGAGCCTAAAGACACACAGAGACTGAACGTCACTTCAGGAACAACATCCACTGTTTTACAATGAAAGGAATCAGATGAATGAAGACGTGTCACAGGTCGGCATAGCTCAGATCATGGAGTGGAGAAACGCAACTCTTTGGAGACGTGCATGCTATGAGCTGAAGAGGTCAGTTTCTGAAGGGATCTCAGTGTAAATAAAGAACTGATGTTTAACTGAATGCTGCCTTTAAAAGGTGAATAATGCCGATAGTGAATAACTCTGAGGCTCACAGTGATTAATGTGCATAACTGTTAGAAATACATCAACGGACGACCATTAAAAGTGAGTATTTTGCGTTCAATACAAAATGATTCATATTTAAGTCAAGTAAACAAAAAGAAATCAAGTACTTTTAACAATGTGTACTTTTATCATCCGTACCGTACCCAAACAGGTTTCACGGCTAAAGTCTAGTTCCTTTGACCAGTGTGAGTGCAACCGTACTGCGCCTAGCAGCGGTGCGCTTGCCGTCCACGGCCCGTTTGGGAGAGGTGGGCTTTAGTAAAGCACGTTTGCACGTGTACGAGCGTGTGCACGTGTACGAGCACGAGGCCTACGGCGGTTCTGAGGTCATTTCCTGTGCGCCTGTTGGGACGTAGAAAAAAGAAGGAGGGACCATGCGCGGACATTTAAACAATGGCGGTAAAAGGTTCACGTTGGTGTGATGCGGAGGTGGAGTGTTTACTGCAGATTTGGTCGATGAAAAGATTCAAAAACAGTCGACAAGACGCACAAAAACTCCGAGGTCTACGGAAAGATCTGGAAACAAAGCCACGCATCGCCATGACGTCATCAATGCGTGTGACGTGTTACGGCGTGATGACGTATATGCAGCAAGAAGCATTCTCCGAGGCCCAGGTAGTGTGAGTACAAACAGGCCTGGAGGGGGGGACAAGAGCCCTAAAGCACGGGGCACGGGACGGAGGCACAGTGGGAGGGCGCCCTAAACCACTCTCCACAGATAATTCAGACTCTGAAAGCTGCTTAATCTAAGCCTTCGTCCCGAAGCCCTGCTGAGAGTCTCCAGCGGATTGCTGTTCCAGTTTATTAATCTTTCATCAATCCAGCGCAGGATCGTGATTGGGGGAGCTGGGGGTGGGGGGCTGGTGCTTAGGTCAGACCTGGGAAAATTAAAGCCTGCGGGCCTCTGGAAGGTTCCATGTGGCCCATGAGACCCTCATGAGCACTTAACACTGCTATTTTAAAGAGCAGTCGATGTAATTTTGCCAATCACAGTCCAGTGCGGCAGCACCAACACTGACCGACTGTATCAGACCTGTGTCCTCTCTAATGTCGAGCTGACTTGTGTCGTGCTGGTGATGTGGGAGGCAGTGGAGCTCAGGCACTCTTACACAGATCTGAGTCAGCGTTATACTGTACGTTACTCAGTCCACAGAGGAGGAAGAGGCACTGAGAAGATCAAGTGGAAGCACGGTACACCACCCTGATACAGCCGTTTACTTCACCCTGGGGGTTCGCTAAAAGCACAGCTTAATGACATTTGATCCTAATCCTGGAGAATCAGTCAGTGCCACCAGCGCACGACAAGATGCAGAGAGTGGGACAGTGCTTTAACGTTAAAGACGCTTCAGCCGTTAATTACTATCTGCTTGTAAATGGAATGAGTCATTTCCCAAATCATGTTAAATTGTTTCCATTTTTAAAATATCAGTGACACACCCACCTTAAATGAAGCGCTTCATCTTCCAAAACCATGTCCACATTTCTAACTCACAGTTATTCTGAATTCATTTAAAAGTAAATCTTCTATTCAAGGACTAATTTCCAAATTGGAGATACACTTTAAAGGGGGAGAAGTTCAGCATCCATGAGGAACTCGGAGTAGAGCCGCTGCTCCTTTGCGTTGAAAGGAGCCAGTTGAGGTGGTTCAGGATCATCTGGTAAGGATGAACCCTGGGCGCCTCCCTAGGGAGGTGTTCCAGGCACGTCCAGCTGGGAGGAGGCCTCGGGGAAGACCCAGGACCAGGTGGAGAGATTAGATCTCCACACTGGCCTGGGAACGCCTCAGGATCCCCCAGTTAGAGCTGGTTAATGTGGCCCGGGAAAGGGAAGTTTGGGGTCCCCTGCTAAAGCTGCTGCCCCAGAGACCCGACCCCGGATAAGAGGCTGAAGATGATGTAAATGACACGGGTCACCTTAAATCAAACTACAACTATTGTGTAGTTCCCCTGAGGAAGAACGCGCCACTGTATCACTGATCAGCTGATCACGGCGAACGAAACCCATTCAGAGTCACACCGTCTGTCTCCGAAATCTCTCTCGGGCCTTTTTTTTGTAACGGAGACACGACGAGTGAACAGACATTTGAGAGGGCCGAGCGGCCGCTCTATAGGGCTGGTGGGAACACGACTTATCTCAGGGGACAAAAGAGGCCCTGCTCTCCCACAGGCTCATTTTCTACCCAGTCAAACAGCCTCAAAATGCAAATTAGGGCAGTTTCTGGTGAGATAGACCCGCCTCATTCCAGGTAGGCGACCATAATGGAAACGCACTTATTCTCTGCGGCCCTGAGGTTCTCCGACAGGGGGGCCATAAGAACCGAATGCGGCCTCCCCGTGCGTTTTAGTTCTACATGTGGTTTGGTTAAAAGGCCAGCACCGGAGGACCTCAGGGTCCACGAGGGACGATAGGGTGAAAGCATTGCAGATTGAGACATTTAAAAACTAGTAAGAGAACCTTAAAACTGGTCCTCAACATGGTCACAATCATGAATAGTAGTGTGCATCTCTAGTCCGACTCACTGGTCCTCCTTCTTGCCTCCCTGGATCCACTGCTTCAGCAGGTACTCGTAGTAGCTGTCAGCTCTGGCTCCCAGCGTGTAGATGCCCTGGTGGGTGAACTGTCCGTTGTTTGTGTTGATGAACATCGGCACGAGACCGTCCAGCTTGCCGTCCAGCTTGTGAACCTGTTTCATGACCTCAGCCACCACAGCCTGGAAAACAAAGGTCAGGGCTCGGGTGAATTACGCTGTGGGGATTCTTGGGAACATGAGTTCAGTGACTAAAAATAACAGTAGATAAAAATACTAAATTACAAGAAAGACCCACACGACCCTGGTCCATAGAGTAACAAATGATCTTACTACAATATAAATTCAACAAGTCCAGTCCTTCATAGAGAAAAATAAGATCTTGGGCTCTGAACTGTTCAAATAGGTTTGTAAGAATGAGTTCCTGACATTAGCCGATTGTGCTTAAAGGCACATTTTGGTCAACAATAAACACAGATTATACATTATGCACTCGTGGGAGAAGCCCTGCTAAAGTTTGACCCCGCCCTAAAAATCAGCAGAACATGTGCTTCCATAAATTATGTGACGAGAGGAGAAGGTAAAATAATTATGGGAGCTGCTCTTGGCCACAGTGAGAGGAATAAAAACGGTCAGAAGATAATGATTCATCAACACACCCTCCTTTTCTGTGCTCTTACACAGCAAACCAGCTTCACCGTCGGTTTTAAACAGCCAGGCTACGACACACATGAGAATTAAACTATATGTGTGTGTGTCTGAAACTGTGTTACCTTTGCCTTGTGCCTGTTTTGCCAGGACACTTTAATCTCAAAGGGTCTTCCCTGGTCAAATAAATGTTAATTAAATAAACACAAAGTAAGAGGATCCCCTGTTTGGTTGCTAATTTGGAAAATAATGTGGCATTTTATTTCTTCTAGGTTTGAAGCATATGGTTAGGTGAGGGGTCTGCAACCCGCGGCTCTCGGGCCTCATGCGGCTCTTCACTCCCTTTTCAGTGGCTCCTGCAGCTTTGCCAAAAAATAACATGGGAATGAATTATGTGTTTTTTGCACAGTGGACGATCTTTCAAAGGGAGCACCTGTTCTCTTGGAGTTCAAGGTGATTGTTTAAAAATGTGTGTCACCTGCTACGGCTGTCGCTCAGCACCTTTCCCTGCTGATTCTGAGTTTATGACCCTGTGCCGTCAGGATGCTAACCGTGCTAACCGTAGCTAACCGTGGATAAACCCCCAAAAACACTTATCGGAGGAGAATAGAGGGTTGCATGGAGGGATCAATTTGCTTTAACTGCAAACATTGATGCTTACGCGTACGCTTGATATGTGGTGAGAAACTAGCAAACAACAGGTAATAATAATCATAATAGGAATGAAATGTCATTCATTCATTCATTCATTGATCTTCAACCGCTTATCCCTGTTGGAGTTGCGGGGGGGCTGGAGCCGATCCCAGCTGACATCGGGTGTGAGACGGGGTCCACCCTGGACAGGACGCCAGTCTATCACAGGACACATAGAGACGAACAGAGACAGACAACCATTCACACCTACGGGTGATTTAGAGTCATCAATGAACCCAACACCTGCACGTCTTTGGACTGTGGGAGGAAACCGGAGAACCCGGAGAAAACCCACGCAGACACGGGGACAACATGCAAACTCCACACAGAAGGGCCCCAGCCGGGATTCAAACCTGGAACCTTCTTGCTGTGAGGTGACAGTGCTGACCACTACACAACCGTGCAGGAATGCAATGTCAGTTTTCTTTATTTTTGTTCTATAATTTCATAAATGTGACAAACTGTAGTTTTTTATATATATATATAACTTTATATACAACTTTAGAAGCTGTGAGATCAAATCTGTTTTGCGGCTCCAGATACATTTTACTTGGCGAACAGGCGGGAAAATGGCTCTTCTGATAGGAAAGGTTGCAGAGCCCTGGGTCAGGGCATACAGTTAAGTGTGTTTGTCTAATAAAGACACAGTATTTCTAATGTTGGGCTAATTTGATGTGGCTTATTAAGTTTTATTACTGTACTGCAGCATAAAGTGCAACCCCATAACATTATGTTAGAAAATCCTAATGACGTCATGTTGTTTCTGCAGTACTTTAAAGGAAAGCTGAGCTGAGGTGGCCCCCTTTAAGGGCAGACCCTGGATCAGCATGTCGTAGCTCCTGGCGTTACCTGGTACTGTGGTTCCTGGGTGAGGCGGCTGAGCTCTCTGAACTCCAGCTGGATGCTTGTGACCTCGGCCACAGTGCTGTCTGAGGTCCAGCGAGGGGGGTGAGCTGTGCCTTTCCCGATGTTCACGTCAGAGTACGGGATCTTGGACGGGGTGTTGAAGGCTGGCATCAGCCTGGAGCCGATGTCTTTCTGCAGAGGAAGGATGCACATTACATGCAGGCGTTTGCAGCTGAGACACACTGAAAACCACAGATAAGTGCAGTTTACATGCAGTTTAATATTCGAGTTAGGGCACACTCACATGGTCCATCCGTTCCGTGCCCAAACACATTTCACAGCTAAAGTCTGGTTCCTTTGACCAGTGTGAGTGCAACCGTACCGCACCTAGCTGCGGCCCGCTTGCCGGCCACGGCCCGTTTGGGAGAGGTGGGCTTTGGTAAAGCACGTTTGCACATGTACGAGCACGAGCGTGCGCACGTGTACGAGCACGAGGCCTACGGCGGTTCTGAGGTAATTTCCTGTGCGCCTGTTGGGACGTAGAAAAAAGAAGGAGGGACCATGCGCGGACATTTAAAACAATGGCGGTGAAAGGTTCACGTTGGTGTGATGCGGAGGTGGAGTGTTTACTGCAGATTTGGTCGATGAAAAGATTCAAAAACAGTCGACAAGACGCACAAAAACTCAGAGGTCTACGGAAAGATCTGGAAACAAAGCCACGCATCGCCATGACGTCATCAATGCGTGTGACGTGTTACGGTGGATGACGTGTGGACAGCAAGAAGCATTCTCCGAGGCCCAGGTAGTGTGAGTACAAACGGGCCTGGGACACGGGGGGGGGGAGTAACCTAAAACACGAGGCGCGGTGCGGAAGGACAGTGTGAGTGCCCCCTAAGTGTGCTTGAGAGACACCTGCAGTTCACAGATGAGTGCACGTGTTGACTCACAGCTTTCTCCAGGAACAGGTCGTCTCCGGTGAGATGGTAGGTGCTCAGGAGGCCTCCCAGGATGCGGATGGTGCTTTCAAAAAGGTTTACATCCACATTCTTGTTGAACGTGAGCTCTGTGGCCACCCACGCCTTCGCTTCTTCAAATTCTGTAACACAACAATGGACCACTTCATCACGAATGTGTCAGTATGCAAAGTGGAAAACATTCGGTGCAACAGTTGCTGATAAAGTGCAGGTATCGGTGTCATAGCACATACTGAAGCGGTTGAGGGTGAGCTGAACCAGGGGTCTGCAACCTTTACTATCAAAAAGAGCCATTTTTCCCCCTCTTCCACCAGATAAAATTTGTCTGGAGCCGCAAAACAGATTTGATGTCGCAGCTTATAAATGTCTATATGTAGTTACATGATATCTACAACAAATATAGAACGAAAATAAAGAAAACTGTGGATATTTTATCCCTTTTATTACCTGTTATACAAAATATTGTTCGATAATTTCTCACCACATATCGAGCACACGGGGAGCCGCCATTATGCGAGAAACTCCAGATTAGCCACGTGCAGTGAAGGCGCTGGGCCGTAGACGAAGGATGTGACGCATATTTTAGTTCTGCATAATATATTTTTTTAATGGACTTGGACTTATAAAGCGTCTTTCTAGTCTTCTGACTACTCAAGGCGCTTTCACAGTGTTTGTCACATTCACCCGTTCACACAGACATTCACACTGATGGCAGTGGACATCTTCAGACCATCTAATCTAATGTAACCATTCACACCACATTTACACACCCATGCGCAGCACGCAGAGCAATTCAGGGTTCAGTGTCTTGCCCAAGGACACTTCGACATGTGGACCGGGGGAGGTGGGGATCGAACCGCCAATCTCTCGAATGGAGGACGACCCACTCTGTCTCTGAGCCACAGTCGCCTCGAACTCCAAGATAACAGGTGTTCCCTTTGAAAGATTGTCTCCATGTGGCCGAAGAGCCGCGGGTTGCAGACCCCTGAGCTAAACAAGCTTAATGTAAGAGTTTCTGCTGACATCATGGTTTGAGTCTCGTCCTGTTATTGAGTCAAATCTGACTCCAGCTCCTCTGAGCGGCTGCTGCTGCTGCATGGAGCAGAGCGAGGGAGCGTTGAGACATGAAAATGACCTAAATGGGTTTGATTTCTTTTGTTTTTCTAACCACAGTTGGGTCTTGAGTAAGAACACAGTCAGTCTCAACACCTGAAACACAGACTACTGCAGCAAACCTGTACAAATGTTTGTAACTTCTAAGATCATCGTACGGTTTGTTGGTTTATCTGACAACCCATTTATCACAGCAATGACCCAGTCAAGAGGTAACAGTTCAAAGTTATAAGGCACACAGGTCAGTCTACCTTTCTTAAGCCCCATGATCCACATGGTATCCAGGGAGTCGATGAGTGTCAAACCCAGGCCAAACCACTCGCTGTAGGACTTGGATAGAGGCCTGAGCTCATCGTGGCCCCACGCAAAGTCTTTGTAACCCTTCCACGCATGTCGGAAAGAATCTTTCACCCCCTCCAGCCTCGTTTCTGGAACACAGAATACACACAACAGGCCCGGTCATCCAAGTCTACAGAAAACTACTTACTCAACAAAGAGAGTGGTGAATCAAACATCAGATACCTGTCTCATTTGCTGATTTGGCTTCGTGGTTGGAAGGTGTGTCCTCCTTATCTGCCCCGTCCTTGGTGCCTTCTGTGGCCTGGTCAGTGTCGATCACCGCTCCATGCCAGCTGAAAGTCACCAGAGCATTAAAAAAGAAAAGATACGAATAAATCACAGTTCAGACCAATGATTCGCCACGCTGGACTGGACTCAAACCGGCGGGTGTCGTCACCTGTGATTCAGCTCGTCAAATCTCACGCAGCTGGTTAAAGAACTTAACACACGTCGCCTGTTTCAACAGCCAATCAAGTCTTAGCAAAGGCCGCTGGTCAAGTCACTTAGGGCGCAATCACGCTGTTCCTCCGTCCCGTGCCCCGTGCTTTAGGGTCCTTGTCCCCCCCTCCAGGCCCGTTTGTACTCACACTACCTGGGCCTCGGAGAATGCTTCTTGCTGCCTATACGTCATCACGCCGTAACACGTCCCACGCATTGATGACGTCATGGCAATGCGTGGCTTTGTTTCCAGATCTTTCCGTAGACCTCGGAGTTTCTGTGCGTCTTGTCGACTGTTTTTGAATCTTTTCATCGACCAAATCTGCAGTAAACACTCCACCTCCGCATCACACCAACGTGAACCTTTCACCGCCATTGTTTTAAATGTCCGCGCATGGTCCCTCCTTCTTTTTTCTATGTCCCAACAGGCGCACAGGAAATGACCTCAGAGCCGCCGTAGACCTCGTGCTCGTACACGTGCGCACGCTCGTGCTCGTACACGTGCAAACGCGCTTTACAAAAGCCCACCTCTCTCAGACGGGCCGTGGCCGGCAACCATACCGCTCCTAGGTGCGGTACGGTTGCACTCACACTGGTCAAAGGAACTAGACTTAAGCTGTGGAACCTGTTTGGGCACGGTACGGATGGACAGTGTGAGTGCGCCCTTACAAACTCTTTGTTTGGCTTGGTTTAAAGGCCGTTTTGGACAGAGGCTCAACAAGCGTGTGTGAGAGAGAGAGAGAGAGGGTCGAGCGAGCAATACAATGAATAAGGAGAGCGAGCGCCGTAAACCAGAACAAAGCAGTGAATCAGGGAAATAAAACAGTATTTTTGTCGTTTCATCACAACTAGAACTGCAGCTGTAGCGAGTATCTCAAGTTTCAAAAGTCAGAGGCTAGAGCAGAAGTACAGAGAGTCGTTGCTATGGAGATGATACATCGCCTCGCCTCGTCTCACTGGTGTGAACTGGCAGGGTTCAGAACGCTGCAGACCTGAACGTTGCAGGTACTCGTCACGATGCAAATCTTTGGACTGAACTGGACTTAAGAGAACAAAACTAATTGTTGTGATTGTCGTGTGTGGCTGTGATCCCACCCCGAGCCTCACCTGATGACTCCTTCCTCCTCCTCCCGTTCTTTTTTGCTGCTGTCAGCTGCCTTTTCCTCGACAGCTGCAACTGAAGCATTCCCCTGCTTCTGAAGGCGATTGTGAAGGACGGGCGGCCCTCTCTTATTGGATAATTTCTTCTGTGACAAATGGGCGACATAAACAACTTTAAGCATTTAAATCTTTTTGTCGAGGAAGAAAAGTGATCTCCATTACAGGTCAATGTTGAACACACACCCCCACTCTGCTGATCCTGCAGCTAAGGATATATCAGCGCTAATGTGACTGACTAACTGTGCAGTGACTACATTTTCAACATGACCTTACACATTAATGTTATGCTGTCACTCATTTTGAAGCCGGTGCAGTCAAAATGCCACCACGGCCATAAAAAATACTCGTTTCTGATTGGTTCACAGGTGTCTGTTTAAATTGGATTTTAGGAGCCATATAAAGCAGTTTGTGCCGACATACTAAATCAGCGCACCGGGGATATTAAACAGGATGTAACCATGGCAACAGCACATGCACTTGAGCACTTCTTCCCTAACCACATCAAACTGAGCTCTGACTAAATGAATCAGGATCGACCACGAAGCTTCACCGTCTCAGGCTTTTCAAGTGTCCCTGATAAACACGCTCTCGTGCACTTTGAGGTCACCTCAAAATAGAGAAAGTAGAAAGTAGAAAATCTGTGCTACCCTTCAAAGAACACAGGAAGATATAGAAACCTGTTCTGGCGCTGGTGGTGGTGGTCCTTGTTTGACAGGCTCAGGCAGCACAGGAGGGATGACGGGCCTCAGGATGCTGTTGCTGTCTGCGTCCTGGTCTCCGTCTGTAAGGCCTCAACACACAGACACACATATTGGGTATTACAGTATTACACATACTCCACAGGAGCCCCCGCCAAACTGATGAATCATCAACATGCTTACGAGTCGTAACGGCACCTAACAAAAACATAACATTTTTCATTCATTCATTCATTCATCTTCAGCCTCTTGTCCCTGTCGGGGTTGTGGGGGGCTGGAGCCGATCCCAGCTGACATCGGGCGTGAGGCGGGGTCCACCCTGGACAGGACGCCAGTCTATCACAGGACACATAGAGACGAACAGAGACAGACAACCATTCACACCTACGGGTGATTTAGAGTCATCAATGAACCGAACACCTGCACGTCTTTGGACTGTGGGAGGAAACCGGAGAACCCGGAGAAAACCCACGCAGACACGGGGAGAACATGCAAACACCACACAGTGGGAGGACCCCAGCTGGGATTCGAACCAGGAACCCTCTTGCTGTGAGGCGAAAGTGCTGTAGAAATTCTACAACTCCAGCTCCTAGGACGCTCTGACAGCAGCCAGTGGCTCGGACTCCTGGGACAGCATGTGGGATGTGTGATGTTGAAGAGTCTTACCTCTGAGGTGTTCAGTAACAGCGGGATAGGAAGCAATGCCACAGATAAAGAGGAGGACGAGGATCAGGCTCCGCTGCAGCCTGGACAGCTGCTTCCATTTCTGCAGGCACACAGAAGAGAGGGAGATGGAGAATAGTGCCAACTTCTATCCGGATCCTGGAGAATTGTTTCAGCTTTTTCTGGACCAACAGAGAAACTAATGGGTCTCATCACTTAGGGCGCACTCAGGTAGTTTAGGTAGTGTAGGTAAGTGGGTAGGTGTAGGTAAGTGGGTAGGTGGGTAGGGAGGTAGGGTAGGTGGGTAGGTGGGTAGGTAGGTAGGGTAGGGTAGGTGGGTAGGTAGGTAGGTGGGTAGGGTAGGTAGGGTAGGTGGGTAGGGTAGGTAGGGTAAGTGGGTAGGTAGGTAGGGTAGGTAGGTAGGGTAGGTAGGTAGGTAGGTAGCTAGGTAGGGTAGGTGGGTAGGGTAGGTGGGTAGGTAGGGTAGGTGGGTAGGGTAGGTGGGTAGGGTGGGTAGGGTAGGTGGGTAGGGTAGGTAGGGTAGGTGGGTAGGTAGGTAGGTAGGTGGGTAGGGTAGGTAGGGTAGGTGGGTAGGGTAAGTAGGGTAGGGTAGGTGGGTAGGTAGGTAGGGTAGGTAGGTAGGTAGGTAGGTAGGTAGGGTAGGTGGGTAGGTGGGGTAGGGTAGGTGGGTAGGGTAGGTAGGGTAGGTGGGTAGGGTAGGTGGGTAGGGTAGGTGGGTAGGTAGGTAGGTGGGTAGGGTAGGTGGGTAGGTAGGTAGGGTAGGTGGGTAGGGTAGGTGGGTAGGGTAGGTGGGTAGGGTAGGTGGGTAGGGTAGGTGGGTAGGTAGGTAGGTGGGTAGGGTAGGTGGGTAGGTAGGTAGGGTAGGTAGGTAGGTAGGTAGGTGGGTAGGGTAGGTGGGTGGGGTGGGTAGGTAGGTAGGGTAGGTGGGTAGGTAGGTAGGTAGGTAGGGTAGGGTAGGGTAGGTGGGTAGGTAGGTAGGTGGGTAGGGTAGGTGGGTAGGTAGGTAGGGTAGGTAGGTAGGTAGGTAGGTAGGTAGGTAGGTAGGTGGGTAGGGTAGGTGGGTGGGGTGGGTAGGTAGGTAGGGTAGGTGGGTAGGTAGGTAGGTAGGTAGGTAGGGTAGGGTAGGTGGGTAGGTAGGTAGGTGGGTAGGTAGGTAGGGTAGGTGGGTAGGGTAGGTGGATGGGTAGGGCAGGGTAGGTGGGTGGGGTGGGTAGGGAGGGAGGGTGGGTAGGTAGGTAGATGGATGGATAGATAGATACTGGTAATACAGACATGACATGTAGCATTATAATGATATTGCAGAGGGCCCAGTGAAAAATATGAGGTAAGTGTGATATGTAATGACAATGATTAGGGTATAAATAATATAAATATCATCAAACGCACAAAACCCAACTCTACATTACAACCCAGAAAAGAAGATGACCATGTACTCTGCGGATCCACTATATCTTTCCCCCCATGTGTGTTGGCAGATATCAGGAAGTACATCCAGCACTGGCACAGGAGCGGGGTCCTTATCTGGTCTCAGCAGGGCGGGAAACGAGAGCGCTCCCTCACTCACCCTCCAGCAGGACTGCCTCCTCCACTGCTTGCCGTTATTGTAACTCCCACTTCCTTGTCCAGCGAGGCTTATAGACACGTAGTCCTGTCGAGATGATGGGTGCATGTCTGTAACCCGGCCCTGGAGGAAGAGACGCAGGCAAGAGAGGTGTGAGTAAGAGAGAGAGGGGGGGGGGGGGGGGGGCAGCTGAATGGAGATAAGTGTGGTGATGTTTACCCAGATTATTTAAAGTCCAGTCACTTTATGAACAAAGGCGGCAACAACAGAAGCAAACTCAACTGATTTAGTTTCCTTAATATGTGCTGAGTAAGACCCAAATGTTCCCTATGATTCAGCTTTTTATTATTTTTCTCACACAAATCTGATCACAATGAAAATTACTGATACATCAAAACAAACAATAAATGCATTACAGGTTTTTAAAAATAGGGTTTTCTTTATCTCACCGGCACAATGTGTTATTTTATTTAATTTCCTTTGTATGTATTTGTAATTGATGTTTTTTATAGTGCAAATATATAAATAAATATATATTATGTTTATATTCATTGTTGTTTTTATGTAAATTAGCACATATGTATTTAGATCACGCCCTGTCTGCTCATAAGAACAAACTATTTAAAAAAACTTGTGTTACATTTTTGTCTGTCGACTCGGTCATTTTCATGGTGATTTCTGAAGGTTATCTTTTCTTCTTCTGGGCTTTTTTTCCATATTGAGGAAACAAAATCCGTTGAGTTTGCTTCGGATGCAACTTGTTGACTCCTATTTGGACGAGAGATGCACCGTCGGCTCCGATATTTACTAATTAGCTTGATATCGGACGAATGAGGCAGATTCATCGTTCCGTTCCAGTCATTTCTTTTTATTAATATCATACACAGCAACACAGTTACAGCGATCCAGTCACTTCAATTGTATTTCGTATTTGTGAACAAGTTAATTAAGCTACTTGTTGGCTGCTATATTTGATATAAGATTAGATGTTGAATATCTGTTTGCACTAAATATTTGACATGTTACTTCTGTTAATTTGTATTTATGAACACGTTAATGAAGCCGTTGTTTGTTGGGTTTCAGGCAGCTGCTGTATTTTATATTACATTTTAAAATATGATTGCAGTTCACTTTACATGGAAGTGTTATTTCTTTATTTTTGCTGCTAATGTTCACTTTGTTATTTGTTAATAAATGCATTTATATCTGTGTTACCTTTGTTTTAACGCGGATAAATGTTTACGTCAAGCCTGAAACCCTTTGTCATGTATCGGATGAAATCGGGAAAAACCGGAGAGTGCATCTCCACCCTTAACTACTTTAAGATTTTATATAAGATTAGATGTTGAATATCTGTTTGCACTAAATATTTTACATGTTACTTCTGTTTATTTTGGATTTTTGAAAAAGTCAATGAAGCCGTTGTTATTTATTTTTGCCGCCAATGTACACTGTATTTGTTAATAAATAATAAATACATTTATATCCGTGTTACCTTTGTTTTAACACGGATAAATGTTTATGTGAAGCCTGAAACCCTCACGCACATGGAAAAGTATACGCTTTATACATTCAACAGTAGGATCGGAATCGGATTAGATCGGGAAAACCGGAGCGTGCATCTCCACCTTTAACTACTTTAAGATTTTATATAAGATTCGATGTTGAATATCTGTTTGCACTAAATGTTTTACTTGTTACTTCTGTTTATTTTGTATTTTTTAACAAGTTAATGAAGCTTCTTGTTAGCTTTATTCATTCAACAGTAGGATCGGATCGATATCGGATGAAATCGGAAAAACTGGAGCATGCATCTCCACCTTTAACTACTTTAAGACTTTCAAAATAGCTGCTGTAACCTAAATAAACATAATAACATTTAATTACAGGCACATATAAGCACATATTCAGCTGTTTGGCACAACGTTAGCTGTCACTGATGGTGTTTACCTTCTTAAACTCATTATATATATATATTTCACAGCTTATCCAGCAGATATAACTTTTATGGAGGTGTCACAAACCACATTATTTACTAATAATACGTTATTTCACCGTACAGTCAAGAGAAATAACGTTAATAACGAGCACCGTCCTAGCGGCTACTTTGCCTTCACCTCGCCGCCTCGGAGTCACATTCCGACGGATTCCAGCCCAACTTTAGACCGAGGCATGGCTCGAGGCCTAAAACACAACCGGGTAAAACCGTGGACCGCTTTTTAAGTAAAGCAGAAACATTCATCCGGGGTTTACGGTGAGGTTTTAACGGACTTCCTAAAAAATAAACATAAACACGTTACTTCCGTTACGTTACCTTGTAAAGTATCCAGCGTTAACGTGAAGTTGGAGGTAAACCGCCAGGAGGACGTTAAATCGAAACTGCCGTTAGCTCGACGGTAACGGAACAGCCCCGGGGGTCTTCATGTAGAAAACACTTCACCGTGACCAGAAGCAACGAACCCGGTGGCTCTTGTCGTAAAAAATGCCCCAAAACCGGGTCAAAACACGGGCTAAAGGTGGTCCACTTGTGGCTTGTGATGCTCAACTGTCAACAGTGGGATTCAGGTGCACCCGTGATGCCTTCAGGGACCTCCTCGAAAAATCGGAATCCCGAGGACTTTGATCTCTTGATGGTAGAGCTACTGTTTAAACTCATTAAAAACAGCCTTTCTTCTTTGTTTTGAACCTGTAATTATGTTTTTTATATAATGTTTATGTTAAAACATCTTCAGCTTCACATGTTGTGGTAGAGAGGTCGATATATATGAATGCATCAATGTTTAAACAACTCCTTATCCGTAGAGTGACTAATGCTGATGTCACTGCTTTTATGTATAATACTAACAGGCAGTGGCGGATTAAGGTGGTCAGGGGCCCCAGGGCTACTGTCTGTTTGGGCCCCCCACATTATTAATCATGCTCTGTTAGAGAAAATCACAGAAGAAGAGTCCGCAACCTTGAAAAACCCTGTTAATTCAGGGCTTTTCTTCAGTAGATCTGGATCCTGTTGTGTGTTTCTTTTTCATGCTCCATCTCACGTTTACTTTCTGACTTGTGAACCCGGCACCATGAGGGCATCTGATTGGGTAAATGTGTCCTATATCCATCCAATCAGTGACTTAGATGTCTTTAATGTTTCTAAGGGCCCCAGTAGGAGGCAAGTTTTCTTTCCCAGTGTAGTAAATTGAATTTTTTTTAAAATAGTCTTTCCAATCCGGGGCCCCTGCACACCTGGGGGCCCTGGGCTGCAGCCTAGGCCAACCCTGTGACCTATGGTCCTGGTCCAGTCCCAGCCTGGTCCTGGTCCTGGTCCAGTCCCAGCCTGGTCCTGGTCCAGTCCCAGCCTGGTCCTGGTCCAGTCCCAGCCTGGTCAGGTACGTACATGAACTGATGAAGCCTCTTGGATGAGAGGTGAAACATCTTCCTAGACAAATAACCAAGTCCAGTTGCTTTGGACTGAAATTGCTTTGAGAACGACGACCTGGACACATGAGAACATCCACAGACTTACAGTTATCAGTTTAAACATTAAATGTAAACATGATCTGCACATCATTTTATTCTGTTTATAACGTCCCGACTGCACTGGAATTGGGGTAATGCAGAAACTCTACACATCTTCTGTCAAGAACTGAAAATCGATCTGTTCAGTGTTCAAACGCACATCGGCCTATGAAATAATAATAAACTCATCTCATCTCATCTTCAGCCTCTTATCCGGGGTCGGGTCTCGGGCGCAGCAGCTCCAGCAGGGGACCCCAAACTTCCCTTTCCCGGGTACATTAACCAGCTCTAACTGGGGGATCCTGAGGCGTTCCCTCTTATTGTTTCTAAATGTAGCACCGTGAGCCGTTCAACATATTTGCTGAGGGTGGTGCAGCCTGAGCCTACTTGTGTAAATCCTGCAGTGTTTCAGTTGTAGCCACACGGTTTGATGCATGTTGTAAATCGCTTTAGATGAACGTGTCAGCTAAATGAATGTAACGTGAGGTAAAACCCGGTTTAAATGAATTTAATTCATGATGAAGCACCGTACAGTATCACGGGTAACTTACAGTCATATGTACAGCGCCGGGAAAAAGGATTTCTCCCTTAAAGATTCCTTCTGTTCCTGCGTTTTTGTCACACTTGCATGTTTCAGATCATCAAACACATTTTAATATCAGACAAAGACGACCTGAGTAAATACAAAATACAGTTTTTAAATGATGATTTCATTTATTAAGGGGAAAAAAAAAACATCCAAAGCAACCTGCCCCTCTGTGAAACAGGAAGTGGTGCCTAAACCTAATGATTGGTTGAGCCGCCCTTTGGCAGCAACAACTGCCATCGAGCGTTTGTGATAACTGCCGATGAGTCGTTCACTTCGCTGTGGAGGGATTTTGAGCATGTTTAAGGTCCTGTCACAGCATCTCAATCAGATTTAAGGGCGCACTCACACTGTCCATCCGTACCGTGCCCGAGCACGTTTCACGGCTAAAGTCTAGTTCCTTTGACCAGTGTGAGTGCAGGTTGCCGTCCACGGCCCGTTTGGGAGAGGTGGGCTTTTGTAAAGAACGTTTGCACGTGTACGAGCACGAGCGTGCGCACGTGTACGAGCACGAGGCCTACGGCGGTTCTGAGGTCATTTCCTGTGCGCCTGTTGGGACATAGAAAAAAGAAGGAGGGACCATGCGCGGACATTTCAAACAATGGCGGTGAAAGGTTCACGTTGGTGTGATGCGGAGGTGGAGTGTTTACTGCAGATTTGGTCGATGAAAAGATTCAAAAACAGTCGACAAGACGCACAAAAACTCTGAGGTCTACGGAAAGATCTGGAAGCAAAGCCACGCATCGCCATGACGTCATCAATGCGCGTGACGTGTTACGGCGTGATGACGTATAGGCAGCAAGAAGCATTCTCCGAGGCCCAGGTAGTGTGAGTACAAACGGGCCTGGAGGGGGGGACAAGGACCCTAAAGCACGGGGCACGGGACGGAGGCACAGTGGGAGTGCGCCCTAAGTCCGGACTTAACTAAGCCGCTCCAAATGATCTGAAACATGTAAGTGTGTGTCTTTCTCTGTAGCTTGAGGGTAAAACCCTCCAGCAGGCTTCTGAGCCGTGCAGCACCATATACAAGTAAAACAGCAGAATCCCTTCATTTACAGTTAAAGTGGCACTAACACATGTTTTTACATGAACAGTGGATCAATGACCACATGTACAATGAGGAGTCACTAATACTGACAGAGCCACAGAGAGTTATTACCAGACTGTGGTTCCCCTGAGTTCTCCAGAGCAAATTTAGCCTGTTTTAGCTCAATGTTTTGGATTTCCAGCAACAACTCTGTTCCCATGACAACACATTTCCAATGGATCCCGTTTTCACACAGCAGACAGTCTGTGGCACACGATCAGTTAATGCATGTGTGATTCCTGCGTAGCATCAGGGAAATGTTGAGAATGAGAAACCTGGATTCAACACAATATAAATTAAAAACCTTAAAACAAGTAGAAACTCGACAGGAAGCAGCTTAAGATGAGACGACTGAAGTGGGCCTATCGCTGAGATTTGTGCTCCAAGTGCCAACGACCGTCGTTAGAGTGACAGTCGTTGGTGTGAAGTTGGTCTGGACTTGGTTAGTGCTCTGTTGAGTCTGA
This sequence comes from Echiichthys vipera, assembly GCF_963691815.1. NCBI lineage: Eukaryota > Metazoa > Chordata > Actinopteri > Perciformes > Trachinidae > Echiichthys > Echiichthys vipera. The sequence continues at coordinate 32,262,883 of NC_139829.1, read as the reverse complement.
ACCACAGTCGTTGGAGTCACAGGAGGACATTTTGTGAACTGCCACTCTAATGACGAAGCACAAAAGGGTTCCAGTGACATCATCGGCCTTGTGAGAGGTTAAATACCTGGATCTCACACCAGTTAGTTGGACCAGTCCCAGCCTGGTCCTGGTCCTGGTCCTGGTCCTGGTCCAGTCCCAACCTGGTCAGATGTGTACATGAACTGATGAAGCCTCTTGGATGAGAGGTGAAACGTCTTCCTAGACAAATAACCAAGTCCAGTTGCTTTTGACTGAACTTGCTTTGAGGATAACGACGACCTGGACGAATGAGAACATTCACAGGCATGTTTCCTGCCAAACCTGGACTCTGTAAAGCGCCTTGAGCACTGAGGAAGACGCTACATAAGTCAAAGCCATAATAATAATAATCTGTCAGTGAAAAAAGTTGTGCTTGGTCCATTTTTTGGTCTTGGTCAACAACTCTGGACTGAAAAGCAAAGATAAATAAAAAATCGTGTTATAAAAGTGACCAAATACATGATCCGCCTGTTCAGGTGTTTGCAGACGACCACGCAGACACAACCACGGGGAGGGGACAGGGGGGGCGTCCCTAGCTGAAGCACGCCGGTCCCACGGTGAAGCCGAACTCCTGGGTTTCTCCCTGGTTTCCAAACACGGCCAGGTCCCTGAGAGGCAGCAGCTGGAGATCTTCACTTTCAAACTGAAATACAGACTCTCGGGCTCCTGACTGCAGCCGCTCCGACAGCTGTGGAAGAGGAAACCAAGTTTTAAAATGCTTATTTTTTTATGTTTCTTTAGCCCTGTAAATGTAAAGTGCAATACAAATAAAACCGGTATTATTATTATTGGGGTTAACATGTCCTCATGACTGAGAGAGACTCTGGTGTCTTGGATTCATGAACCTCCATCATCATCATCACTGTCACTTACCACACAGTCCTGCAGCGTCCCCAGGTAACTCTGCCTCCGAGTGTCAGCCAGGAACTTGACCTCCCTCTCCCTGCCGCTCTGTGCGTTCCCTCGCTGACACGAGTAAGTGACGGTCTGAGTGGAGAACCTGCTGTTGAGTCGCAGGAACCTCATCTGCACCACGTCTGTTCCTCCTGGATACTCAAACTGAGGGGGCGCATGAGAGACAGGATTTACAGAAAGGAGTAGATAATGGAGTGAAAGATGAAAGGCGTCTTCTCCATCAGTCGCTCACCTGGAAGCCGCCTTCAACGCCGCTCAACCAGTGAAAGGACACATTGGTGCCAGAATCCTTCAGCCAGGCTTTTACTGGAACCTGTGGTTGGGAATGTTGTAGCATCAATATTATGTGTTTTAATCTGGATATGGGTGTCAAACGGATCCAGTAAAGGGCGCTGTGGCTGCAGGTGATTGAGTAAGTCGAGTCAGGTGTGTTTTTGATTGGTTGGACTGAAAACCTGCAGCCACAGCGGCTGTTTACTGGATCACTTTGACACATGTGGTTTAAACTGTTAATATCGTCACCCGACATGACCTCAGTGGTGTTAACATTGTGCAGAGCTGCGTTTCATTACTTCTTCAACTCGTCCTCCTCCACTTCCCTCAGCCTTTGGTGTTACGTAGCAGCACACGTCACACGGAGGCTAAACTGCCTCTTACTAATAATCACAAATACCTTTAGACTCATCTTAATGAGATGAAGGTGTTTTCTATGGATGATTGAAATATGTCCACACTGTCGGCACTTTGTAAAAGGCTGCAACGTCTTTGATTCAGAAACTTCTGTCTGTGATCTGTATCATGATTATCATCATTATTATTATATGATATATTCCAAAATAACATTTTCTCCATGCGTTTACAGATAATGTTGAGAAGAAACCACACAAGTCAAGTAAAGATATATAAACTAAAGTATGTACGCCTAAAGTTCAGCATTCATCACTTGTACGATGAAATATGATAACAATAAAAAGGGTCAGTGCGTCACTTCTATGTGACATCTACTGTTGACCTGCTGTCTCCCCCTGAACGTCCCTGTCCACCCTCAAAAAACACAAATGCATTTAAGGAAAAGATTGGTGGCGCGGAAGAGGTTAGGAGGTTGTCTGTCAGGTGGCGTGTGTGTTGCTGATACCTGAGGCTGGAGCGGAGACATGCAGGTCTTTGGCTCTGCTGTGAAGTCACAGTACGCCTGAAAAGCATCAGCTGGGCTGCCCTGGTTAGGGTCAATGTAGTACATCCCTAAAAGAAGAGGAACTTTAAACTGCATTTACAACCTTTACACCACAAACAACAAACATGTCATGAACATAGAGTCTGCATCTTCTCACACATGTGCATAACCTGCTGCTAACCTGTTAAATGAAGATAGTGGTATAAGACACAAGTGATTAACAGTTCATATGTTCACCCCCAAAGACTTGATCGTTGTAAGTATTCAGAGCTTCAGTGAATGATCCGGTGTCAGTGAGTTACCGTTCGTGGAGTTGGGCTGAGCGAGCCACAGCTCCAGACACGTAGTAGCTGGGTGCTGTTTGCTGCCATCTGGTGGATTTACGAACCAGTGAAGATCTCTCTGAAGGGAGTCCAGGAGAGTCTGGACCAGGATGTAGCTGGGCTTGTCCGACATGTACATGAGTTCCTGAGAAAAATAATCACGAAATAACTAAGCAGTAGCTCACGACAGGCAGTGTCGTGTTGGGATTATATCAGATTAAAGGGGCGTTGTTCGGACCGACGCGAAGCATTTCCAATAACTTTGTAACTTCTCCTCGGAGGTAAACGTCAGCCAGATGGACTTATCTCCCTCCCCCCCAACGTCACATACATGCCCTTTTTTGGTCAGAGGAAATGAGGAGGAGTCAAAGTCTGACACCCAGAGGCGAGTACGATTGGATCAAGTTGAGAGAAGGGACCCAGACGGAGACGCTACGCCCATTTAATACAGTCTATGGTTCAGACCTTTGAATCCACCAACAGTAACTGTATGACTTACTATTGACTATCTGACTATTGTGCCCTTATTTTGATAGCACAGCTGGAAGTTGACAGGAAATGGAGAGGGGGCGCAACGCAGCAAAGGGGCGCAGGTTCTTAGATTGTCCTCAGAGAACCCGGCCTGCTGGGGCGAGGACTTTCTGCCTCTGTGTATGTGGCGCCTGCTCTACCACCGAGCCACCAGGCGACCCACTAATCTGACATTTCTGTCTCATCAGGCAACATCACAGCAACAGCATGAACTTCTTTTCTGAGACTTTCAAAGCTAACCTAAACCTAACCTCGCCTAAACAGGTTTTGTTCAGCGACAGGAACAGCTTGTGTACAGTTATGACTAAAACTGGGTTGTCTAGAGGTGTTGTTGTCCAAATGCATAAATATGCTCTATTTCAACAATACATACATGTGGTCCAAGCGACTGTGATCTGAGCAGCATTGTTTATTGCAATGCCTGTGTACTTTGTGTACTGGGAAGATTATGTTTTATGTACAAATCTACGGACAGGGCGGATCTGCATCATCCATGGAAAACACAGGAATATCAATACGAATTTGAGATTCTGCACAAATAAAACACTATCTCATCTCTTCTTCAGCCTCTTATCCGGGGTCGGGTCATGGAACACCTCCCTATGGAGGCGCCCAGGGTTCATCCTTACCAGATGATCCTGAACCACCTCAACTGGCTCCTTTCAACACAAAGGAGCAGCGGCTCTACTCCGAGTTCCTCACGGATGCTGAACTTCTCCCCCTCTCTCTAAGGGAGACTCCAGCCCCCCTCCTGAGGAAACACATTTCGGCCGCTTGTACAAAAACTATATTCATAAATAATGGTGAGACTTGAGGAAGTTGCCATATTGAGCGGTATGGAGCCATCACATTAATGCAGAAAAGACAAGCTCTGATGGTTTCTCTGATGGTTCAGAGTTTGCTGCTGACTCTGCTTCACACCCTGATATACTTCCCCCATTGTTCATCGGCTAAACTGCATCTTTTGGACAGGAGACATCATGTGCACACAAACACACCGCCCTGCCAAGCACACTCACCTTCAGCTGAGTCAGTGTGAGGTTCATGGAGGTTCCTGGGGGTCCAGGTGGGCCAGGTGGACCCTGAAAACAGAATGTGACCCGTGAATACAGATGCCCCTGATGGTGTGGTGTCACACGGCTCACACATGAGGACCCTTTACTCACAGGAAAGCCTTTCCTTCCCATAATGCCTTGTGGTCCAGTAAATCCTTTCAGGCCCTGGTGATGACAAACATCATCTAATCAGAAATATGGATTTTTCATCACATTTCTCAGAATACAACTCTGAGCAGTCTGGTTTTGGATTCACCCACCTTCTGTCCAAACAAACCCTAAAAACACAAAAGCAGAGGAGAAGATGTTAGGAGTGATGTCGTTATTATTGCAGGTATTGTTGTTGGCCAAACTCAGTTATTTGATGCGACGTACCGGCATTCCAGGCAGGCCTGGAGCACCTCTTCTGCCCGGTGAACCAATATCCCCCTAGAAAATAGTCAGGACTACTTTATTATTAGTGTTTATTACTGCACACTGAAGAGTAGAATGACTCTGATCTGATGGTTTATTCTTTTATGGTGGATTGGTGCACTCACACTGTCCATCCGTACTGTGCCCAAACAGGTTTTACGGGTAAAGCCTAGTCCGTTTGACCAGGGTGAGTGCAACCGTACCGCAGCTAGACGGCCACGGCCCATTTGAGAAAGGTGGGCTTTTGTAAAGCACGTTTGCACATGTACGAGCACGAGCATGCGGCCTATGTGCTTATGTGCGCCTGTTGGGACATAGGGGCACGGTGCGGAAGGACAGTGTGAGTGCGCCCACAGTGGTCAAACGAACTAGACTTTAGCCCAGAAGCGTGCTCGGGCACGGTACGAATGGACAATCGGAGTGCGCCCTAAGGGGCCTCATAAGGGCAGGACAAGTAGCACCAAAACATAACAGTGTTATTCCAGATTATATCCCCTACATTATTTTAAACAATATTCAATATTAAAAGCCACTAGTTTCTATTAATTTCCATATTATATTAAATATGAGACGTATATGTAAACATCACACCTGTCATGTAACATGTAAATGACTGTGGCGATCAATCCTGCCAGCATCATGTTGTATATGTGTGACACTACATTAAACAAAGCTCTGTCCCTCTCACATCCATCAGATCTGTGTCTGTAGCTATATATTGTATTAGATCTGCTCTTTTTATGCATTAAAGTGACATGGTTACGCTGCTAAAGGAGCGATATACAACAACAGAAGAGCAGGTATAGTGACATGAACACAACAACACATCAGTGCTCAAACATTATAATAAATATCTGCCCAGACCCCTAAAACAGCAATGAGTGTGGAGTTAAACTGAAGAACTACAGTCAAAATGATTTAGGTGCTGACAAGGTGAATAATTTACATCAATATAAGTGTATTTTTAAACTGGATCATGTCCCGTTAGAGAGCGCAGCGTTACTTCACCTGCTCTCCCTTCTGACCAGCTCTCCCTGGTTCCCCCACAGAGCCTTGAATTCCCTGAAAACACAATATGACGAACTGTACATTACTCTGCACACATGAAAGAGCATCAAGTAGTAGTCAAATATGTCTCTGTTTCTGAGGTGCAGCAGTACAAAGAAGTCATGATTCTGTCCATAGATACAGGAGGAGTCGTGGTTCAAGTCTGGTACAGCTGGAGTAAATAATGACTAAGGATACGTGTCTTATCGTTTATCTTAACAACAGTCGTGCAAAAGTCAAAGACAGACAAAATCCTCTGGCTGGAGACTGAGGCAGCATTTCACCCACTGGCAACTTGTTGTAATCTGTAAGAATGGAGATGGTTGTTTCTAGCGCCACTTTGGCGGTAAGATGTAACTGCAGGCGAGCCGGGACCTCATGTCCCAGAGAGATAAGAGCCTTAAGAGTTACAAACCGTTAAAGCCCTACTATCATTTTAAATATTAAACTGATACACAAGCTCACCTTTAACCCCTCTCCACCAGGAGGGCCAGTTGGTCCTACAGCCCCAGGTTCCCCCTGTATAGTGGGAAAGGCAGAGTGCACTATGTGATCAGAATGATAGTTGATAACACAACAGCGTCCGGGTGCAACAGTGTGCATCATTTCTGTCAGTGTATTAATGATCTGTCCTGATGAAAACATCAAGCTGTATGCTGACGATACAGCGAACTATGTTCATGGTTGCACAACAACAAAGATTCACATAATTACATAAACACCTGGGCTGGAGCTGGATAAGGAAAAAGATTACATGTTAATGTGGCTGTAAATACACACAGCACACATCCCATCTTGAGGTGGTCATCTCATATTGTGAACATGAAGGGGCCTTCACATCATCAGCTTTTGCTCTGGGCTCCCCGCGAGGTCGGGCGCAGAGACCCAGTAAACGGCTAAATCAACGTTAGCATTAAGACTGTTAGCTCGTAAACTACCTATTTTCAAACCTGGTGTGATCCTTATAAACCTACAAGCACTACGTTTGCCTTTATTAAAGTTTATTTATTTGGCAGCTTTTCAAGCCTTTATATTTAGGACAGACAGGAAATGGGGTGAGAGAGAAAGGGGGGGGGGTGTCTTTGTTTAACTGGGAGCCAACGAGAGATGATAAAATAGGAGTGATGTGCTCAGGACTCTTTGTTTTCGTCAGGACTCTGGCTGCAGCATTTTGAAGACGCTGGAGTTCATGTAAAATCTGCTGATTCAGTTGTATCTCTGTATTTTTATGTGGTCTTTTAAACTTTGTCCAGATAGACGCAGGTGTTATAGGCTGACTCTGGGTATGGTGCTTTGGTGTTCTGTTAATACATGAGCAGTGTCCGTGTCAAATCAACTTAAATAAACTTACCTTAAGGCCTGGTCTACCCATGTCACCTTTGCCTCCACGCGGGCCGGATTCACCCTTTGGAGAAGATTGTAAGAGAACAGATGGATGTTAATCATTTTGTTCAGTGAAGTACAAAAGGACAAAGAAAGACAGCATTTACACTGAGGCTTCCCCACCACAATCTTAATCAAACACTGATGATTCAATAAAACTGAATGATTGACAGCAACAAGCTGATGAGGTAATAGAAGCAGCTTACATATGAGCCGTGTCTCCCTGGAAGACCGAACGCACCTAAACTTCCCGTCTTCCCCTGCAGAGACACATCAAGACTTGATTCAACGTGATCCCTCGACTAACCAGTCATTTCATGAGTAGATGACAAAAACATTAATGTCAAAGCTCAGATTTGTGCCGGTAGCAGCTGACAAAGATCGTCAGGATCAACAGCCACAGCTGACCTTCTCTCCTTGCCCTCCTCGTGTGCCTCGATGTCCAGCTTTCCCTCTTTTCCCCTTTAAAAGAGAATAACGTCAGATTTAACACGTCAATTCAAGTTTATGTAAATGTTAGTCACTCAGGTGTGCCACCCTACCCTCTTTCCAATGTGTCCATCCTTCCCTGGACGTCCACTTTTTCCATTAGCACCCTGAAATTGAGATTTATTTAATGTCATATTTGAAGTGTAACTCATGAGGACCAGCATGAAGCCACATGAAAGCAACTTTTGCTTTAGCTTTGTAAAACTGAAGGTTAACCTGGCATTCCAGTAGTGTCATTGTTATTATCATTAGTCATTAATAACGTTATTAATCACGCAAAGCCCTGAAAGGTAAGGTGTCTCATATGTATCTCCGATCTACATTGTATCTCCTGCGTACGAGATAAACTCTGAGGATTAATGAGTCTGTTTTGAGTGAGACTAAGTCGTGCTGAATGAAGTGCCTGACGCACGGAAAGGGACGTGAAAGTTCAGCAAAATGCAGCAAAAACAACATGTTTTACCTTATTAGTGAACTACAAATGTCTGTAAAACATAATGGGCCTGTGCACAGGTGCAGACTTGGGTTAAACAGTGCAGATATAAGGTGTGTGTTCCTCATGGCTACTTAATATTCACGCCGATGACGTGACCATGAAGCCTGCAGGCAGTGTAAACCTACCTAATGTGTAAATGATGCACCTGGATGCAGGAAATGCACCTTAAGTTGTAGGTGGATGCTCGGTGTGACAGAGTTATTACACAGGGATTGTGCTTGACACTGGGTTTGTAACTAAACATTCTCTTTGTCCAAGCGTAATTGTGGCTCTCAGTTCAAAGCCCACTGGTTTCTACTGAAGACATAAATCTTTAAAAACACCTCAAAAAAATACAGGAGAACAAAAAAGGAGTAAAAAAGCATTTGTTAGGAACTACTACAACAATGTGGCTCTATGGCAATAGTATATATCAGGCTTGTTAGTTGGATACTTTCATACTTAATTGAGTATCCCCAGTTTCATTTAATCTAATCCTTTAATTACAGAAAATGTTGTTTTAATTTGAGATACAAAGTTTCATAAGAGAAAAGCAAACTGTGGTGTGCTGAAAGGAGCGAGAGTCTGCTAATATACACATGTTCAGACAGACTTGAGCTGACCTTTGGACCAGTTCTTCCTTTCCTTCCCTCCGGCCCGGGTCGACCTCGTGGTCCCTGGAGGCAATAAAGATGAAGGTGCATATTAGTGTTAGTGTACAGAGAATACTGCCCACGCTTGTGTGACCATGTATCATGTGACTGGCTGTGTGAGGGGCAGTGCTGACCTGAGGTCCTGAAGGGCCAACAGGACCGTCAGGTCCCATCTCACCTTCAACACCCTGGAGAACGGAAACACAAATGCATCGTTGGTGATATCAGTGTGTTGGTGCTAGTGACCACATTTCCCATTGATCTGTTGCTTTGCTGCTCGCATCCGTTTCAAGACACCACCGTCTGCTTATCGTGCGACCAACGGATCAGGCCCAGCTTACATCCAGGACATGATTAAACCGCACATCCCAGCCCGCCCTCTCTGCTCTGCATCGACACATCAGCTTGCAGCTCCCTCACTGAGAGGAACACGGAGACTAACTCACGACTGTTCGCCGTCCTGGCTCCCAAACGGTGGAACGAGCTCCCCATCGACATTCAGAAGGCAGAAAATCTTCACATTGAATAAAAACGCATCTCTTTGACTGAAGCTTGGCTAAGAAGATGATTTTTTTTAAAAAGCACTTATATGTAGCACTCTATGGATCGGCTTAGTTGAAGCTACCGCACTGACTCAATCACTTGCTCTTCTGGTTTGTACCCTTATTGTCTAATTGTCTCATCTCCATGACGACACTGAGGGGGTAATTTTTTGGACCAGGCTAGTTTTTATTTTATTGGAGGTTAAAGTTTATGAATAATTAGGGGCGTGGCCTCTTGAGTGACAGCTAGCCGCTGGCCCTCACTTCCCCTCGGAGGTAAACGTCAGCCAGATGGACGTACCTCCCTCCCCCCAACGTCACATACATGAGACGGAGACAAAGTCTGACATGATGGCGACTCCCATAGTCGAGGACGACTGGATCAAGTTGAGAGAACGGGTATGTTACGTCCATTTTTTATACAGTCTATGCTTATGACGCACTCTCATATACGTATATTTGTATCTTTTTTATCGTTAGATAACACTGACATCATGCAGCCTTCCATTGTTTCCATTATCCTCCGTTTCCACATCATACCTCTGATCCTAGTAATCCTGGAGGTCCTTTGCTTCCTGCCAGGCCATCGGGACCCTGCAATCAGGTGGACCATCACCATCAGTCATTCAAGAATTAAAGATGTAAAGTATGTACAGTAAAAACCCTTCGGTGCATGGAACCACAATCTCAGTGATGAGGCAGTCAGAACAGTTGGGATTCTCACCCCCTCTCCTGGCGCCCCTTTCTCTCCAGGCTCTCCTCTCAGCCCCTCTAGGCCAGAAAAGCCCTTTGGACCTGGATCACCTGGTTTACCGCCGACTCCCGTAGACCCCTGAGAGCGCACAAACATCACCAGTCGTGTTGATTCATAAATGGTTACAGTAGTGAAAGGAAGACTTCTGTTAGGGCGCCCTCACACTGTGCGTCCGTCCCGTGCCCCGTGCTTTAGGGTCCTTGTCCCCCCCCAGGCCCGTTTGTATTCACACTACCTGGGCCTCGGAGAATGCTTCTTGCTGCTTATACGTCGTCACGCCGTAACACGCATTGATGACGTCATGGCGATGCGTCGCTTTGTTTCCAAATCTTTCCGTAGACCTCTGAGTTTTTGTGCGTCTTGTCGACTGTTTTTGATTCTTTTCATCGACCAAATCAGATTTGGTCGATGAAAAGATTCAAAAACAGTCGTGTGACGTGTTACGGCGTGATGACGTATAGGCAGCAAGAAGCATTCGCCGAGGCCCAGGTAGTGTGAGTACAAACGGGCCTGGAGGGGGGGACAAGGACCCTTAAGCACGGGGCACGGGATGGAAGGACAGTGTGAGTGCGCCCTTAGTGCCCTCCACTTACCACTGGTCCAGGCTCTCCAATGTCCCCCTTCACACCTTGGCTTCCTTTAACCCCCTGCAATTAGACAGAGCACAGTGTGAAGGCCGTCAAGCAGATACTGGTGATACATCACGTTACAACTAAGGGTACGTCCACACGATCGAAAGCAATCTTTTTTTCCTCTGTCGTTCTCTAAAAGTTTTCTGTCCACACGACCTCGACTCAAGAAATATCTGCATCCACAGGAAACCAGTGAAAAAGGCTCAAAACGCTGTAGTACCCATGCCAGGCCTGGATGTGGCGCTGTAACCGCCACAGAAATACACCAACAACAGAGAAGAAGAGACGGGAAATCACTCTGCAGTTAGTGTCCTCACTGAGCAGAGGGGGCTGCTGGGAGCCCCTTCACTCTGCAGTTAGTGTCCTCACTGAGCAGAGGGTGCTGCTGGGAGCCCCTTCACTCTGCAGTTAGTGTCCTCACTGAGCAGAGGGTGCTGCTGGGAGCCCCTTCCCCGTCCCAAAGCGCTCCCAGGCGCCACTTTCTCACTACATTTAGAGACTTTTCACAGCTTCTTAGAACTGGATTTAGAAACAGAGCCTAGAGCAGTTTAGCTCCTTATTCAGAGCATCAGGGAAAAGGGAGACATCTGTGCTGGGCCTCATTCAGTCCCATGCATGTGTCTCAGAGTCCAGTTCAGTAAACAGTCTCTGGGTCCGTCTCTGTCCTCTCACGCAGCAGCACTGTTGTTGTTATGTGAGGCCGCGGGGTCAGAGGTCGGAGGTGGGAAGATGACGCCATCCTTTAAAAAAGTATGAGGTTTCACCGTCCAGACGATAACGCCATTGGGGCGTTTTCAAATCTTCTTTCAAAAAATACAGTTTTCAGGCCCTGATAACGCTGGCTGCTGTGGATGGTCGGCCAAAACAATACAAAAAATTGCAGTTACAGGAAAACGCGTCTTCGTGTGGACGGGCCCTATGACTGTTTAGCAGCAGTGCTCTGTACCTTAACACCTGGAGTCCCAGGATCCCCAGACACTCCAGCAGGACCTTTGTCTCCCTTTAGAGAGAAGAAATCCAAAAGTGAGTGTATATCATCACAAACATTTTTCTCTTTTCAGTCACAACGTTCCCTGACCTGCTGTGATAGTGCACATCAACATTGGGCAGAGTTAAAGGATAGGGTTGGATGTTCTGTGTGTGTTATGTGTTATTGCTCACAGGATCCCTCCAGGAGACAAAATGTACAGTTCTGTGCAAAAACGCAAACTGAACTAAAGCTTACGAGGCTTCAGTCACAGTCAGAGACACAACTAAAAACAGTATCTTTTAAAATGAGGCTTTTTAGTACTAAATTCCCTCTATACGCGCCTATAAAGCACTTCCAGAAAATGGCTAAATTAATACACTGTATTATTATATACTGTATATATTTCTACAGACTGTGTTTTGTTGCCAAGCCATGGTGGAGATATATACTTCCTGACAGTCACATCCAGGTTTGTTGCTTGGAAAAACAAGTCTGCCAGGACGCCGATATTTACCGTATTTTCCGCACTATAAGTTGCACCTAAAAACCTTCAAATGTCTCAAAAGCCGACAGTGCTCCTTATAATCCGGTGCTCCTTATATATGGACCAATATTGAGCCACAACAGGTCTCAACTACGGTGAGCAGCCGCCAACTCTATTTTCCCCCGTAGAAGAAGTAACGCGCGGTGCATGTTGAGATATACGACTGCGTGAAGCGTGCCGTTTCATTTCCATGTGTGTGTTTGTGTAAAGAGCCCAAAATGGCTCCTGTTAAGAGACACGCTTACGACGCAGAGTTTAAACTCAAGGCCATTAGTCACGCAGTAGAACACGGGAACAGAGCAGCAGCCAGAGAGTTGAACATGAACCCATCAATGGTGCGGAAGTGGAGGAAGCAACAAGACGACCTGCGCCGAGTAAAGAAGACTAAACAGAGTTTAGAGGGAACAGAGCGAGACGGCTGCAGCTGGAGGACAAACTCCAACAGTGGGTTGTTGAACAGAGAGCAGCAAGTAGAAGAGTCCGTACGATCACTGTTCCACTGAAGGCAACAGCGCTAGCACGCCAACTTAACATCAATGAATTTAGAGGCGGTCCTTAACGTAACCCCAGCCTCCACTGTAGCATCTGTTCTATGCGCCTTATATATGAAAAAAGTTTCAAAATAAGACATTCATTGAAGGTGCGCCTTATAGTGCGGAAAATACGGTACTTGATTTGGCTGATTCTGAAAAGTCTCACCCTTAATGACCAATATACACAAGAGGGACGCTGTGACCCATAAGTCTCTCTATGTACTTATGTCATGTGAGTATTCTGTTAAGACTTTGAAACACCACATTGGTCTTGAGTGCTTTTTTTTTTTGCAGCATCATTGTCTACCTTCTGTCCTGGTGGCCCATCAGGTCCTGGAACCCCAAAAAGACCGGAGAAGCCCTGAAAAAAGATGCACATTCACAGCATAACCTCCTTGGTGGTGGTAATAAAAATGACACACAAGTGTAAAAGGATCAGAATAATAAAGTTTAACATAATAATACAGTTACTTTCTCATGGCAGAAAGTGAATCACCTGTAATCCTAATAAGCCCATTGGTCCAATCTTCCCGTTCAGACCCCCTTGACCCTGAAAATGAGCATACTTGGTGATGAGGACATTTTATTTGCATAGAACAATTCAACAACAGGGCTACACGGTTGTGTGGTGGTTAGCAATGTCGCCTCACAGCGAGAAGGTCCCAGGTTCAAATCCCGGCTGGGCCCCCCTTCTGTGTGGCGTTTGCATGTTGTCCCCGTGTCTGCGTGGGTTTTCTCCGGGTTCACCGGTTTCCTCCCACAGTCCAAAGACGTGCAGGTGTTCTGAAATTGCCCGTAGGTGTGAATGGTTGTCTGTCTCTGTTCGTCTCTATGTGCCCTGTCCTGTCCAGGGTGTACCCCGCCTCACGCCCGATGTCAGCTGGGATCGACCCCGACAGGGATGAAGATGAATGAATGAATGAATTCAACAACAAGGTAATTTAAAGTGCATACATAAACATTAAACGCATTGGGGAAAACGAATGCATAAAACATAGAGCAGACCTGTCCCATGTTTAGTCCTGACTCTGGGGACACAGACCTGTCCCATGTTTAGTCCTGACTCTGGGGACACAGAGCGGACCTGTCCCATGTTTAGTCCTGACTCTGGTGACACAGAGCGGACCTGTCCCATGTTTAGTCCTGACTCTGGGGACACAGAGCAGACCTGTCCCATGTTTAGTCCTGACTCTGGGGACACGGAGCAGACCTGTCAGGAAGCCAGTGTAAAGATCTGAGGACTGGAGTGGATCGACCTTTTTGGTCTTAGTGAGGACTCGTGCAGCAGCATTCTGGATTAACTGCAGCTGTCTGATGGACTTTTTATGGAGATCTATAAAGACACTGTTGCAGTAGTAAAGCCTGCTGAAGATAAATGCATGGACACGTTTTTCCAAATCGTGCAGAGACATAGGTCCTTTAATCCTTGATGTATTCTTTAGGTGACAGGAGGCTGACTGTGATTGTTTTGATGTGGCTGTTGAAGTTCAGGTCTTAGTCCATGATTACACCTAAGTTTCGGGCTTGGGTCGTGGTTTTTAGCATTACTGTTTGGGTGCTGACTTTTGATCGTTCTTCCTTGGCTCCAAAAACAATTATTTTCATTTTTACAGGTTTAAATGGAGAAAATTCTGCTCCATCCAATCGTTGATCTGCTCAATGCATCTATTCAGTGCTTGTATTTGACTATAGCCACCTGGTGATGTTGCTATGTAAATTTGTGTGTCGTCTGCGTAAGTGTGGTAATGTGTTGTTGTTTTTGATAATCTGAGCAAAAGGAAGCATGTAGAGATTCGAACAGAAGAGGCCCCAGAATGGAGCCTTGGGGAACTCCCCATGTAATTTTTGCCCACTCAGATGTGCATAGGCAAGAGGACTGATAGATAAAAAGGGATAAAGACTAATTTACCATTAGACCAGCATAGCCCTTCTCTCCCTTTGACCCTCTTGCTCCTTGTGTGCCTGGGACTCCTGGAGGCCCCTCTGATCCCGATAGACCACGATTTCCTGTACCTCCCTGTGAAAAACACACGATTTACCGAATAAGTTGTACAATGCCTATAAAAAGGTATTCACCCTCCTTGGAAGTTTGACCTTCCAGATACAGCTGTATTTAATCAATCCAATGAATTTAATGCATTAGATTATCATCCAAACCAGGATGTTACACAATACTTTTAACGCCCAAATGCTAATCAGCATAGCCCAATCACACAACAGTCAAAGCCTAACGACAACAGATCACTTTATAGAGATAGAGTATGTTTTCACTTTGACGTTAAAGGGTCTATTCTGTTCATGGGAGCTACATTACATCTTATTTTATTAAATATTGTAAAACAAAACCTGAAAAAGTGAACGAGGGGTAAACACATACATATTTATAACAGTATACACTGCCTCTGACTAAATGGAGGTTGTTTGTACCCAACAGCACCAACACATCTATGTCTAAAACACTATTTATTTAACAACACGATGTTGAGATGAAAATGACCTTGGCTCCTTTAGCACCTGGATCCCCGGGAACTCCAGGAACTCCAGGCTCTCCAACGTCTGTCTGCAAAGAGAAACCAAAATGAAAGGAAGAACCAGCAGCACTCCGACCACAACAACCAGGAAATGATTCAGCGATTCAGCTTGGAAATAAGTTTTTAAGCAAAAATGTGATAGCTCCGGATTCTCCTATGTGAGAAGTTGTTTACTTTCATTACAGCACATTGAATGTTTATAGGTTTTGGACATTGTGATGCGTTTTTCACTGTTTTCCAAAGTATTACAGGCCTGATGTTTAATAAAAAAAAAAATACATAACTGGCAGATTAATCGATAACTATATTAATCATTAGTTGCAGCCTTAGATGAAACGGTTGCATAGAATGACTATATATCTCACCTCTTTGCCCCTCGGCCCAGGCTCACCCTGCAGCCCCTGGGAGCCCTGAGGTCCTGGCTTTCCGTTCGGCCCCTCGGGCCCTGGTTGCCCCTGGGGACCTGGAGCTCCCTATTCCAGGACAGAACAGTGTTTGACAGTTGTCAGGTATTGTCTACTGTGATTGTCGGAGTTGTTTAATTGGCTGATAAGCGTGTTTTGTTGTTTTATTATTGCTATTTAGTGTTACTAACGTGATGACATCTCATTTAATGCCTGATTCTCTTAAATACAAACATAATACGAACTGAAAAATGGCTGACTCTTAGTGGGGATTCAGACCAAAAAAATATCCTTGCAATAAAACAACATAAGCTGCATTGTTGGAGGTACCTTGTTTAAAGTACCAGTGAGACATGAAGTACGACCCAAGTCTAAATCTTGGGTTTAAAGGTTTATCGGATGCCGACGTAACTCAACTAGTTTGGAAAACTCTAAAACTGGACTTGATTTACCAGAACGATCTTTAAGGAAACAGCAGAAATACGCCATGCATGACTGTGAGTGTGCATGTCTTGTTCCATGCTGGAAGATGCTGCGCTGCGTTGTGTTGCGTCTATTCATGTGCTTCTCTGTACTGTACATGTGAATGGCAGCAGGGTGCCATGAGACTGCAGGAGCGATCCCCCAACACAACCACGACAGCGTAATGGAAGTGAAAATACAGACCATTGTCCCACAATGTGCTCACAGGTGCGACATATTAAATAGAGAGGCAGTAAAACGTACTATCTAATAAAACAGCAACATCATAAAAACATAATTGTTTAAAGAGTGTATTTAAAAAGTGTATTAACCCGGTGATAACGTTACAGACCTGGTCACCTTTTGTTCCAGGAGTCCCGTCTTCACCAGCTGCCCCATGAGGACCCTAACATGACGAGCACAGTCTATTTAGTAGTGAGTTTATAACATTTTATTTGAGTCTGAATGCATAATACGGTACTTTGTTTGGTGCAGTGTGATCAGGGAGCTAACTGACCTGCTGCCCGTCCAGACCTGGAGCACCGATATCACCGGCAGGACCCACCGCTCCCTAAAAACAAATGGCATGTCTTCATATTAATTACACCGCTTGAATTAATGTCGTTAGGTTTGGACGCTCATGACAGTATTTCTGCAAACAAAACTTTTGCTTTAATCTTGAGAACTTTACTAAAGCCAGTTACCTGCTCTCCTTTCTCTCCAGCCCGCCCCGTCAGTCCAATAGTCCCTCGTGGACCCTGAGCACAAAATAAACAAACAGTGATCCTGCATTAAAGATACACTGATTAACATACATGATTTAGTCAGGGCTGCATCAAACTACCAGTCATATCATTCTGGTATATTCACTGCCTTAACTATTCGTCATATTCATAGATATTCATGATATTATTTCATGTTAATTCTGTGGTTGCTTTGCATCACTAGGCCGGCCTGTCTGTCTGTCTGTCTTTGTGTGTGTGTCTGTCTTTGTGTGTGTGTGTGTCTGTCTTTTTGTGTGTGTCTCTTCCCCTAACTGGTCAAGACAGATGGCCGCCCTCCATAGAGCTGGGTGTGTTTGAGGTTCCTGCCTGTTAATAGCAAGGGTTTCATTGCCACTGTGTGCAAGATTACTGGATATTGCGACTTGTTGCTGCTCATGGAGGAATTGTTGGGACTCTGTAAATGAGTGTGGTCGATGCCTACTCCATGTGTAAAGCGTTTTGTTATGATTTGGCTCTATAAATAAAATTGAATTGAATTGAATTGATTAACTTTCTATCAATGTGAAATGGTACATATTAAAAAGTAATAAAGTACCCACTCTAAGTCCGGCCGATCCGAGTGGCCCCTGAGGCCCCAAAGGCCCCCGACTCCCTGGTGGACCATGGCCGCCAATTCTGCCCTCTGGTCCTGGCAGGCCTGGAGGGCCCTGAAAGCATTTAGAATAATACAATCAAATGACCTCATGATAGTTTATAACAATGCACTATACACACACACACACACACACACACACTGAGGTGAGGTTGTGTACATCAGTTTCATGTCACAGGTCAAACACCATGGCAAGACTGAGTCAAGACACAGTGTTTCTGTTTCCCCTGTAGTTATTTCACATTTGTTTGTCGTTTATATTTGCTTGTTTACGTTTGTTTGTACTTTTACCCCGTGTCCGCGTCTGCGTTTGGGTCCAGTTTCCCAGAGTACGGGCCGTGGACGGCAAGCGTACCTAGGCGCAGTGCAGTTGCACTCACACTGGTCAAAGGAACTAGACTTGAGTCGTGAAACGTGTTTGGACACGGTACGGATGGATAGTGTGAGTGCGCCCTAAGTTTCTGTCAGACCTACTCACTGGCAGACCCTGAATTCCTTTGGGCCCTGACTCTCCTGAACGACCCTGGAGGGGAAAAACACAAAAAACATGATGATGTTTCACGTTATGGTGTCTGATAATGTTGAATCAGTAAAGCTATAGGGTCTTATTGTTGTCACCTGTGATCCTGGAGGCCCTCTCTCACCGACTGAACCCTGCAGACCCTGAGAAGACAATGTCTCATTATACACTGGAGATCTAAATCAGAAATATTGTTATTTTGTTGTTCAGAATTGGATTGAATATCCACTGTGGCTATAACACTGCTGTAGTAGCGTGTTTTTTAAATAACCACGGCACTTAAACAAAAAGCTTATTTTGTGAAAAAAACAGTATTGTACAATAAAAATGTATTTCAGAATAAATCCAGCATTAATTGTCTAATTTGGATCTCCAGTGTAGACGACAACCGAGACCAATATGTAGGACTTTACAAAGTATTCAGGTCAAACTAAAACAGGAACGTGTGTGTTTGCGTGGACATTAACTAGATTAAAATCCAAATGCATCAAATTCCCCAGAATCCACTCACCGGAGGTCCAGTTTTTCCCCGGTTGCCAGGACGACCTCTGACGCCGTCATCTCCCTGCAGTCACCGAAAACACAGCGATCACATGTCAGAATTATGAGAAGCCACAGACTTCGAACGCAAACTTAAATCACTGCCTGGCTCCAAGCGTGACCACTTGAGAAGTCTAATTTCCCATTAAAGGAAATATTCATGATTGATGGTTTGTTAATTATTTGAAAGCTATCAGGAAAAACTGCAAATTCGGTTTAGTTTGGGATTTGCTGTTTGTCTCTAATTTTCAAAGTAAACAAACCTGCATGTCATGTTTATTGTTTCTATAGCACATGCCTTACACAGCATATTACCACCGTGGTTGATCAGTGTGTAAGAAAAGGTAAACCTGCTGGATCAAAACCAAAGTCTTCGTATTAAGTCATTTCATTTGTTCATCTGTTCTGTGACAGGAGCCATGCCTTACCCTTTGCCCCATGTGTCCTGGTCTCCCAGTCAGACCCAGTGTTCCAGAGTAACCCTGTGGAGGAGGTGACATTTATTATTTACATTCATATGTCTTTATAAGTTACTTAATAAAGTTCAATCTAAAAAATGACTGAAATTCTTCAACATTGTCAGAGTCATTAAATGTATTCTCGAAAAGGTCGCCCCTGCATGGCCTGATTGTTGAAAGATTCGTGCTAAAGTGCTCTCATGGGAGCCAAAACGCATGTTAAAGTGTCCTCTAGGAGCCTAAACGTGTGTTAAAGTGCCCTCTAGAAGCCTAAACATGTGCTAAAGTGCCCTCTAGGTGCCAAAACGTGTGCTAAAGTGTCCTCTAGGAGCCTAAACGTGTGTTAAAGTGCCCTCTAGGAGCCTAAACGTGTGCTAAAGTGCCCTCTAGGAGCCAAAACGTGTGTTAAAGTGTCCTCTAAGAGCCTAAACATGTGCTAAAGTGCCCTCTGGGATCCAATTTGTGTGCTTAAGTGCCCTATAGGAGCAAAAATGTGTGCTAAAGTGTCCTCTAGGAGCAAAAACATGTGTTAAAGTGTCCTCTAGGAGCCTAAACGTGTGCTAAAGTGCTCTGTAGGAGCCAAAACGTGTGCTAAAGTGTCCTCTAGGAGCCTAAACCTGTGTTAAAGTGTCCTCTAGGAGCCTAAACCTGTGTTAAAGTGTCCTCTAGGAGCCTAAACATGTGCTAAAGTGCCCTCTAGGATCCAATTTGTGTGCTAAAGTGCACTCTAGGAGCCTAAACGTGTGTTAAAGTGCCCTCTAGGAGTCTAAACGTGTGCTAAAGTGCCCTCTAGGAGCCTAAACATGTGTTAAAGTACCCCCAAAGAGCCAACACGTGTGTTAAAGTGTCCTCTAGGGGCATAAACATGTGTTAAAGTGTCCTCTAGGAGCCAAAACGTGTGTTAAAGTGTCCTCTAGGAGCCAAAACGTGTGTTAAAGTGTCCTCTAGGAGCATAAACATGTGTTAAAGTGTCCTCTAGGAGCCAAAACGTGTGTTAAAGTGTCCTCTAGGAGCCAAAACATGTGTTAAAGTGCCCTCTAGGAGCATAAACATGTGTTAAAGTGTCCTAGGAGCATAAACATGTGTTAAAGTGCCCTCTAGGAGTCTCAACATGTGTTAAAGTGCCGTCTAACAGCCAAAAACGTGTGAAACCTGTAGAAAATGCTTGAAACATCTTAGCTTGCATGTAATGAGTCTAGATCATATACAGTTTTCACTTTCTTACTTTTTCACGATATTAGTTTTTAAGACGCACCTGTGTTTATTTTTACTGACTCACATTGTGTGTTGCTTTTTTTTTGGCCCTACTGTAGAGTTATAGTTTTTATTTTGAACTCTGGCTGCCCTCTTTATTCCTTGCCTTGTAGCATTTCAGTCATTTTGAAAGTGTTTTTTCATTTGTTGTTGTTGTTTGAAGTCTGTGGAACTCCTGTTTTGTTTACTGTGCACGCTAAAACAGCTCTCAGAAGAGTCTTAGCTCGGTGTCTCAAAAGAGTCCATGATGGTCACTTACATACATGCCCACTGGCCCCTGGGGGCCCATCGACCCGGGTTTCCCTGTGAAACCCTAAAGAGAGACAATATGTTTATCATGTAACCTGAAAATCATTCAAATGAACTACTTCCTTTACTGTATTCATTCTTTATATATATTTAACATTCCTCACACAACCGGAAAGTAAAAGAGCTGACTAAGTGTGATGCGCTCACCCTCTCCCCAGATCGTCCGGGGATCCCGTCTTGACCTGGCTTCCCTGGAGGACCCTGTTGAAGTCATAATTTACTACTTTCACTATGTTAAAACTTAAATAACTTAAATGTGGTGATTGGAAGGAGTGTGGGCCTACCAGAGCTCCTGGAGAACCTGCCTGCCCCGGATCACCAGCCACACCTGGAGACCCCTTGATGTGAACAGAGAGCGTAGAGCCAGTTAGCTTTAATGAACAGCAAATGAGAATAGTACTACTCTAGTGTTAGAACGCAACATTTAGAAAGATATTTTACCTTTACACACAAAAGAAAAGTGCCTGAATACAAAATGTAAAACACAATAACATGGTCAGCTTTAGTAGTTTATATTAATTTGCATTATTTATTATCAGATATCCATCAGTTTGACAGGCGTGAAACATTTATAGAGCACTGAGGGCGCACTCACACTGTCCCTCCGTACCGTGCCCAAACACGTTCCATGGCTAAAGTCTAGTTCGTTTGACCGGTGTGAGTGCAACCGTACCGCGCCTAGCTGCCGCACGCTTGGCGTCCACGGCCCGTTTGAGAGAGGTGGGCTTTAGTAAAGCACGTCTGCACATGTACGAGCACGAGCGTGCTCACATGTACGAGCACGAGGCCTACGGCGGTTCTGAGGTCATTTCCTGTGCGCCTGTTGGGACATAGAAAAAAGAAGGAGGGACCATGCGCGGACATTTAAAACAATGGCGGTGAAAGGTTCACGTTGGTGTGATGCGGAGGTGGAGTGTTTACTGCAGATTTGGTCGATGAAAAGATTCAAAAACAGTCGACAAGACGCGCAAAAACTCCGAGGTCTACGGAAAGATCTGGAAACAAAGCCACGCATCGCCATGACGTCATCAATGCGTGTGACGTGTTACGGCGTGATGACGTATAGGCAGCAAGAAGCATTCTTCGAGGCCCAGGTAGTGTGAGTACAAACGGGCCTGGAGGGGGGGACAAGGACCCTAAAGCACGGGGCACGGGATGAACACACAGTGGGAGTGCGCCCCATAATCATGGAGACACCACATGAGTGTTGAATCGTGTTGAGATGTAAGCCGTCAGTTTTCCTAGTACGAAGAGTACGAAGAATTTGATCGACATGATGCAGGCCATCTTGGATTTTCAAAATGGCCGCTTTTAAATACTAATTTCTCAATTACCGTTTTCCTTAGATCTATTTCCTATTGTATCCTCATTGCTTTCACCACCAAATGTCTCATCACTCCATTGTGTCTCCTCAACAGTGGGTCATAAAAATAAAACTCACTCTGTCTCCTTTAGGACCGGGAGGACCATCAGAACCAGGAACACCCTGCGTGTGAGACACATGTGACATTACAAATGCATCACAATGTTAAACACAGAACGCTGAGATGGTTTGATGGAGCTGGCTAAGAAACTGAAGCGTATGAGATGAAAAGTTATAAAATGGGAACCTGTGTACCAGGCTTTCCTTCTGGTCCGTCAATCCCAACTCTGCCTCTAAAACCCTGCAACAGCACACACAGAGACACAGAGTCGCACACCGATGTGGTCTCATGTTTACCCGTAACTATCACACATTTGTCTTTGTTCTTACCAGCACGCCAGGTAGACCGAACAGGCCAGAGAGTCCTGTGCGACCCTGTGAACGTGGACGTGGAAAGACAATAAGAGAAAAAGCTTTTAAAACAATCCCTGTTTGCACTGAAATAACCAGATATTGATTAATTTAATAGTCACCCTTTGTCCTTTGAGTCCCAACTTCCCATTCTGCCCTGGGGTGCCTCTGTTGCCCTTGAATATGCATAAAACATCCACCTTTAGACTCAATGAAGTTAAGAGACGCGTCAATAAGACTCTTCATGCTCTCACTCATTCACAATCTCTCCGTCTCCCACTTAATGGTCAGTTGTCATTTCTGTATGAGCGGATGCAACCCTCCTCCAGTCTCCATCACATCAGGAGCCCAATCCTGCTCCACATCCTTCACCCAGAGCTTCAGACGACACCACCACCCGTGTCCAGACCCCAGGGGGGATAATCCTAAACTAATCACATGGTCACTACCCCCCTGATATACTAATACACTAATACAATGGAGTCTACGTCTCTTTACGATTCAATCGTTGTGCACCATGTAATGCATTTATTCTTCACTAAGTGTCACTTTGTAAACACACCCCTCCCTTCTTTTTAGAGGCTTTACAGATTCTACAGATTTTTTTAGCTTCTTTCGAGTCACTGTTTTGGTTTCGTGGCCAACAACTTGGAGACAAGCATCCGAACACAGTGGAGCATTTAGCAGCTAAACAGTCTTCTCTCTGTTTTCTGGAGATGTTGGAGACCAAAAAAAGAACCAAAATAATGGACTAAGATTCATCAAAACCACTGGAAAAATGCTAGGATAAAAACCAGGTCCCAGAATGGGAAGATTTGAAAACGCCCCCCATGGCGTTGTGGTCTGGACGGTGAAAGCTCAGACTTTGTTAAAGGATGGCGTCATGGCCCCACCTCCGACCTCTGACCCCGCTGCATCACATAACACCAACAGTGCTGCTGCGTGAGAGGACAGAGACGGACCCAGAGACTAATTCCTGAACTGGACTCTGAGCCACATGCAGGGGACTGAATGAGGCCCAGCACAGATGTCTCCCTTTTCCCTGATGCTCTGAATAAGGAGCTAAACTGCTCTAGGCTCTGTTTCTAAATCCAGTTCTAAGAAGCTGTGAAAAGTCTCTAAATGTAGTGAGAAAGTGGCGCCTGGGAGTGCTTTGGGACGGGGGAAAAAAAGAACCAAAATAATGAGTAATGGACTGACATTCATCAGGAAAACACAAACATTAAAAAATCCCAGAAAAAAGGATAAAAAAAAGAGGTATTTACGCAAACAAGTGCTTTAGAAGGTTACTCCTACTCTCCGCCATAGGAAGTGATCAGTCACCTGATAAATGCATCTTATCGTCTACTTACACCTACCGTTCCGACTGCGGCCCGGCTGAGAGGGATGGGCTTCAGCACGGCTCCATAGATTTTCTTACTTTACAGTAGTAATGGCATAACTGTTAGTTATGTTAATTTATGGTATTAATGCACTACTCCACTTTATTGTGTCTATCAGGTCTTATATTGTATCCATCACAGCACTATGGTCACTTTATTCTTCAGTATTCATCTGTTACACAGAGCTAGCATATACTCAGACTGCTGTTTTCCTGCCATGCACCACTATCACTTTATTATTTAGCTTATAGTTATATATTATATTTATACTCTATTACTGCACTATAGTTCTGTTTACGTCTGCTCATTACACACATGTATCATGTCTGACCTCATCTGAATCCGATCACTGTCCACTTCTATCTTCTCTGCACTACAGTTCTGTTCATACCTGTTTCAACAGTCTACTGCATGTTTACATTGTTTACATCATATACACCCGTTCACATGTCTGCTTACATCTGATACACGCATGTCTTTCTACATCACACGCCGACAATGTTCTCCGTATCTAACCTGTACTAACACACTAACATCCTGACACTTATTCTACCTGTACTAACACACTAACATCCTGACACTTATCCTACCTGTACTAACACACTAACATCCTGACACTTATTCTAACCTGTACTAACACACTAACATCCTGACACTTATTCTACCTGTACTAACACACTAACATCCTGACACTTATCCTACCTGTACTAACACACTAACATCCTGACACTTATCCTACCTGTACTAACACACTAACATCCTGACACTTATCCTACCTGTACTAACACACTAACATCCTGACACTTATTCTAACCTGTACTAACACACTAACATCCTGACACTTATTCTACCTGTACTAACACACTAACATCCTGACACTTATTCTACCTGTACTAACACACTAACATCCTGACACTTATTCTACCTGTACTAACACACTAACACACTTATTCTACCTGTACTAACACACTAACATCCTGACACTTATTCTACCTGTACTAACACACTAACATCCTGACACTTACTCTACCTGTACTAACACACTAACATCCTGACACTTATTCTACCTGTACTAACACACTAACATCCTGACACTTAATCTACCTGTACTAACACACTAACATCCTGACACTTATTCTACCTGTACTAACACACTAACACACTTATTCTACCTGTACTAACACACTAACATCCTGACACTTATTCTACCTGTACTAACACACTAACATCCTGACACTTAATCTACCTGTACTAACACACTAACATCCTGACACTTAATCTACCTGTACTAACACACTAACACACTTATTCTACCTGTACTAACACACTAACATCCTGACACTTACTCTTCTTTTACACTTTATTCTTGTTGTTAGGTTAAAATGTTTTTTGTATAATTGCACTGTCGTGATTTGCTGCTCTGTGTGCCTTGAATTGCCCCCCGGGGACAAATAAAGTTTTTTGAATTGAATTGAATTGAATAGAGGCACTAAATTGCGTACCAATAGCAGTCATACTGGTTATAATAGCAGTGGTCATCTGTCGTGGTCACTTGGTCCAAAAGCTCTGTCAGTCATGGTAAGAGTGCAATGTAACAGGTGTGATCGTTGACAGATGTGACAGATGTGGTTCTGGTTCATTAGCTTTACTTGACCGAGCACTGTAAGAAAAGCCTCTGACCTTTGACCCCTGCTTCCCAACCAGTCCACAAGCACCAGCCTCCCCGTCTTCACCCTGAGGAGACACGACAGAGAAACTAGTGTGTATCCTTTTGAATTACATCCGACCTGCAATGGAGCTGGAGAGTTTCTTCACTCATTCATTAGAAACAGTTGTAATGGTCTTCAGAGGCTGTCAGCTTCATCTCATTCAATAAGAAAGATCAGAATGAAACATTACATCTTTATCAGCTCATTAGCAAAGTGATTAAAGGCACAGCTCGTCAAAAACACAGAGAAAAGCAGCAGAGACACTTGAGGAATGGCTTCCGTGGGGTCTCAACAGTTGTTTGACACTAAAATACAGGAGATCTGCACCTCTTTTCCTTGGGGCCCGGCTTGACCTCTCACCCCTGGAGGACCTGAGGTGCCACGTTCACCACTCTCTCCGTGACGACCCCGGATCCCTGCAGCACCTGGTGGGCCCTGAGGGAGCATGACGTTAAGGTGTTTAGTCTTTAAAACGTGCTATTGACTGAAATTAAGGAAAAACAAGACAAAAGCTAAAGGCTCTCATTTGTTTACTGCCTAGGAACCTGTTCACCTTCTGTCCTCCCTTCCCCTCCCTTCACTTCCCCTCCGTGTTAATTGAAATTGGCCCTTATAGGTTGGGATGTTGCTGTTTTGGGGAATGGATGTTGGAACTGGCAGATTGTAAGTATGTTGTAATTATTGTAGTACTTGATTATGTAGTTTTCACTTTGCTATTATTATTATTGTGACGGAGAGCCTGTGAGAACCCCCGTCTTGGGGGGGGGGGGGGGGGGGGGTTATGACGACCCTCCCTGCCCCCCCCCCCCCTTGACATCAGCAGGGTCGTCAGCAGCGTTGGCACCACCAGGGCTGTGAGAGTCTGGGCGCTCTTAACGCTCTCCTGCAGCTCAGTCAGTGTGGCTCTCCTCCTTGTTCAGCTTTTGTTTGGCATTTGGGATTCTGTTCATCCTTACAACATTATACACACACACACACACACACACACACACACACACACACACACACACACACACACACACACACACACACACACACACACACACAGAGACACACACACACAGAGACACAGACACAGACACAGACACAGACACACACACACACACACACACACACACACACACACACACACACACACACACACACAGAGACACAGACACAGACACAGACACACACACACACACACACACACACACACAGAGACACAGACACAGACACAGACACACACACACACACACACACACACACACACACACACACACACACACACACACACACACACACACACACACACACACACACACACACACACACACACACAGAGACACAGACACACACACACACACACACACACACACACACACACACTTCTCCACTCATGCATTCACTTACACCACTGACTCCACAGGCCATGATTAGTTTAAGTCACTTTTTAAGTTACTTTTTCTTCAATAAATAATGAGTTAATTGTCTCACGTGTGCATCTCCTTGCTTTGTCGTGGCCGTGCGGCGCAGTTTGTGACAAGTTTTAAATATTCATTTACAGTAAAGTGGTTCTTTTAAAAAGTATTTGTACATCTCTGATCATGTCCATCTCCTTCCATTAGACTCAGGACTGATTTGTATTTTCTGGATGTTAAAATAGTGTCGTGGGGTTCCAGTTTTATATCAGCACTGAAAATCTGAATTCCCCGTAGGAGATGTTTCATTTATATCTCCTTTTGTTAGAGGAGGTTCTTAATCTATGAGACGCTTTAAATTATACACCACACTGTGATAATAGTTCGTCTTCCTCTTACCCTGTCTCCTTCTGGTCCAGCGTCTCCTTTGTTACCGTCCAGTCCCCTGGAACCCTGGATACAAACGATAATATTTTAAACTTTTATAATTGTTTTATTGTACATATGCAGATCAACATTTCCCTTTGGTGAAAGACGGATCTGCTGGCTGTGACCAAAGGCTCACAGCTGCAGCTAATTCAAGGCTAAAGTATCAGATAAGAGACTTTATTGTTATCCAT
Source organism: Echiichthys vipera (assembly GCF_963691815.1). Taxonomy (NCBI): domain Eukaryota; kingdom Metazoa; phylum Chordata; class Actinopteri; order Perciformes; family Trachinidae; genus Echiichthys; species Echiichthys vipera. The sequence continues at coordinate 32,235,649 of NC_139829.1, read as the reverse complement.
CTCCACACAGTGCAGTAGAGTACACAGAGGGAGCATGAACTGTGTCCTGTTTGTTTTTATTTGCAGTGAAAACAGTGAGAAGAGCCGGTCTGCTGGTTACTTTTTAGCCTGGCAGCCTGTACGTAATGTGAAAGAGGTTGCTAAGAGAGACGAGCCTCGTTGTTCACTCTTTCAGCTCTCATAGGTGTCGTTTCCAGCTGCAGGCAGCCATTTTCAGAGAAAGAGCTGTGATGGATCTGCTGTACACTACCAGCTCAGCCCTGAATGACGGACATAATTATTCACTAGCTACTGTACAACTGTAGAGAGACGAAAAGCTATCAGCTGGTGAGCCCCAATGCCTTTCACTGGCTGTAACCAGGGGCCTCATTTATGAAACGTGCATAGGGTTCCCGTCAAAGATGGCGTACAGACAAAACATAGGACATGTATGTGCACTGATTTATAAATCCCAATATTTCTATGCGCACACACGTCCAGCTGGGAGGAGGCCTCGGGGAAGACCCAGGACCAGGTGGAGAGATTAGATCTCCACACTGGCCTGGGAACGCCTCAGGATCCCCCAGTTAGAGCTGGTTAATGTGGCCCGGGAAAGGGAAGTTTGGGGTGCTCCCTCTTCTGTGCGTACGCCACCTTTAAAGATGAGGCACTACACTACAGGTGCATATTGGAGTTACATTCTTCAGGTGGCCTGACACAGGAATCCAGTTGGATGATAATGCTGCTCTGTGTCTGCTGAACGTCTAAAACCGAGCAGGCGGTTTTTAATTAATCTTGTAGATTAACTCACACAACACGCTTTGATCAATCTCTCTGCAGCCTTGGTCACGTTGTGGCGTTCAAACTGATCATAAGCGCCTCATCCTCCAGGTCAAACAGTAATCACTGCCCACAATCGTATGTTTTTGTTGACATTTTCATTGAAAAACGAAGACTATTGCTCACTTTAGCTCCTGGAAATCCTTTGGGACCACGACCTCCAGACACCCCCTAAAAAAGGAAACAGAGCAAAGAGAGATTTAAAATACAGACATGACTGCATCAGAACAATGCAAATATATAATATATAGATTTGACCCGGGGTATGGTGTTTAAATGGTGTTTGAGAAACGGAACAATGCCCTTAACCCGGATATAATCAGGGGTTTAAAACTGCATGTGAACACACTGAGTGTTGACTGTCATACATTGGGTCTGACTGCAAAGCTGAGACTCTTGTGGATGATGTTAGTCCTCATAGGAGCCATAACAATTTAGTGAGACAATGTTTTGTCTAAACTGATCTGATAATCACAGCCTCATAAAACTTTACAACCACAAACTAGAGACCTGCAGCCTTCAGCAAACGTCTTCACTCTAGATTCACAGCTGAGCTCACTGCAGCCTCTGAAGGTCAAGCAGCAGCTGGGTCTGCCAGGGGCCAGTTGGAACGGGAAGTACCACACTCGGTCTAAAAGTCAAATATTCACAATCTGCATGTAAGGTCTGCTCGTCACCCATTCTGTTTATTTGTATTGTTTATATCAGGTCAAGTCTTGAGACATGGATGTTTCTGCTAAGCGTACAGTGAATTCTAGTTTTCAAGAGTTTCAAGCGAGTCAAGTTTCCCCGCGTTCACGTCCAGGTCAAGGTTCAAGTCCCCATTTCCCCGTTCAACCCTCAAGTAACCAAGGAAATTACAAGTTAATCACAGAAGATCGTGTGAACACTATACTGTACGATATTTTAGTCACAGAGATAATTCATATTATTTACCGTGCGCCCTTCAATGCCAGGCGATCCTTTTGTTCCCACAGGCCCCGTGTCGCCCTATCAGAGAGAGGAAAGGCCGTTGTATCAGTGCATCCTTGATTAAATTAGGCCACTGACAAAAACATCGGAGATTATTGAATTAAAATTTACCATTTCCCCTTTTGGACCAGGAGGGCCGTCGTTGCCTGGGTGACCCTGACAAAAACAAACCAATAAAAAATTAACTAGAGAAGGAAATCCATAAAGAAAGTGTGGTGTAAATACTGGATGTGTTAAAAAGCTGATGCTAAACTGCACCCTGGATTAACTCTGTATGAAGACGCAGCTGAAGAAGTACGAAGAGTGACGTGAGAACGGGTCGAATTAGAATGAATGGATGATGATGATGAAAGTTGAATAAAAACCGTAATGTATAAAAGACTTGGAGGGTTTTACAGAGTCTTTAGCTCAAAGTACAGTAAATACAGAAGACCGGAAAAGTGTGTGAAAGACTTGAAAAACTATCCAGAGAATCACGTAATTATAGCATTAATTTAGATTAAAAAAGGACACAAATGACTCGTGAGTAGAACCGCCGTAGGCCTCGTGCTTGTACACGTGCGCACGCTTGTGCTCGTACACGTGCAAACGTGCTTTACTCAAGCCCACCTCTCCCAAACGGGCCGTGGACGGCAAGCGTGCCGCAGCTAGGAGCGGTACGTTTGCACTCACACTGGTCAAACGAACTAAACTTTAGCTGTTTGGGCACGGTACGGATGGACGGTGTGAGTGTGCTCCCAGTGGGAGCGAGAGGGACAGTAAAAAAGAAGAGACCAGAATGGCATCACATGTACCTGAGTCCCTTGAGGTCCGGGTGAGCCTGTCTCTCCTGTTAATCCCGAAGGTCCCTGTTAGAAGATTTAAGAATTACACTGCTGCATTGATTCCCCATCCACAGGTCTCCAAAAGTACTGTGTGAAAAGTCTAAAGAGTGAATTACTGGAGGGCCTTTACGACCTCTTGGACCGGCTGGACCTTGATCCCCCTGAACATAAAAAAAGAAAGGTGAACAGTTAAACGTGTACCTCTCTAACTTAAACTCAAATGTTGTGAAGCATTATGGCCGAGCCTCCCCACATGAACTCACCTCAGACCCATTCAGTCCAGGTGCTCCCACGCCGCCTGTGGCCCCTGCTACACCCTAGAAAATGTGTAGTTTGTCGTCATCTTTTCACCAGAGGTCGTTCATCATCGGCAGATATTAAGTAGAAACAATATTACATGTCCCCCCCTTCCCCTTTTTAATGTATCTATGTACTTTTGTTGCTTTTCTCTTTATTGAATTACGTCATTTATTTCTGTTTTGTTATTTATAGGATCCGACCTGGGCCTTTAAGTGAGCTGATGGCATCTGGGGAGTGAACCTGGGGCGCTGGGTCTCACTGCTGAACCCTTTGGATGTGTCGGGGGCGCCCACGTGACAACCCCACGGATGCCATCACTCACTTGACTTAAGAAGAAGAAGAATTCCTTTTATTTATCCCGCAAGGGGAATTCAACTTTTTCACTCTGTTATTATTCAGGTTACACACACACACACCCACAAACAGGACCTATATACATGCAACTAATGGAGAGATGTCAGAGCGAGGGGGCTGCCAAATGGATCGGATTGGAGCAGTTGCTCAACACCTCAGCAGTGCTGAGGAGATGAACTCTAGCATCCAGTTCACGCTCCATTCATGGTTCACATAGAGACTAGAACCGGCAACCCTCCGGTTCCCAGCCAAGACACCTATGAACCGAGCTACCCCAACTTCCACACAGTCCCTTTAATGTGAATGTATTGAGGGACATCATCACCTAGTCCTATATAACAGATCTTGCTATTAGTTTTGTTTGTTTTTACTTTCCCCATCTACTTATGTGACATGTAACCCGGTGACTTGGTTGGTTATTGTGACCGTGTCTGACGTGGTTGTTGGGAGGGACAGCGGGATTCATGTTGGGGTTTTTCTGTTACTGTACTGTGCAACTGTCATATTATATATGTCACATATTTCTGTGTACTTCTCTGCAGAATTCAATAAAAAAACAAAAAAAATATAGCGTGCTCACCACTGGTCCTGGAAGACCTTTCAGTCCATCGTGTCCGGAGTCTCCCTGATTAAAAAAGAGAGATGAAAACAGTGAGACAACTCCATGAGGGGGATGAAGACACAGTCTGAGCAATAACAGACGTCCCACCTGTGGTCCTGGAGGTCCAGGATGCCCCTGAACGCCTCTTCTACCTAAAGGACCCTGATAACACAAGGTGCAGTCACATTTTACATCATGTCAGATTAATTCATCTTTATTTTAACCAGTAAACTCATCAGTATGTTATGTGTATATCTGAAACAAATATCCCCCTGGGACAAACTAAATCCGGCGCACTCACACTGTCCAACCGTACCGTGCCCAAGCCCCGTTTCACGGCTAAAGTCTAGTTCATTTGTCTGAAAGCCGGCAAGCGTACTGCGCCTAGCCACGGCCTTTTTGCACATATACTAGGTCTACGGAAAGATTTGGAAACAAAGCCACGCATCGCCATGACGTCATCAATGCGTGTGACGTGTTACGGCGTGATGACGTATAGGCAGCAAGAAGCATTCTCCGAGGCCCAGGTAGTGTGAGTACAAACGGGCCTGGAGGGGGGGACAAGGACCCTAAAGCACGGGGCGCGGTGCGGACAGACAGTGGGAGGGCGCCCTGACTATAAACTGATACACACTTCAGATTTAAACAGTTTTTTAAATGATGATTTGTTGCTTTCCTCTGTGTTATTTTTACTTTAAGATGTTTATCTTTGGGATCTGGATTATTGTCTATTTTCCAACATTTCCCTTCCTTTTTCTTTCGTTTCCAATGCCAAGCGTCAGTATTTTTGGTTTGCACACAGCACTGAAGTCTGCTGCTCTTATATGGCTCTACTCGGGTGCTTTCCTATGCTAATATGCTAATATGCTAATTTAAGATCAATCGTGATTCACCAACATACTCAGGAGGGTAAGAACAGATGGCTGTCAGCACACGTTTCATGAATCACACGTACATTTTTCTTATTTTCCCTCTTATTGCAAATATAAGAGAAAGGTAAGAAGACATGAATGCATGAGGCCCACTGTTTCAGGCTGTATATAACAAGTGAACTGATCTTCATGTGTAAAACCAGGGGAGTGCCCCTTTACAGTTCATAGTCTCAACTTGTCGTCACTCTTACAGGAACACCAACGGGTCCATCTCCTCCTGGTTCCCCTTTATATCCCTGGAAGGCACAAAAGCAACAAGCAGAGGAAAACGATTGGCCCATGGTATTTCATGTTACATGTTATCAACGTACGCTGGAACAGTGAATCTTATTTCCTGTAACGTTGAACAGAAACATGCACCAGGATGATGTTACCCAGGGAAACTTAATGCTTCACCTGTTCCACCTGATTGCATTAATATCAAGTAAGAAGAGTTTTGTGCCAGATTTGAAACATGAAAAGAAAGTAAAAGAAAATGATATCCACACAAAAGAGTGTGTAGTGAGTCGTAGTAAACTGTAATGAAAACTGTGGAGCTTCAGTTTTAGGTTTCTCTCTGCTCTGACACACCTGATGTTAATGATGTGCAGGTTATCAAGCAGCTGAAGCTTAGGTTCGAAAATGGTCAGACTCAGGTGTGTTAGACTCAGGTGTGTTAGAGCAGGAGAAACCTAACACATGCAGGACAGCAGCTCTCCAGGGGCAGGACAGGACAGCCCTGGTGTGAGGGCTATTTCCATCCACTAGATGGTGACATAGTCAAAACTCTCTGGCATCTGCAGCTCGTCTAAAGAAAAAGAGGATCACAGCATAAGAAGGTGATATTCATAAAAATCTATTTTTTATGCTGACCTTTTCACCAGCCCTCCCTCTGTCTCCACTTGGTCCAGGCTCACCGGTGAAGCCCTGCAGTCCAGGACACAGAAAACAAAACGTCATGTCTCGATGCAAACACTGGCTACGGACTGATCAGTCAGTCTAACCAGGGGCTGATGCATCACTGTAACACGGACATGAGCGAAATAGTTGATCTTGACCTCTGACCTAGTGTCAGTGTAAAGTACACAGGGCTGTGTCTGAAATGATTCATTAAACACTATATGGCCCATTATAGACTGTATCGTGTAGTGTCTGAGGGCGCACTCACACTGTCCATCCGCACTCACACTGTCCATCCGTACCGTGCCCAAACAGATTTCACGGGTAAAGTCTAGTTTGTTTGACCAGTGTGAGTGCAACCGTACCGCGCCTAGGAGCGGCACGCTCAGAGACCAGTCTCCATGCTCAGATGCTCACCTCGTCCCCTTTCTCCCCTGATGAAGCCCCTTCTCCTTTGAAACCTCTGGGACCCTGAAAAAGAAAACTGAATGATACCGACTAATCATTGGCAAAGCACCGAGTGAGGAGTTCTCTACATGTGAGAGCTGGTAGTTCTCACCAGGAGCCCGGGTAGCCCTGGTGGCCCACTATGTCCATCTCCTCCTTGACTGCCGTTCCTCCCCCACCTCCCTGTCCTGCCTGGGACCCCCTTTGGCCCAGGGTGACCCTGGCAAATATACAACCACATTAGTTCACCAGCTTTAATGCAGCAACTGATGTTGGAGAAAGTTTCAGTTTCCTTTACCATGTCTCCTCTGCGTCCAGGCTTTCCTCTGTTGCCTGAATTTCCAGGAATACCCTTAACGATGAAGACACGTTAGTAACAACCTTAAAACACCACTGTGGCAAGAATGAGCAGGTATAAAAGAGGTAAAGGTAGAAGAATAAAATCAACTGGGTCACGCAAAAGCACGTATGTAAGCATGACGGATGTTGGACTCACTGGAGGGCCGGGTTTGCCCATTTCACCCTCGTATCCAGGCGGGCCGGGCTCCACCTTAAGAGCAAGGGGAATTAAAAATCAGTGAATCACTCAGATTGAGAATCTCAGATCCGATGGAAAAGCTGAGCTACTCACCGGCCAACCCGCTCTGAGCATTTGATAGACAGACGATCTCTGGAAAAATAAGCAATCACATGTACAATTGAAAAAGCAAGTCACTGTGACAGTTTAAAGAGGTACTGCACACTCACATGTAATAATGAGACTTAATTAATAAGAGTAATAAGAGTTCCCAGATGGATATGCTGAGACAATGTGAATCATGCGAATCAATACATGTGGCGGAGTTGGGTAAGGTAGAGGGCACACTGATATACGTTTATAAAAACATTTTAAGCGAGAAATATGAAATACAGGAAGAGAATCTTGGTTCATATTTGATCAGCACAGTTTGATCGTAGTTTCCAGAGCAGTTCGCCAGTTGCTGGGTTTGGACTCGACTGTATTGAACATGGCGGCCGGGTCACTAACTTTCTCATTTGACAGGGAAACAATACATTGGGGCGGCAGTAGCTCCGTCCATAGGTGACTTGGCTGGGAACCGTAGGGTCACTGGTTCGAGTCCCTGTGTGGACCATGAATGGAGAGTGGACTGGTGGCTGGAGAGGTGCCAGTTCATCTCCTGGGCACTGCCGAGGTGCTGTTGAGCAAGGCACCGAACCCCAAACTGCTCGGGGCGCCGGTCACTGGCAGCCCCCTCGCCCTAACAGCTCTCCTTAATTGCATGTATAGGTGCTGTCTGTGCATGTGTGTGTATGTCGGGCCTGTGTGTGTGTAACATGATTGCACTGTCTAGTTTGACTGTTTAATCTGAATTTTGCGAGCCTGGTCCGTTGCAGTGGATGGACCTCGTTTACATAAAGTTGAGGTCCAGTGGTCTTTATGCAAATTCAGAAATGGTGAGGGGTCAGTCAACTCGCCCGGCTGTATCCATCACGCAAGGGTCAAACGGATCTCCTGGTCCCCATAGAAAATGAATGAGATCAGTCAACAGAGGGTGAATAAAGGTGCAGCCATGAGCAGTGTGAGGAAAACATATTCTAGTAGGAACACAAGACGTATGAACCTGAAAATGAGTGTTATAAGCCCCCCTTTCAGCTCCCACAGAAGTGAAACAGTGCATAACCCTGACACAGTATTTATGGACTCAAAAGACTCATGTGAGCGTTCAGAAGGTGTGTGTGTGTGTGTGTGGGGGGGGGGGGGGGGGGCACAGCTACATGAACACTTGAGATCGCAGATGGAGCCAAAAGACATGAGTGTGTGACAAAGTGTTGAGAGCTCCGTGTTGTGCATCTAACAGTGCTCTGATAGTTGTTAAGCCACACAGCAGAGGTCTGAACTGGGTCCAGCACACAGGAGTCCTTCTGGTTTATTAAACCACCCAGCTCTGCTGCTCCGGGTCATATTTGTGTTGGCAACGGAGCTGCGGCAGGGGCATGAGTGGAGGGTGGCCAACCCTGTCAAGGTAGAGCTCAGACTGGCAGAGAAGCCTGGACCTCCACGGAGTCTGGCTGTGTCTCTGTGGACGGAGCAGTCAGAGCCTTCAGTGTACGGAGGGAGCGGCAACACAGACGCCTTTCACAGACGGCTCGACCGCGCTCATATGGAGGATCAAAAGGCAAAGCACAGCACAGGGCCCAGGCATGAGATCTGGATGGGCTCCAGCTATAAAGCCTGGGAGACCCTTCAGCTCTCTTTACAGTCTGGGGCGGCCTGGAGAGCTGTGGCCATCTAAATAAACACTCAGCGCTGCATGAAGTCGATGCCAATGTCTCTCCATGTGACATAAAATCACTGCACAAACACTTGTTTAACTGATTTGATTCACACATTTTCAGATTTTCATTGAAAAATTAAAGGGTATTTCTGGTTCATTACATCTTGGATCTTCATTTATTTAGTTCTGGTCATCAGTTTTATTGTTATGATTATTTAATTACTGGTTCAACTTTGACCCATCACCCCCTTCAAGCACTATCAGAGTGATGTCCCCATGTTCCCAGATCTGAACAACTCCTCTGCTGAATACAGTGGAGCCTCATTTCCCGACAGCTTAAAGCTTTTCAGTGAGTTTACATGGGTTCTGGACGTACTCCGGTTCCTCAAGCACCATGTAAACACCGAGCCCCGGGTAAAATCAGAGTTCTCACACCCCGGTTAACAGACCTACTTTAGTAACCGGAGTTCTCGTGCATGTAAAGGCTTTACCCGGATTACTATCAGGTTTCTCGTCTGCGCATGTGCTGGGGTTAGAGGCAACAACATCATGAAAAAAACAATAGATCTTTACCTTTAAACCGAGTGAGGACTTCGCCATGGCAACTAACATCACTACCAAGAAGACCCGTTTCTGTCCACATTCTGTCCAAACGTCGGCCATTTTCCCACAGTTCATACGGACGGACAGTTCATAATCCCATAAAAGTGGATAAAATAAATAAACATCTTAAATGGGTCAAAACGTTTAAAGGTCCTTCCTGTTATCATGTTGAAATCCTTATTCGTAAAGGCCACATTTACACGTAGCCGGGCATTTACAGAAACTAATAAACACGCACACACGCAAACGTAATTCCCAAAAATCTCCACTTGGCCGGAGTTTTCAGAAATCATCGTTTTAAGTGAAAAAAAACTCCGTTACAGTGTAAATGAAAGGCCAAACTGCATGAACATGGAATGCGTTTTTCCTACGTGTAAATTATATTTTGCAACATTATCTTTATTTTCTTCATGCACTTTAGTGACTTATGTGAGAGTTTTATTGAGTTTAAACTATTTTGTGATGGTAACCTTAATATCAAAGTAAAATTATGTCTCAGGTAAATCCTGTGTGTACTCTCTAGAGACAGACATATTTCCCGTGCTAGCTCTCTGGATACAGCATTCAAAGTGGAGCCCCCGCTCAGTGGTGCATGAAGCTAAAATGGCTTAAATTCCAGGTCCAAAAAATACCTTTAAACTGAGTGAGGACTTCGCCATGGCAACTAACATCACTACCAAGAAGAACCATTTCTGTCCACATTGTGTCCAAAAGTCAGCCATTTTCCGCACGCTTGTGATTTTGAATAAAGTGAACCAGAAAATAAAGCCGTATTCAGTCCAGCCGCATGTTGGCGGAGCGCCACCTACTGTACCGAAGGAAGAGTTACCCCGTCATTTCCCCATTCAACCCCCACTATATGGTGTTTACATGGTGATGGAAAAACTGGAGCATTGGGGTCCTCTGCTAAAACTGCTGCCCCCACAACCCGATCCCAGATAGGCAGATTAAGATGAGTGATGAGTGAGCGCCACCGTGGTGCATGGAAATATTGTGGTATTAGAACAGATTGACGTTTGCAGATTAGAAATAGAAAAAGTGTGGCGAGGACGTTGATCAGCACTCTGCTCTGGTGCTACAGAGCGGTCCAAGCCCTCAAGGGTTCAGCGCAGATCCAGCTGGATTGTAGGGACTCACCCTGAAAGCTGACCAGTCTTCCTCAGAGTTCCTCCACAGGTAGAGAAAGGGAAGTCCTGGAGGTCCTCGAGGCCCTGGATCCCCTCTCCTCCCATACGGGCCTGGACTGCCGATAGAGCCCTAGATAAGGAAAGACAAAAGGATCGGCAGTAAGTAAAACAGAATAGTTTATATTTTATCAGCTTTTGAAAGATAAAGCAAAGTTATTTATACTGCTTTATAAAAAGTGGTTGGGGCTCTCGTACATTATCTGTCTGCTGTGACTCAAATAAACTCTTGTTCTCACAGCTCAAGAGCAAAAACAGAGAAACTTGGAGTGTATGAGAAGGTTCAAACATGTGATGGTTCTCTATGTTGGAGCACACTGATAATAGACCAATTATAATATTTAGTGGTTAGCACTGTCGCCTCAGAGAGAGAGGGTTCCTGGTTTGAATCCCGGCTGGGGCCCTTCTGTGTGGAGTTTGCATGTTGTCCCCGTGTCTGCGTGGGTTTTCTCCGGGTTCTCCGGTTTCCTCCCACAGTCCAAAGACGTGCAGGTGTTCGGTTCATTGATGACTCTAAATCACCCGTAGGTGTGAATGGTTGTCTGTCTCTGTTCGTCTCTATGTGTCCTGTGATAGACTGGCGTCCTGCCCAGGGTGGACCCCGCCTCACGCCTGATGTCAGCTGGGATTGGCTCCAGCCCCCCGCGACCCCCGACAGGAACAAAAGGGTGAAGATGAATGAAAGACCCGGTTTTTATTTCAGTGAGTGATGAATGAAAATGGAGCCAACCTTGACTGTAATGGGGTTTTACCTTTAATCCTATCCTTTAATGAACCTTCTATAGTGTGCGTGTCTTTTTTATCTAATTACATTTATTTAAATAACTTTAAAGAAACAAACAAAAGTATAAACCTGCATACCTGGCCCATGCACATCTTACCTTGTCACCCTTTAACCCGACAAAGTCTTCTCTCCCAGCACATCCCTGTAACAACAATAAGGCATTGAGTCAGTTTCACCATGCAGTACGCGTGCGGCTTAGTGGTTACAGACGTCTGTGCGCCGTCATCTACAGTGTGAGGATCTCACAGAGAAAAGCCTGCTACGCTCTCTCCAAGGCCTTATTCATCCAGTATGTTTTGGAGGGAAGATCTACCCTGCAATTTTACAAGTTGAATAAAAACCAGTATGAGTCAATTTCACGTGGGTTGATGCGACCACGATGTTTGCACAGAATAACCATAACCTCCACTTACAACCAAAATACAGGCCCATCAAAGAGAGGTAATTTGGGAAACTGCATCAGTCGCTCTTGGGAAACTTACTGTATTGAAAAAACAGTTTATACCACGGCTGATATTTTGGTACCACCAGTGACAGAAGCTCTATCTGTGCTAGAGGCGCCCCTAAATTCAACTGGGAGGTTTCCTTTTGAGAGGAGGTTCAAAGATTTAGAGGAAAAGTTGAGACAAAGATGTGCTCACGAGTGTGAGAGGAGAAAATCAATGTCATGCTGGTGCAGCGTGGAGCAGGAGAAGGGGTGGGGGGCTAGCCTGGCTCGATGAAGACTGAGCAGGGACAGCTGAGAAAAAGCCTACCGATACCTTTGAACAAAGCAAACTGACTAACACAGTTAAAATCAACAATTAGCGGATAAGAAGTTACAAGCTGGAACAACATGACTGTGCCAGCGTTCCCAAAGTGTTGTTGTCAGTGCGTTTACATGCAGTTTACATGCGATTATAACAGGGTTAAGGGCGTACTCCGGTATCTCTTACAAACACCAGATCAGAACACACTTTTGCGTTTTTAACTTTTTACACAGAAACACAACGATGGAGCGTGATTAAGCCAGGAAAACGCTGTCAGTGTCTAAACAAAAGGCACATCTGATCAAATATTTCGTCTTTTTCACCCACGGGTGTAAATAGGCGTTGTCACGTAAACAGGGCATTAGGGGGGAATCACACTGTCCATCCGTATCGTGCCCTAGCACGTTTTCAGGCGCAGTACACTTGCCGTCCACGGTCCGTTTGGGAGAGGTGGGCTTTTGTAAAGCACGTTTGCACATGTACGAGCACGAGCGTGCGCACATGTACGAGCACGAGGCCTACAGCGGTTCTGAGGTCATTTCCTGTGCGCCTGTTGGGACATAGAAAAAAGAAGGAGGGACCATGCGCGGACATTTAAAACAATGGCGGTGAAAGGTTCACGTTGGTGTGATGCGGAGGTGGAGTGTTTACTGCAGATTTGGTCGATGAAAAGATTCAAAAACAGTCGACAAGACGCACAAAAACTCTGAGGTCTACGGAAAGATCTGGGAACAAAGCCACGCATCGCCATGACGTCATCAATGCGTGTGACGTGTTACGGCGTGATGACGTATAGGCAGCAAGAAGCATTCTCCGAGGCCCAGGTAGTGTGAGTACAAACGGGCCTGGAGGGGGGACAAGGACCCTAAAGCACGGGGCACGGGACGGACGCACAGTGGGAGTGCGCCCTTAGATCCTCTATAATGGAAGGAAATAAACTGTATCCACTGACTAATGTATGTAATTCATGCTTACTCTCCTTCCCTGTGGTCCCACTGGACCTGGAGGGCCTTTGTGGATTCGGTAGATCCTCTGGTCAGACCCGTAGACGATGTTCCCTGTTCCAACATCAGGCACAGATGGCAATGACTCCACGTACTGCAGACTGGACTGGTGCCCTTCGTTCTTGTTTCTTAGGTTTTGGCTGTTTGTCTCCCTTTGCCCCTTTGACACCATTGACGGTCTCAGGCTCTTGTCCATCAGTGAAGTTACATTATGAGATCCGTCCTCAGACATCGGTGTCAGTGAATCAGATGCAGTCAAATCAACTACAGCATAAAGGGACGTGTCTGCTGCACTTTTTTGACTCAGATTTTCATCTAACATGTGGATGCTTGGAGAGGGTTCAGTGTCCTGGACTCTTCTGTCTTCATTGCTGATGTGAGGCTCGTCGACAAGTGCAAAGCCAGGACGTTGGTCAGAAGCATCTTGATGGGTGGAGTCCAGAGGGTCTCTCTCTAACACGTGGCCCTGCGAGGAGAGACGGACGAGAAAGAGCACACAGTTGTTTCTTCGACAGCATTACACAGACAGCAGAAGACGAGTAGGCTGAGAATCGGATGCAGTCGTGGGCAGGTTGTGTAACATCCCTTACATTCACTGTATCTAAAGACATTCATTGCTCTCTGGTCATCACCTCGGTGTCAGTGTTGCCAAGGAAATCAGGTATAAGGACCCAGAATGTCTGACAGTTGCAATGTTATAAACATAAGTGCACTGAGTGGTAAAATAAATGTATTAAAGGGGCTGTACTCAACATTCAAAGCATTGTTATAGCAGTAAACAAATGTTGTCTATGTAAAGATCTACTGGAGTAATGGCGTCCTGAGCAGAAAAGGAAGTCACTCTCCCTCTGTATGGGTTAAGATCTGAGTTTCTCAGTTGTTCATTTTTTGATAAATGCTCCGACCGCACGTAAATGTTAGTGCACGTGGCTGTAAAAAAATGTGGATATTCACGTATTGGGGAAGCGTTTGTGAGAGCTGTGTATCCCCAGTTCATGTTATTTTTAGTATGTCGAGTAAAAATGTGTTTTATTATTTTCATGAACCCTTTCATGAAGGATCTTACCTGTTTGTTGAGGGACAGGCTCGCTCCCTGCTTGCATTACGGTGTGTGTGTGTGTGTGTGTGTGTGTGTGTGTGTGTGTGTGTGTGTATGTGTAAATTGGGAGAGGGAGAGGGAGAGAGGGGGGGGGGGGAGAAATGGAGAGAGGGAGATGAGAGGGTGAGGGAGAGACAGAGGGAAAGAGAGAGAGAGGGGGGAGAGAGAGGGAGAGGGGGAGAGAGAGGGAGAGAGAGAGAGAGAGAGAGAGAGAGGGTGAGAGAGAGGGAGAGGGTGAGGGAGAGGGAGAGGGGGAGAGAGGGAGAGGGAGAGAGAGAGAGGGAGAGAGGGAGAGGCGGAGAGAGAGAAAGAGAGAGAGAGAGAGAGAGAGAGAGAGAGAGAGAGAGAGAGAGAGCATGCAGCAGAGGACCACAGGTCAGAATCCAACCCGGTCGCTGCAGCACTGATTTTAACAAGCTTGTGCAAAGATGTGCGTGCACAGATCATTTTCTGCGCAACGTTCTTCTTCTTCACCACTGGATAAAAGTGTCGACTCTACTTCACCATGTTGTTGTGGCGTCTGTACGACCACACGTCACATCCCTCTGAGAGCTACATCCAATCAGCAACCTCAGGGCGTCTCTCAGGGGTTTGAGCAGGCATCAAACTCAAAAAGAATAAATACTTGTTTGAACATTAAATACCTTGTTTTATAAGTGTATTCAATTGAACGTAAGTCGAAAAGGATTTCCAATCATTGTATTTGTTTTTATATGTATTGCATGTTTTAAACAACGTCCCACATTCATTGGAGCTGGAGTTGTAAAACAGAGAGGCAGTATGGGCACAAATTCACCTTATTCAGCAGCACACAATGCTCCTTTGTGTGGGACGAGCCTGCGGACACCTGATCGCTCTGCACCTGAGCCTGTTCGTCCAGGTAATCTTCTCCACACTGCTCATCACTATGACTCTGACAGAGTAGGACCACTGTGTGAACTAACTGAGGATCAAATCTAATCTAATCCTGTGTACGGGTATGTTGTGTTTCCAGAGTGACATGGCATCATACAGACTTTCATAAGAGAACAGAATAGAAATACTTATTGATCCCAAGCTGGGAAACTGCAGTGTAACAGCAGCATTACACACAGACATATCACAGCAGTAATAAAAAAATATAATATAAGAGATACCTAAAAAATAAAAATGTATAAATAAGCAGACTCTTTAAGAAACACCACCTGGACACACTGGGACGCATCATCAGTGTTGTTTCCTGGGGTCATAGGGTGTTTCGGGTCTTGCGACAGACACCCTGGCCCAGGCGACTCTGCCGGGGGTGATCAGGTCCCAGCCTGCGTCCCAGTAGCAGACCACGGATCAGCCCTTAATCCACAGCCACCTTGTGGCTTTCTCTGCGGCTTCACTAGCAGATTGAATGGCCCTCTTCCCTGTGATGCCCAGTCGACCAAGTACTTTGCAGAGCGAGCGTCCTGCGAAGCCTCTGCAGCCGACTTCTACCTGCTCATAGACCGTCCTCCAGCCCCTGAGACTAATTGTAGTGCATTGTAATTCTTCTTCTTCTTATATTATATGAGATTGGTGATACTGATCAATTGTGCACATAAATAAAGCATCATGATAAAACACAGAGGTTGGATCACTTCTGTATCACCAGCCCTTTAAATATAACTCCTGTTCTCTGTTTACATGCTGTCTGTTGGCCACATGTATTACTTTATAGAGTCTAGGGTCGATCCCACATCCCTGTGTGTTATTAATTATCTGCATTCATATGAAGATATATGTTTGTAGAGATGCGCTCTCTCAACCCTAACACAGTGATAACTTCATGTTTACAACTCCTGGTTCCTTCGTAAAAAGCCAGTGGCTCAACAAATATTCAGTTTTTTCTGTAAATCAGTGGTTTTAGTATTTAACATAAAGACAATCTGTACAATAAACCAAAGATTAAGATAAACTGGTTGAAGGTATGAGCAACAATAAATCAAGTCAACTCCATCTGTAAGTGAGGAAATGATCTCTGCTGAACCACAGCTGGGAAAACAAGGTCCATCATCTGCAGCTATACAGGACGAGCAGGGTGGTTCGGCTGGAGGAGGGTTGCAAAGGAGATGTGTGTACGCGAAGTAGAGGGAGGTCAGCAGGGAGGCAAAGAGGCGTCAGCAGGGAGGCAAAGAGACGTCAGCAGCATCTGAGGTCTATGAGTTGCCCTCACATTGTTGTTGTGCACCATGGTTTCACTTCAGCTCACATGTTTAATGCTGTGTTGCCTACTGTTTAAGAGCATCAGAAAACATATGATCACAGACAAAAAAGGTTTGCAATTGCACAGATGTGCTAGGAGAAAGCTTAATGCTTCATATGGACTGAATTACACAGGTCTCTTTAAATAAAGGGTATTTACTACTGGCTGCAGTATCAAAGAAACAAGTTCAAACTGGCTAAATGAACTCATTTCAGACGCATCCAAAACATGATCTATAGAGCAACGATCAGAACATGAATCCTAGGAAACATGTCAAAGGAAGGATGCTGTTGATTCAGGGAAAGTCACTTCCTGATTCATAGTACCTCAACATGCACCCCTATCTGTTAACACTGACATTCAAACCCCTCCCTTAGACTACATACCATATCTGTCTCTTGCCCATCTGCCGTCAGTCCCATGTGGAGAGGGTCCTGCAGCCAAACGCAGCCCAGCACGCATGTTAACACAATCCACATGTCTACAGCATGTCCTCACTCACTGCAGCTGTGCTCAAGTCAAGAAGAGTCCAGAGCCCAGATGCAGTCCGCCGGTCCTGTCAGAGCAGGAGCTGCAGGCGTTTCCCCTCCTCCAGATGTCCCTCACGGACACACCCAGGACTCTGCTGTCACACACACTGCACTACATGCTGCCATACCCCAAACAGTTCCCTCAGCCCTGAGGGCGCATGGACGCTTATCTCCTCTACAAACTGTAGGAAAGACGCAGCTGCTGTCACATCAAAGCTTCGGGGCATACTGTTCATTTTAAAACATCTTTCCATGTATGTTCAAATCACTTCATCCATAACCAGGGGCAGATCTACAGGGGGGCAAGGGGGAGGGCTAGCCGGCCCCCCAACTGTAGAGCCTTCTTAAAACCATATTTGTAAAAACAAACCACCACTATGTCCACAAGCTTCTCAAGCGAATAAGTGTAAATGTAATTTAAGGCCCCTGTCCCACATACACTTAGCTACGGCCCTGCAACAAACGTGCAAAGCAGCATTCACAGTCTGGCTCACACACAGCGAGTCTTCTGTGGTGGCCCTGCATCCTGGCAAAGAGTGGAGAGACTGAGCTGCCCCTGAGCATCTGAAGGTGAAGATTAAACCCACCAAGTTTGACTTAAAGTCACATTTGTTATGATGTTAAGGGCGATTCACGAACAATAGCGTGTCCAATAATACACCACAAGTGAAATTGCTTGCTCATGATTTTTAAGTTTTTAAGAGTGTTTTGCCCTTTGATTTGTTTTGATTTGAGTAAAGACAAGATCTGCTTGATACAAAATATTAAAAACGTGCATGTTTGAATCCAAAACGTTTACACAGAGTCACCACGTTACACATGCACAGTGAGAGTGAGTGGGAGGTCATTTTTATTTGATCGGCTAAGCCAATGGTTCTCAAACTGTGGTACTTGAACATTACGAACATTAATTACTAAATAAATATTAGCAATACTTAAACTTTTAAGATCCATGAAATATAATTTAAAACACGTTTTGCATTTCCTGTCTCCTACCTAACCACGTTCATGAACCACGAGCTAAACAGTGAATAGACACATCAGATATTCTATCAAATTCTGAACTTTTAAAAATACCCTATTCTCCCCAATTATCAGCACCACTTGTTTCAAAATTCAAGATTACACTTACGCTCTTAGATGAAGCGATGTTTTAAAGAGAGTATGAAAAGTAGTGAAGGTCAAAAATAGATCAGTGCGAGCAGATCTTTAATCATCCGTTTTCTCTGGGCGGATTTTTCCCAACCCACATCTGAACCACTGACCTTTGGGCTTTCACCGCCACGAAAAGTAGCACGGAAAGTTGGCGGACATAACGTGAGGGTGGATAGTGGCAGCAGCACTGAGGATGCAGCTAGAAGAAGAAGAAGAAGCTGTAATGAATGAACACAGGGCCAAACCGTGATCCTCCCAGAGGGGCTGTTTGGAGCCAACACATCCTTCAGTAATGTCACGTGCACGCACACATGACGTTCTGCTGTGATGTACTGGCTGCTGTAACAAGCCTTGCTTCCACGCTGCTGATGAAATACTGCCCCTCTCATTACATATAAAGTCAGAGCTTTAGGACAAACTACAAATCAGGTCGCACTCACACTGTCCATCCGTACTGTGCCCAAACAGGTTTTACGGGTAAAGTCTAGTTCCTTTGACCAGTGTGAGTGCAACTGCACCGTGCCTAGCTGTGGCCCGCTTGCCGTCCACGGCCCGTTTGGGAGAGGTGGGATTTTGTAAAGCACGTTTGCACATGTACGAGCACGAGCGTGCGCACGAGCACGAGCGCGCGCACGAGCACGAGCGCGAGGCCTACGGCGGTTCTGAGGTAATTTCCTGTGCGTCTGTTGGGACGTAGAAAAAAGAAGGAGGGACCATGCGCGGACATTTAAAACAATGGCGGTGAAAGGTTCACGTTGGTGTGATGCGGAGGTGGAGTGTTTACTGCAGATTTGGTCGATGAAAAGATTCAAAAACAGTCGACAAGACGCACAAAAACTCCGAGGTCTATGGAAAGATTTGGAAACAAAGCCACGCATCGCCATGACGTCATCAATGCGTGTGACGTGTTACGGCGTGATGACGTATAGGCAGCAAGAAGCATTCTCCGAGGCCCAGGTAGTGTGAGTACAAACGGGCCTGGAGGGGGGGACAAGGACCCTAAAGCACGGGGCACGGGACGGAGGCACAGTGGGAGTGTGGTTCACGTTGGTGTGATGCGGAGGTGGAGTGTTTACTGCAGATTTGGTCGATGAAAAGATTAAAAAACAGTCGACAAGACGCACAAAAACTCTGAGGTGTGTCTCCACGTCCATGACATCATAAGGTCTATTTTCTAAAACTTGACAAAGTTCTGCCAGACCCACAGCAGATACTATACAACTGTTGTAAGTAAAGCTCCCTGTGATGAGTAAACAGAAGAAGAAACACAAGTGTGCTCCAACTCTCCTACCCAGAGTGCATCAGACAGCGGTGGGTTACAGGCAGGCTGATGGAGAGTACATTGGTCTCTGGCAGCATCTGGATCCCCCATCACAAAGGTCATTTGTCGCACAGTACCCTGCAGACACCAACAGGAAGAACAAGTCACAGGTAAGGTAAACCAGAGTCCCAGTCCCGCCCCCCACTGTGGACTCAATTCTTCTACAACACCATCAATTAGTACTGACCAAACACAGTCGTGGTACAGTTGTTTTGCATATATATATATATTTCCATACTTCAAACGGTGTCTCAAAGCCCTCCAGGCTGCCTCCGATCATCAGCAGGCCGTCTACAGAGATGCCCTGCCAAGGATAGGCCCAGTTCACCCTTTCCACCAGAGAACAGTCCACATAAACCTCCAGCCAGAGCTGGGAGACAGCCAGCGATACCCGGTGCCACTGGCCATCCCACAGAGAGCCCACTGTGAACCTACGTTTGATAGACGGAGGATGGATGAAGGAAGAAAGAGAAAAGGGAAATCAGTAAGTTCTGTTTAGAATGCTGTGGGTCTTATTTTGGTTCTATTCATGTACTAAACACAGTTATCTGGGAACATGGTAACATTTTGACAACAGGTGAAGACACATGAACATTCATTTGTAATTCTGTAAAGTTAAAGCTGTCTAATTCATGACTGTATCAGATCAGACTCATCACTGTGCGTTGCCTAGCTACATTCACTCATGCGGTGCACATGCGGTGGTTAATCATAGTACAGTAGAGGACTGTTTAGCTGGGGGGCACATGTACTCGTATTCTCTGTGTTGGGTGGAGATGAAGGTGAGTGAGCGTGGGCCCAGGCGGAGCTGCAGGTGGATGTGATGCTGGGAGTTTAACAGGGTCACCACACTGCTCTCCTGCTTCTGAGCGCTACGCAACTCCACCAGCACGCTGAACTCATCGGAAAACCTGGAAGAAAGACACACACACAATCAGGAAGACACACACAACAAGAAAAAACCCTGGTGATATGTATAACTGTAAACACCGAGACACAATACACAAACATCTAAAAGCTGTAAAACAAAAAATAAAGATAACTTTTATGGCTGAAATGGTTTTGTAGATTTAGGATGTGGTTAGATCAGTTAGGCTGAAATACAGTTATCAACATCATGAAAAGAGAAGTGGAGTTAACTAAGAAGAGAAAACAAAGAAATAAAACTCCGTACCATGGTCCAAACGCCTGCTGTGTGGCCATCATCAGACTGGAATAAGGGCCGATTTGGAGAGTTGGACACCTGTGAGTGTTAACTGGTGGGGACGCATTGGGGGAGTTGACCAACTGGGAGAAGTGCTGCAACAAATCCACTTTCTCTGCTGAGAAACCAAAACAACACTGTGAGATGGTAACAGTAGGTAGAGCTTCTGACAAGCTAAAGACACAAGCGTTGGTGGAAACCACAACAGAGACTAAAGAGGAGAATATTGGACTTTGACTTTTCATGTGGCCAGAAACAGGATTTTAAGTACTTTTGTCCCCTTGACCGTAGAATTTTAGGGCGAACTAACACTGTCCGTCCGTACCGTACCCAAACAGGTTTTACAGGTAAAGTCTGGTTCCTTTGACCAGTGTGAGTGCAACCGTACCACGCCTAGCTAGGCCCACTTGCCGACCACGGCCCGTTTGGGAGAGGTGGGCTTTTGTAGAGCGTGTTTGCACATGCAAGAGCACGAGCGTGCGCACACAGAGCAGACCTGTGCCATGTTTAGTCATGACTCTGGGGACACAGAGCAGACCTGTCCCAGAGGATCTGAGAGGTCTGGATGGTTCGTAGCTGAGCAAAGATCTGAAATGGATTTTGGTCCTGAACCATTAAGTGCTTTGTAAACCAACCAAATTATTTTAAAATCAAGTATTTGACAGACAGGAAGCCAGCGTAAAGATCTGAGGACTGGAGTGATCTTTACACTGACTCTTTACCTCCTACCGAAGTCTAGCTAACATTCAGTCCAGAGGTGCAGTTACTGTTCACTGTTAGGTAAAAGGAGAAACACAGATGGAAAGATGTTTTTTAAAGCGGACAGATTGACTTGATGTGTGCTGATGGAGGCAGAGGAAGCGGCATCTTGACTCCATGTGTTGAGAGAAGATGAGAGGTAAATTTGTACTTATGTCCGTCCCAGGAGCCCAGTCAAACACTTCTTTCATAGCTACAGTGCATCTGGAGCTGCCACTGGGCAACACTGCAGTGCACACACACAAATACTAGGGCTGCCCCCACCCAAGGATTGGTTGATAATCGAGCGATTAGTCGACTACATAACCATTTGGAGCCTTGTCTTATCAAAATAAAGAGAATCTGCGTGCCTGCTTTGGCCTCAAAGACTGGAGGGCTTTTAATTTGAAGGGCCAGATACAAGAAGTCGTGACTCTCACTCACTGTCAGTGTTTTTTTTTAACAGGGCAGGTCCAGGTCCCTTCGACATCGTGGTTAGACAGTTAATAATTAACAGCCAATCATTTCGGGAAAGACGTCTTAAATATGGGATCACTTAGAAAAGAACAAGGATGACCCCAAGAAGGTCACATGCAAACTTAGCAAGAAGAACTTTGTCTATCACTCGTCACGTCGGTGTCACTGAGGCAATACTTGGGGGAGGGGGGTAAATATATAAGTCAAGTATAGTCACTGGGAGTCATCCCAACAGGATCAATAAAGAGAAGTCTAAGTCTAAGTCTAACTACAAAAGGATATCTTTCAATCTCAGTGCAAGATGCAGTGCATCTTCAGTGCACTCCCCCTCTTCCTCCATCTGCAGGGCTGTGTTTCTTTCCCCGGCTGTTCCACTGTCTGTCCTTCACGCTACCCGATGAAAGCTTCTGTGAGATATTTTGTTGAGTTGTAATCTGTGCCGCTAACTTACAGTGTAATTGATAAAATAATCTGTGGAATACTTGATTACTGACATAATAGACAGCTGCAGCCCTAGATCAGAACACTTGGGTATCACACTGTAACCATGATCCGCCCATCAACACTGCATTCACTCACAATAATGACCTTTAACCTCAAAGCTCAGGCACAGGTAAAAGCATTCACTTCCACATTCCTCATTCCCTTCATGCAGTGAGATTGACCCTAAAATATTTTCTCATTTCCTCTCCCAAAAGAATAATATTGAGACGCGGAGAGGTGACCTGATGCTACAGTAACCCAACACTTCCCTGGCATCAGCCTGAAACATCAAATGTGACTTGATGTAACTTTGCAGAACAACCAATGTTACCAACCAACGTTAGCAAGAACACTTTCAACAACCTGTCACGTTCTGAATCACCTGCACATCTTGTATTACACATTTAATATATAGTATAATAAGTACAATGTGCAGGTAGTGGTTGGCATTATCAGCTTCCTGTTTAGGTTCCCCAAAGTTAGTGAGGTTAACTTAGGACAGTGATTGGGACTCACTGGAGAAACCTTGTGATGTATTCTCAAAGCAATTTCAGTCAAAAGCAACTGGATGTGGTTATTTGTCTAGGAAGACGTTTCATCATCGGCCTTGTGAGAGGTTAAATAGCTGGATCTCCACACCAGTTAGTTGGACCAGTCCCAGCCTGGTCCTGGTCCTGGTCCAGTCCCAGCCTGGTCAGATGCGTACATGAACTGATGAAGCCTCTTGGATGAGAGGTGAAACGTCTTCCTAGACAAATAACCAAGTCCAGTTGCTTTTGACTGAAATTGCTTTGGGGATATTTTGGACATTTTTGTGAAGTGACGCTCCTTGAACAGTTTTTCAGGGTCATATTTTACAGCTTGGTCCACACATTGTATGAATAAGTGTGGACAGAAAGCAACCTGTTTGTTTCTCTACAGAATACAGTAGTCTTCTGCTGATCTTAAACTTTAAATCCAAACCCTCTCCAAATGATGAGCCATTCTTTTTAATTTTACTAACCAAGTCCTCTCTGGCCGCTTGCCTCTTGTTTGTGTCTCCACGAAAGAAACCTATAACATTATTGGGCCTTTTTGGTCCAAACACCCTTGTGTCATGTGGAAGCCATGTGGAAAATCTGCGGTCAGTCTGAACCTGGTCTGCAGAGATATTTGAGCCACACACTGACAAACAGACAGGCCTCCCTTGCTTTTATAGATAGATTAGTTATTTGTTGCTACAAAAACGGGGCGAAACATCATGATTGACTCGTGATTGACTCGTGATTGATCGAGTAGGTGTATGGACAGGACTTTGATGACACAGCTCAAAACGAGCATTTTTTGAAGTGCCTTTGCCACGCTTTAAAGTAAAGTCAGTGTAATTGCGAGTTTTACAGTCAGCTGAGAGAGAAGTCCTAAACCAGATCAGGATATTCATTCTCAGACACCTCATATTCCTAAACACCAACGCTCTAACACACATTTTATGGCAGCGATTCACCAGCACTAAACACAAGCATCAGATTTTAAAAATATATATGCGTGGCCTTTTTAAAGCCTCCTTTACAGGGGTCAGCTTGTGATGCTGTCCCATCACCAAGGACCTGGTAGATCAGTGTGTTAAGATGTTTTCCAGGCTGCAGCTGCGGACAGGATTTTGTTTTATGTTGCCAACAGGTCAGCTGAGGTGCCAGGACCCCCCACTGGCTACAAGCTGCTCAGAGCCGAACAGCAGCCTACACTGCCAAGCATCAGGAGAGCCATTAGTCAAACATCAAGGCCATGGTGACATGGGAGCGAGCAGGCAGCATTAGGGCCTCCTGCTGCTATCAGCTCAGGTTTCAAAGACTGTGACTAAGGGTACGTCCACATGATCGAAACAACCTTTTATTTCTCCGTCGTTCTGAAAAGGTTTCCGTCCACACGGCCTCGAAACCAGGTAGACTGACTCCAAACGCTGAAGTACCCATGCCAGGCCTGGAGGTGGCGCTGTAACTGCCACAGAAATACACCAACAACAGAGAAGAAGGGACGGGGAGACGCTGTGGAGAATACAACAGTGTTGGGGGATATTTTGTCAGTAACGGGGTAATCTAACTAATTACTGTTTCCACCGCTACAACGCCGTTATTGTTGTTGTTACGTGAAGCCGCGGGGTTAGAAGTCAGAGGCGGGGCTGTGACGACGAGGTTTCAACGTCCAGACGACACCACTGGCTGCGTGTAGATGGTCGGACAAAACGGAAAAAAGTTGTGGCCGCTCAAAGCCCTGAGAGACGCCCGGTTGCTGATTGGATGTAGCTCTCAGCGGGATGTGACGTGTGGTCGTACAGACGCCACAACAACACGGTGAAGTAGAGTCAACACTTTTATCCAGAGGTGAAGAAGAACACAGAACAGAAAATGACCTTTACAAGAGCATCTTTGCACAGGCTTGTTAAATGAGTGAGTAATGGAGTAATAGAGTAATGGATTACTCACACGCATCCCTTCTAAAAGTGTTGAGCCTGTTTGCTCAAACATTTGCATGCAGCTAAAAACACCAACGTGTCCAAATGCAGCCTCAGAGTCTACTACATCGTTCATAAAAGGAGTAGACAAAGACATAAAAATACAACTGTTTTTTAGTGTGCATTAGGGAACATGTCTGCGTACACAGACCCCCAATTGTGGTATCTATACAAGCATATACGTCCACTCTGTCCACATTGACCTTCAGTCTTGTTCTCAACATGAGGACACAGAGGAGGGAACTGTCCCTGAACCTGTCACACTGTCATTGACCCACCGTAAAGTCCAATAACGTGCCTTTCACCCCAGCAAAGGGATTACACCAGAGCTACATTATGTGAGCTATACCCTTCTAGAGATGGTGACAATCTCTCTTCCCCCTGACACAGTAGGTTACGATGTCAGAGGTCATACATGGGCCGGGCTCACCTGCATCATGTGACATTTTGTTTTCTTTGTTTGCATACTTGGCACTTCTGCCCACCTCTAGCGGCATCTGAGTCTGATTAACGTGTTGGTGTTTCCTGAGGAGCGGTTGGTGCCAAGGCTCAGTCATCTGGTATTATTAAGCACAAGAGGTCTCTGTAAACCTAAAGCCCCGTTCAGAACCTCAGTTCAGCCTTCTGTGTTTCTTGGATGTCTCTGAACCTCGGGCCCGTCAGCCGTAACTGAAAAGATACAACAGCTTTTAGTCAAGCGTCTCCCGCCTTGTGTTTAGAGAGCCGAGTCACTGGCGTCAGGATGGAGACCAAAAACAAAGTGACAGTGATAGAATTCAAGTCAGGTCAGGAGGGTTAAAATTAAGACTGCGCAAAAACAAAAAAGTTCTGGCCGACAGGGTCAGCTTCAATTAAAGCTGGGAGCTCAAGTCTCTCTACAGACAAAAGCTACTTTTTTCAATTGTTGATGTGATCGACAACGTCTAACACTTCAGATCAATGTCACACAAAATCGGTCTCCTTTTCTTTTCTTTATGTTTCCTCAACGCTTCATACTCATATCTCCCTCCTTTCTTTCGTTGTTCTAGGGCTGAGCAGTATGGCCAAAATCTATAACAATATCCCCGTGTTCTCAGCATTTTCTATTGAAATTCAATAAATAAATATGCAATAACCACATGGTTATGGTCGCAATCAAACTGTCCATCCGTACAGTGCCAAAATAGGTTTCACGGCTAAAGTCTAGTTCGTTTGACCAGTGTGAGTGCAACAGTACCGCACCTAGCTGTGTGTACGAGCACGAGCACGTGTACGAGCACGAGGCCTACGGCGGTTCTGAGGTCATTTCCTGTGCGCCTGTTGGGACATAGAAAAAAGAAGGAGGGACCATGCGCGGACATTTCAAACAATGGTGGTGAAAGGTTCACGTTGGTGTGATGCGGAGGTGGAGGGTTTACTGCAGATTTGGTCGATGAAAAGATTCAAAAACAGTCGACAAGACGCACAAAAACTCTGAGGTCTACGGAAAGATTTGGAAACAAAGCCATGCATCGCCATGACGTCATCAATACGTGTGAAGTGTTACGGCGTGATGACGTATAGGCAGCAAGAAGCATTCTCCGAAACAGAAAGGGTAAGTATTGGACAATGGTTCTTGTCCTGAGGGTGCCACGGGTGTTATTAGATGATTGTGAAGCCACCACGGATGAGGCCACACCTGAGCCGACGAGCACACCACATTCAGGTAACAATATCAGCTTTGCTTGCTTGCTGGACGCCCCAGGCCGGTGTTATGGCGAGGCTATCACGAACATAACGGGATAAAATGAATTGCATGGGGGGCATGGGAGTTCCACTTGTAGAGTGCAGCATCCCCCTAATATAATTGTAGGGGAAACACTGCAGTCACCGTTAGCCGTTAGCGTTAGCCGTTCCAGCTAAGTGCAGATGAAAGTGATGTTAGCGATCAAGGAGCAGCGTAGCCATGTGGGCGAGCGTTTGAATGGCGTTCCTCTCCTTTCTCTCAGTCCATGGAGTGAATGCTCGGCCTATAGTGACTCTGGTTTTTGCCCGTCTCCGCTCACTCAGCTGCTGGGACAAATAAAGACTTCACCCAGTGCCAGCCTACAGTAGCTGCACAACAGACAACTCTGGCTGGTACAATCTAAATAGAACCCATTGTCAAACCCGTCAAACTTGTTGTCTTAATATATTCTTTTATGTAAAGGCGACACTTTCATTCTGTACCCCTTAAAACGCCCCATGGGTCTTTTATTTTGAAAAGAATATAGCTTTTAATAAACTACATATTCAACCTTTAAGCATCTTGTGCTTTATCACGTAATATTGTATCCTTACACAAAGTACTTTCATCCATAAATTCTGTCTAAACCAGGATAAATGCAGTGCAGTTTTCCCTTTAAGAGTCTCTTTTTAGCATTTAGCACTTTTTATTTGTTATGCTGATTTGTCCAAACACACAATCAGCCGGCAGAAGAACACAGAGCTGCTCCCTCCACTCACGGCTAAGCTATGAAAGGAGAGTGACAGTAATTAGCCTCCTGGTCGTCAACGCTCGGTGCAAACCTGGACGGGTGCCATGACTGTCTGTCAGTGAGCCGGACGGCAGCCGCTTTGATGTGACATGAGAGAACAGTCGGCGCACAGATCACAGTGTGCTGTTCAAACATTACATCAGATGCATCAGAGCTGATAACGCCGCACTGTCGCTCACACGTCCAAAGGAGGAATTCCCTCTGTTCCCACTATTTAATCTTAAATAAGCTGCACTCTTATCCAACTGTATACAGTAGGACCATAGTGCTAAACGTGCTACTGGACAGTGCACCGACCTAGTACCAAGAACAAAGGTGCATTTAGCATCAGAAGACAAAAGCATTTCTTGCAGCAAATTTCTTTCCTTCGGTTTCTTTCCATCGTTTCTTATGTTTTGGCGACATTTAGGACCACGGGTCGCTGAATAAGGCCTATAATACCTTCACCAACGGGAAAATGACATCTGTCCCATTAACATAACAGAGACAGAGAATGCTATGAGTTCATCTCATTCTTCTTTACTCACAAGAAGACGAACTGTGACCTGGAAGGAGCGACGCTGGACCCAATCACACCTCACATTGGACATTGGACACACTGTACATTCATAGTAATTGTAACTGTGCGGCTGTGGCTCAGTTGAAGAGTGGGTCGTCCTCCATTTGAGAGATCGGCGGTTCCCAGCTGCCCCGGTCCACATGTCGAAGTGACTTTGGGCAAGACACTGAACCCCGAATCGCTTCCTGTGCTGCGCATGGGTGTGTGAATGTGGTGTGAATGGTTAGATTAGATGGTCTGTAGATGTCCACTGCCATCAGTGTGAATGTGACAAGTAGTGTGAAAGCGCCTTGAGTACTCAGAAGACTAGAAAGTCCATTTACTAAAATGTCACTTGCAGCTGATTTTACCCCTGAAAAAACACAGTAATAAACGCAGCTGTCGATCAGTGTGAGCCAGAAGAGACACAACAGTGAAAAGCTACAGTAAACTGCATATTTTGGACTGACGGCACCTTTCTGGACACAGCCGGCCGAAAGCAGAAGTGTCTGCAGCTCTTCCATGCCTTGACACGTTGTGTGATTCTACCCTAAAAAAAAAATCTGAACTTCGGTGAAAACAGCCGACCTGGCCTCCATTGAAATGCTGTGCAGCAGGGCCTCACTCACTAGGGTCAACACTGATGTGGGTTCATGAAGATGCTCCTGCCGTTACCCTTGACCGAAGTTCACCCTAGACTGCCCTGTATGAAGGCCCTGGTTCAGATTTTCTGGCTCATTAGAGCATTATTCAGGCACAGTTATGTGATCAATAACAGGAGGTCGGTGGGCTGAGTGTACCAGACAACGCCGCCTCAGAGGGGCCCCTTTCATTTGTAATACACCAAGTCAAGCCTGTAAAAATAACCCAATCAACAAGTTATCACAGACTACGTGATAGAAGTTTAGACTTTATGAGCTAAATTTGCCAACAGCAATCCATTTCTGCATGTGGAACTTGGTTTGCATATGTTTGGCTTCCTTTTTATTTATTTGGTGCAATAATTTGTGTGTGTATTTTTGTTTTCTAAAGTTAAATCAACAAAAATAAATAGTGATTTGCAAATATGTAGAACTCTAGGTTGTTATTGTGTATTTTAATTTCACATAAAAACAATAGATGTCACAAATAATACATGTCATCTCATATTTAAGGACCCATTTCTACACGTGAAACATATTTGTGCATGGCTTCCTGTGAGTTCGTGAGAAACGTAACATTTGTGGCTTCCTTTTTTATTCATTTGTATAATTTTGTCCAACTTTTACCACAAAAATGTGAGGTTCAATCATTTGTGTGTGTGTATTTTTGTCTTGTTAAGTTAAATCGACAAAAATAAATAGTATGTAGAATATGTAGAACTCTAGGCTGTTAATGTGTATTTTAATTTCACATAAAAACAATAGATGTCACAAATAAATACATGTAAACACATATTTACGGACCTATTTCTACACGTGAAACATATTTGTGCATGGCTTCCTGTGAGTTCGTGAGAAACGTAACATTTGTGGCTTCCTTTTTTATTCATTTGTATAATTTTGTCTAACTTTTACCACAAAAATGTGAGGTTCAATCATTTGTGTGTGTGTATTTTTGTCTTGTTAAGTTAAATCGACAAAAATAAATAGTATGTAGAATATGTAGAACTCTAGGCTGTTAATGTGTATTTTAATTTCACATAAAAACAATAGATGTCACAAATAAATACATGTAAACACATATTTACGGACCTATTTCTACACGTGAAACATATTTGTGCATGGCTTCCTGTGAGTTTGTGAGAAACGTAACATTTGTGGCTTCCTTTTTATTTATTTGCATAATTTTGTCCAACTTTTAATTTAATTGAATAATTTGTGTGTGTGTATTTTTGTTTTGTGAAGTTAAATCGACAAAAAATAATAGTATGTAGAATATGTAGACCTCAGGGCTGTTAATGTGTATTTTAATTTCACATAAAAACAATAGATGTCACAAATAAATACATGTAAACTCATGTTTACGGATCCATTTCTACATGTGAAACATATTTGTGCATCGCTTCCTGTGAGTTCCTGTGAGCCACATGCATTTGTGACATAATATTAACCAATTCCTGCCCCGGGGATGAGTATAATTTCATTTTAATATTGAAATAAATTGCTTTTACAGATCATTTTGTCCATAAAAAGCTTCCATAGATACAAAAGCAGGTGTTAAAGTGCTGCAACAGCGGCTCTCAGTGGAGGGAGCTGGTACTGCAACTTTAATATTACACTTTGCAAATGCTTTATTTATATTTATAAAACATTTCAGGGAAATATCAAAGAATTCAAAGAGTTTAGATAGAAAATGGAAACAGTTGAGATTCACCTGCATCAGAAATGAATGGTGTGACCTGTAAGCTAGTTTTAGCTAACATGACTTTCCCCAACAACCATTTTAAAGGGAATTTCGGAGCTTTTTACACTAAATATAAGTGTATTACGGACTTCACAGTGCTAACGTAAGTCCTATTGTATCTGTCATACCTAAGTGCCACTCTTGAGTGTTTAAAAACCATCATATTTGTTGTTATAACGGTGTAACCTGTCTTACCTGTCCGCTGCAAACCCCACTTTTCTCCGGGTAACGACACCACGTCCGCGGCCAGTCCCAGTAACGTCACCGTTGTGTCGAAATAAACCAATAAAAAGTGTATTTTACACATTGAAAACATGGCCTCGTTATTGTTTCCTGTCCTTAAGACGAAAACATACTTTTAAATAAAGAAAACTACTTTTAAAAAAGCCTCTTTGAGGTTTGTTTTAAAGTAAACGGCTCATTCTCGACCGTTACATCTCCATCACAAGGTGTTCGAGTGAGCAAATCACGTTCTCGTTCCCGGACCTGGAGGCTGCTACAGTCAAGCTAACGAGACTTCAGAGGGAGGGAGACTTCCGCTCAAAAGCTTCACAATAAAAGCTGGCTCAGGCACTTCCGGTTACAACCGTCACTCAGCGCAGGAAATACAGAAAAATACAAAACAGAATCGTAGTGAAAACTGCGATATTTTTCAGTACGCAGACAAAAATGAGCAATTTATACACGACACACACCGACGAACAAAAGTATTAAAGGCTCAGTAGCACAGACTGTATAAAAATAGATGTAGCCTCTCCGTCCTGGTCCGCTCTCCCAACTTGATCCAATCGTCCTCGCCTACGGGAGTCGCCATCTTGTCTTTAACTCTGCCTCATTTCCTCTGACCAAAAAAGGGCATGTATGTGACGTTGGGGGGAGGGAGATACATCCATCTTGCTGACGTTTACTGGATTAGCAGCATTAGCTCCACCGCCCTTGAGCTAGGCTAGCAGAACACGCTACTAGATAAAAGGATGTGGGAGTCAATGTTAAGATTATTTTCTGGGACCGGGAGCCATTTAAAAAAAAAATTCTAACAGGACAGGATTTTTTAGGGGGTTGAGACACACGGTACTCTGTGTCACTAGCAGAGATTACACGAGCTCCGCGAGTGAAGTGCAGGCAGCATTTATGATCTATGATTTAAACTGATATTCACGTCCCCCATGACAACTCGTGTAAGTTATGGCACCATTTCTGGCCCAGACTGGAACCAGCATTTCCCACGGTACATTTGTCCAGCCCGGAGAATCATAAAAGGCAAATAAACCAATCTGGGAAAAAAATACCTCATCAGACATTTAGGAAAATCATGCCACGATTTGCCCAGCTAACGGCAGCACAGTGGTGTGGTGGTTAGCACTGGTTTGAATCCCGGCTGGGGGCCTTCTGTGTGGAGTTTGCATGTTGTCCCCGTGTGTGCGTGGGTTTTCTCCGGGTTCTCCGGTTTCCTCCCACAGTCCAAAGACGTGCAGGTTGTTCGGTTCATTGATGACTCTAAATCACCCGTAGGTGTGAATGGTTGTCTGTCTCTGTTCGTCTCTATGTGTCCTGTGATAGACTGGCGTCCTGTCCAGGGTGGACCCCGCCTCACGCCCGATGTCAGCTGTTTGACCCTGATAGGGACAAACGGTTGAAGATGATTTCCTCAGCTTTTCCAAAAATATCTTAGATTTGCACAGCGGAGTAAAGATCCTCCTCACACACACCCGGCAGAATAAATGCAGACAGCTGCTTCCCACACACTCAAAGCATTCAACCAATCAGAGGCGGTTTCATTTCATTCATTTTTTATTTCAAGGAACTTTGCTTCATACAAAATGTTGAATGTAGAAACAACTGCAGAATTCAAAGTCTGGCCGTGAAACAATAAAATCAGGCAAACCAACATCTCACGGAATCCCAAGAACAGAGGAATGTTCCGGCGCTGCGGCGCGGCGCGGGGCGGGGCGGACCATGTTAAATACTGTTTTAAATAGAAATGTGTCTTTTTTCAACAGACCCCCACGATCGTTTATATCAAATATTAAAAATCAACATCAAAATAACACGTGGTATCTAAAAGTACTAAGTTCTCTACATGCACATACATCGTCAGAACATGCAAACATTTGTATTTTCCCAGGACAGAAGCCACATCTACTCTGCCCATGGGACGCAGACAGAGAGAAAGTGGATCGCTCTGTACGTTTGGTGTCCGATTGGTCCGGACTGGGCCCGGGTGCGCTCCTTCGACTCCACAAAGAGCCCGCGGTGACAGCTAAACGGATGATTTGTGTGACAAAACCCTCAAAATAATGACGTGTCTGCAGAAAAATGTGTCCTGTCCTTGAGGGAAAGAATCCCTTAGATCATAAAAACCCTTTTATCGTGACCCGGCAGGACACACGCCCCGGGGTTTCCCTTTGATATTGTCCAAGTGGGTACATGTTATGCATGCAAATATATGTATAAACTCACTGTCGCCCTAAATATCCTGTTTCCTGTTTACACTTTGTGCCTTTTTTGTTTGCCTGTTTTTGTTTTTTCGTCGTCGTCTTCGCGTTTTCTATAAAACATTTGGTCACGATCGTCCGCCGAAGCCTGAATCTGAAGAGAGCGGCGCGTAAAGCTACGGGATGGATGGAGGAATGGATTTGTCGTGTTGCATAGCCCTGCTCTCGCCGTCAGCTCGTGTCCGACCCCCGTAGTGTGCGTCGCCGCGTCGATAACAAGTCTTTCTACAGTCTTTCTACTACACACCGAGGGGACGATGTCTCTAAGATACCCTCCACAAACCTTACAACCAATCAGCTGCTGCGAAGCTTCAAACCTGTCCCTCGTGTTGCATAGCCCTGATCTCGCCGTCAGCTCGTGTCCTGCTCTGGCCGTCAGCTCGTGTCCGGCCCCTTTAGTGTGCGTCGCCGCGTCTATAACCAGTCTTTCTCCTACTACACACCGAGGTGAGGATGTCTTTAAAGATACCTTAGAGCCAATCAGCTGCTGCGGAGCTGCACATCTGTCCCTCATGTTGCATAGCCCTGCCCTCGCCGTCAGCTCGTGTCCTGCCCCTGTAGTGTGCGCGCCGTGTCTAAAACAAGTCTTTCTCCTACTACACACGAGGCGAGGATGTCTCTGTGATACCCTCCACAAACCTTACAACCAATCAGCTGCTGCAAAGCTTCGAACCTGTCCCTCGTGTTGCATCGCCATGTTCTCGCCGCCAGCTCGTGTCCGACCGACGTAGTGCGCGTCACTGCATCTATAACTACACACGAGGCGAGGATGTCTTTAAAGATACCTTAGAGCCAATCAGCTGCTGCGGAGCTTCGAACCTGTCCCTCGTGTTGCATAGCCCTGCCCTCGCCGTCAGCTCGTGTCCTGCCCCTGAAGTGTGCGTCGCTGCGTCTATAACAAGTCTTTCTCCTACTACACACTGAGGCGAGGATGTCTTTAAAGATACCTTACAGCCAATCAGCTGCTGCGGAGCTTCGAACCTGTCCCTCGTGTTGCATAGCCCTGCTCTGGCCGTCAGCTCGTGTCCGACCGACGTAGTGCGCGTCACTGCATCTATAACAAGTCTTTCTCCTACTACACACCGAGGTGAGGATGTCTCTATGATACCCTCCACAAACCTTACAGCCAGTCAGCTGCTGCGGAGCTTCAAACCTGTCCCTCGTGTTGCAGACTGCTGTGACGTAAAAGCACAGCAATAGATCCACGTCTCTAAAGACGCTCTTACGTCCATGCCAGGCGTGTTCATCAGGCGAGTTGCATATAACAGTGATTGTTCTGTGTAAATCGTCCGATCTCTCCGGTTCAGTACAGTTTCAGGCATCAGCAGCAGACAGTGCTTCAGAGCTCTGTGACTGATGGATGTTGAGAAGACGTGAGTCTAGAAATCTGACAGCTGGAGAATATCAAGAATCAAATATCAAATAGGAAGCAGAGACGAGTGAGGCAGCAGGTCAGGGTTTGGCCCCTAGGACCCTCCGGGACTATCAGATCCACTCCTGACCTTTGCTACTAATCAACCTGTGCTATCTGTCACACCTCAGGTTGTTTCGGTGATCTGTGTCGTCATTTATCTTCATCGTCTTAGTGTTGATCTCTATTTAAACAGCTGAACCCGCTGGACCTGATTCCCTCAACCTGCCTCACCTCTTCCTTCCACAGTCGCCCGTTCAGGTTCTACATCAGTTTCCTACATTTCCCAGAATATGTTTTAACCACTCGCAGGAAAAAGGCATCACCTTCTTTCTTTCCATCATATGAACTGTGTCCAAAGTCCTTACGACATACTAAAGCTTTACTAAGGAGCCATCACTGCGGTGGCTTCCCCCTCCAGTACGCACGCGCTTGAATGGGAGCTGTCATTAGAAGTGAACCTTTTCTACTTGTACCTGGACTTTTTATGCAGCGTTACTTCGACAACGATGAACTGAACTGTGACGGCACAGTAGGAAATATCTGTGTGACATTACAACACTCATTTTTATCCATGAGTATGAAAAAACACACACATGGATCCAGAAATGTAAAATACATCCACAACAGCTGATGCTCACCAGTGCTACTTTTGATTACACACGCACACACGCACACACACACACACACAGCATGACTCAAATAACCAGGTCGGATTCAGACCAGATCCCCCTTTTGCTACTCTGGGTCAAAATCACAGTGCGCACTCTTTAACCCCTTCAGACTGCAGCTGACCAACACACACACACACACACACACACACACTCTGCAGTCCAAGCAGCGCAGCAGCACTGCAGGACTCGCACAGTGACGTCCTGACCAAGAAAACAGGTCTACCATCTAAACATGCACGACGCGTTACCGACAGTAATGTAACTGAATTCATATACGTACGCAGTTCTCATAGTTATGCTCACATAGTGTTCGATTCTCACTCCTTCACCCATTAACACGACTTTATGGTTTATCATAAGGTCGTTTCTCTGTTCTCGTCTCTTGAGCGTACTGTAGGTAGAGTCCTCTGCGTGCGGATAAGGCTTTCTGCACGACACGTTTTCCTGCAGAGCTACATACGGGCTGAACCAAACATGGACTCGAGTGTGGGTGCATTAGAAAACAGCTGACGTTGCATCTTTTTTTCTACAGTGTATCTAAAAGGATAGGCACTTTGTCTTCAAACATCACGAAGAAGTCGGTAAGAAACGTTAGACCTGAAACGATGGCAAACGACGGGAAGCGGTTCACAGGTCGTATAAAAAATGCACACAATGAGAAGAGAACACTTACAAGGACCTTTTTTTTTTATATATAGAAAAGAAATCGGTCGGTCGGGGACGCGTCCTTACCATGCATCGGTTCTGTCTCGAAGTTCGCGAGTAACATTGAGCGGACGGGGAATGTTGTAAAGGATTAGGCAACGTCATGGAATGGTAGAGTCCTAAACTAAAGATCCACACAGCTGTTTGTACGGTGCCGTGTCTTTGAGGTTCCCCAACATTTTAAACCATCATCATTTCATTAACCCGCGTTCTCTGTCTGTGTCCGTGACTTGCAGTGTCATCACTTTCTGCTGAAACGGCCATGATCACTCTGAAACGCTCGTCAGGATCAATACGTGCAGCTTTAAAACCACCTGTTCTGCAGTGTGTTGTGCTCTTGGCTGTAATAATAATAATAATAATAATAATATGGAAGAAGGTGAGATGTTAACGAGCGGAGAGACACCTCATCTTGAGTGTGGTAGTGTCTTAAGCTGTATTGATATTATGAAAAAGGAGATTTTGCATGTGCCTCTTCTGTATGTTGGCTGCTGTTTGGGTCGGTAGTGATCGGACTGCAGCGATGTGCTCACTGTAGCATGTAAGATCTTTCACCTGGTAAACGCAACATGTCATGATTGGTTGTGAAACTTGCAAATAGTTAGAATCTAAGGGCGCATAAAACATACGAGGATCACTCTACTTGATGCCAATGAGGCGCACTCACACTGTCCATCCGTACCGTGCCCAAACACGTTCCACGGCTAAAGTCTGGTTCCTTTGACCAGTGTGAGTGCAACCGTACCGCGCCTAGGAGGGTACCTACTGGACTTACATCCTCAGGCTACATCCACACTACTGCATTTCCATCTAAAAGCTCATATCTATCTACTCCGGCGTTTCTGAGCGCTGTCCGAGACGTCTTAGTTTGAAAACTCCAGGGTTGTGTGAACACTTGTGTGGACGGAGATGGTTTTTGTTTGGAAACGCCGTTTTAGAATGAAATGTAGTCGTGAGGATGGAGCATCAGGTGTCGGACACAACGTAATAATGTGATGTTGTTTCAGGGTCAGTATGGTGGTGTCAGCAAAACACTGAAGTCAGAGCAAATCAAGGACAGCGACTGTAGCGCGTGGTAGTGACGGGCGATCTACCCTTCTGTTTCCAAATGCTACGTGCCCTTTGATAAAGATTTCTATTACCCACCTCTAACCTTCTCCCTGTTTAGATGTTGTGCCTAACCTTTGCTCTCCGCGTTAGGATTCAAATACAGCATTAAACACACATTGACAATGTAAACTAAAGCTTTCAAAGAAGATGATAAAACTCATCACAATTCCTCAAAATGCATCGAAAAGGTTGGTTTAAAGCCATGCTAGCACCATTCCTCCTCCTCTGCCTCCTGGAAATACCTGGGTGCCCTGACGCCAGAGCCTGGGCTGGTGCTGCCCCCAAAGCTGAAGTGGTACCCGTTGGGTACCCCGAGGTTCTGCTGCGGAGCAGGAAGCAGGGCTCCCATCATGCGAGGCAGTGCGGTCCGAGGTGAGCGTCCGGCACAGGGGCTGGGCGACAGTGACACCGCATCCTGAAAGACGTCCAGCTGGTCCCGCAGGCTGCCATAGAGGCTGCCCGGGGCCTCGCCGTGGCCCTGGCCCAGGAAGGGCTCAGAGCTGATACGAGTAACGGGGCAGGGGAAGTAGTGGGAGCCGCTGTGCCGCAGGGCGTTGTGCTCCGACAGGCCACGGCTCAGCCGACCGGGACTTAGAGAGGCCTGGCTGGACACAAAATGCACGGGGGATGAGTTGGCAGTCTTGTAGGCCACCCCGGGCCGCGGGGTGAGGGGGGTCTGGGGGAGCTGCCGACGTCCACGGCTTGGCGTGCTAGAACTGGAGCTCAGCGCCACTGGGCTGCCTTTAACCCAACCACTGCCCTGGATGAAAATTGGACAAGCAATTTGAAACGATAGAATGATGAGGAAATTATGTAAGAGAGGGAAAGAAAAGGGAAGGAAACAGGGACAGGGCCGCCAGGAGGAGAGCAAGGAAAGACACCCAAATGTGACATGTGATGACAGGAGAGAGGACAAATAAGGGAGAGGAAGCAGACAGAGGAGACAGAGGGAAAGAACAAGCACCGATGACGACAGAGAGACGAGATGGATGGAAAATGATGGAAAAAGAGAAAGTGGGAAAAGAAGTGACAGGCCATGAGAGGCTGCACTAAAGGCACACAGAGAGACAGTAGCAGTCAGAGCATGCAGAGGGGTCACAGCAATACTTCAGTCTGCATCCAGTTACACCTTCACACTCTTTTCCTCCTTTACTGTGATCCTCACATGCAACACGCTGTCGTCCATGCTGCTCTAAGAGTGCTTCATCATCTTTCATATATATATATACTATTATGAGTTTCAGTGGTTCTTGATCTAAATGGATAGGAATGACATTCTGAGGGACACGCTCCAGTGAACGCTACCAGATGCACCTGAAGCTCATTAAAACCCTTCTGAGATCCCCTTCACCTGGTCTAAGTCCTCGCCTGTCCCTCCCCTACATGCCCGTGTCCTCCCACCTGCTTGTTGCTGGTTTCCTGGCCCTCACTGGGGGAGGCGGCACAGCTGGCGGTGGCAGATTTGGTGTGGCAGTGTTCCCTGCTGCAGTAGCGGTCGCAGGAGTAGTAGCGCTGCTTGTCCGCCGAGGAGTGGTGCTTCCTGTCGTGGGAGCGTCCGCGCTCATGGCCTCGCTCTTTTGAGGCAGCTGGGTCAGACTCTGGCTCTCCTGGTGCACCTGTGGAGGAGCATGATACTGCCAATCTCAAGATCTTAAGCAGAGCAGAAATGTCCTGCTTTGCCCCGGAAAGTGCTGACTCACCAGCAGTGCTGGGTGGTAATCCACCCAGAGGCGTGTCCAAAGACCGCTGCCTCTTCTCTCTGTCTCTATCTCGGTCCCTGTCTCTGCGATGGTGGCAGCGGTGGTGGTGGTGATGGTGGTGTTGTTGTTGTTGTCTGTCCTGGCTGGGTTTCTCCAGGGTGTAGTCCCTCAGGTTGACCTCCTGGGGTCGCTGTGGGGCCACAGTGGAGGCTGAGCGCTTCATCGGGCTGGCGTCAGGGACAGACTGAGGGAGAGAGGGGAAGAGGCTCACTGAGAGTCTGACACGAGCTTTTCATCCAACAAACAAGTCATTCACATAGTTCTAGCTTCATATTATGACCACACTGGATTTGTTCACATAAAGCCCTGTCAGTCGAAAAACACTAAGAGGGGCTTTAAATTGTGGCGCCGCACACAAATAAGAGTTATATGGTGATATTAACCCATGAGACCGTGTGACCATCTGACATTTCCATCTCGCATTACAACGTTTTTGGACTATGGCACTGGCAGTGTGGGTTTAACAGTTCGCCCGGCTGGACCAGGTAAATTCGCACAAACCCTAAACATGTCAAACCATAAACAAGTGTGTGTTGTGTTGTGTTGTGTGACGGCGTGTACGTACAGCGAGATGGATCCCAGGAGAGTGGCGTGAGTGGCTCCGCTGTGATGCAGGAGAGAGAGAGAGGCCGGACAAATGAAAAGAAAGAACAGCAGAAGAGCAGCAGATTTGAATTTTGACTAACAGCCACAGCAGCTAGTTATGCTGTTAGTGCGTCACACGCTGCAGTGATCTGATTGGTTGATTTGGCCCGTATATTGGTGATAGACGGATGGTTTAACCAATCAGCCACCAGGATTTTCGCCCCTTCCCAAGATTTCCAAAGGGAGTTCCCAGATGGATCTGCTGAGACCATGAGAATCAATCCATCTGGAGGAGTCAGGTTAGTGAAAATCCTGGTTTCTGATTGGATAAACCATCTGTCTATCACCAACATACGGGCCAAACCAACCAATCAGATGAGTGAAGCGTGTGACGTGCTAACAGCGTGGAGGCAAAGCTCAGAAAGGAAACAACATGTGGGTAAAGGAGATTTTCCCTTTGTGTTTAACGTGAATTTACGGATCAAAGGCCCAATTTCAGGAGCCCGGTCCATATTCAACAGAAGGATCCAGAGAACAAAGAGTTAGTGAGCGGCTTGCTCCATAGCTGCTCATCTCAGGCCACATTAACCAGCTCTAACTGGGGGATCCTGAGGCGTTCCCAGGCCAGTGTGGAGATCTAATCTCTCCACCTGGTCCTGGGTCTTCCCCGAGGCCTCCTCCCAGCTGGACGTGCCTGGAACACCTCCCTAGGGAGGCGCCCAGTGTTCATCCTTACCAGATGATCCTGAACCACCTCAACTGGCTCCTTTCAACGCAAAGGAGCAGCGGCTCTACTCCGAGTTCCTCACGGATGCTGAACTTCTCCCCCTCTCTCTAAGGGAGACTCCAGACCCCCTCCTGAGGAAACACATTTCAGCCGCTTGTACCCGCGACCTGGTTCATTCGGTCGTGACGGTCTCACAAGACTATGGATCTTAATTTCATCAGCTGCCAATAAGACCACAGTAAATGATGCACTGCAGGATGTAAAGGAGACATATTTCTGTGTATCTCTGCACAGCACTCACTCCTCTGCTTCTTTCAGCACGTCCTGGAGTCTCTGAGGACACGTCAGCCTTAATTCCTTCTGTCCTTGCCTGCTTATCTGGACTTAAACTGTATTAAAAGGTGCTAAAACTGCAAAATTTGGATCAAATGTCCTGCATCAGCTGGGTTAAAGGAACCGAGTGTGGGCTTACATGTCACCGCAGCACAGAGAAGGATCTTAAAGAGGTTATAACAGATGTAATTTCCCCATCTCGGCAAACCTGAGCTCAAATTAAGCAAAAAAAAAAAAGCAATCTAGCAAGAGTGGAAGCTAAACGGCTGTGGCTGAAGCCGGAGCCCCAGAGTTCAGATTGCACGGTGCAGATCCCATCATGCTCCAGCAAGAGGACATTTCCAGAAGGCCCGTGTTAATCGAATTGGCCAGAGGATTTGCTGCCCTCTGTTCCAAAAGGTGAGAAAAATAAGAGCTTCTGACCTCGATCCTGACGTCGTTTTATTACCCCCCCCCCCCCCCCCCCCCACCACCACCACCTCAGATTCTCTCCTGTACAGTAACACAGTTAGCCTCTTCCTCTCCCAAAGTCATTTGGAGCCACCATCATCTTTTCAGTTGGCAGCAGGAGAAAAACGATCCTTGACAAATTGTCCGGCAGCTCGCCAGCATCTAATCGGATCAGTCCTCTGCAGCGAGAGGAGGGTCAACAGCCGCTCTTCCAACTGGGCTGTGAAAGGAACGAAACCTGAACGCATGAATCGATCAACATCACTCAGGAAATAAGGGGCTTATCGTATTAGTCATTTAGAGCTTTTCCACCTTAACTGGATAAATAGTTTGAGCTTTTCTATCGGAAAAGAAACATGAGCAGGAGCCGGGACGAGGCTCAGCAGACGCTGTCCAGGGCAGCCGGTTATCTCATCTCATCTCATCTCATCTTCAGCCTCTTATCCGGGGTCAGGTCGCGGGGGCAGCAGCTTTAGCAGGGGACCCCAAACTTCCCTTTCCCGGGCCACATTAACCAGCTCTAACTGGGGGATCCTGAGGCGTTCCCAGGCCAGTGTGGAGATCTAATCTCTCCACCTGGTCCTGGGTCTTCCCCGAGGCCTCCTCCCAGCTGGACGTGCCTGGAACACCTCCCTAGGGAGGCGCCCAGGGTTCATCCTTACCAGATGATCCTGAACCACCTCAACTGGCTCCTTCCAACGTAAAGGAGCAGCGGCTCTACTCCGAGTTCCTCACGGATGCTGAACTTCTCCCCCTCTCTCTAAGGGAGACTCCAGACCCCCTCCTGAGGAAACACATTTCAGACGCTTGGACCTGGACCTGGTTCTTTGGGTCCTGACCCAGCTTTCATGACCACAGGTGAGGGTAGGAACCAGGACTGAGCGGTAGATCCAGAGCTTTGCCTTCCTCAGCCCAGGTAGTTTGAGTACAGACGGGCCTGGAGGGGGGGACAAGCACCCTAAAGCACGGGGCACGGTAAGGACGGACAGTGGGAGTGCGCCCTTAAAGAAGACTATATGTGAAAAACATACCCCAAAACTAATCTAATATTGACCGATGACCAAAATATGACTAAAATGATCAAGAGGTGTCACCTGCAGCTCAGCATTGAGTCGAGGCATGGAAGCAGCTCTGCCCTGGTTCTCCAGACCTGAGCCCGGGACTGGGATGGTGCTGCTGGCACTGGTCTCCATCTTCCTCATCTCCACCGACTCCTGGACACACACACAGACACACACAGACACACACACACACACACACACACAATTCTCACATGGTAAATTCAGTATAATGTACATTTCCATCGCACCAATTCTACCAGTACAACAAAAGAGTCATTTCATACACACCCCTCTGCTCTCACTCACTCTTTTTAACACTGTGACAGGAAACAGGAGAGGTTTCAAATTAAAAGCTTAGCAGGAACTGAAGAGATTATACCCTTTGTTAAGTGACACAAGCTTAACATCGATGGATCAAGTGGCAGAGGAAAGCAACTGTTAACGGTTGAATATGTAGTGTTCCTTTTCCTTAAAAAATATATATTTAATCTGAATTAATATTTAAAGTTTTGACAGGTTTGACACTGACTTCCTGTCCCTACACATAACAAACAGAAAACCCCCGGCAAACTCTTCCACAGCGTCCAATCCGCACGCTTTCTTTCCTCTTCACCTGGTGTAAATGTGAGCACAGTGGACGACCTCCAGTCCGTAATGGTGTGTTATTAATGTGTGACAGCAACAGCGCCCCCGTTTGGTGGAATACGTCAATTGATTAAGAGCTGAAAGTGAGATTCATCCAAGTAAAACTCATCCCAGGCTCTTTTTCTGCAAATGCACACATTAAAGAAGCCAGGGAGCCATTTTTTTTTCATGTAACAACTATTAGCGGAGAAATCTGGTAGAGTCGCTAACAGTGATTAGCTCGGGGCAGTACGGTGAAGGCATTCAAAGGTCTTTTTTAACCACTAATGCTGCTGAAAATAACAGCAAACCTCTGCAGCAGCATGAGAAGAGTCCCTACACACACAACAAAGCACCAATGGGCTCCTTCCTTTGGGATTGACTTTGGTAATCCACTGTAATGGACTTTACTATGAGAGGAGCTGGTACAGGGGCCAGTAGGTAAGTCTTTAAAACACCCTTTTAATAAACTCTGGCTTCACTAACTACGCTGATGATGCTTTGTTGTGTGTGTAGGGACTCTTCTCATGCTGCTGCAGAGGTTTGCTGTTATTTTCAGCAGCATTAGTGGTTAAAAAAGACCTTTGAATGCCTTCACCGTGCTGCCCCGAGCTAATAGTGTTAGCCACGTCTGGCTGTTAGCGACTCTCCTGGATTTCTCTGTTAATAGTTATTACACGAAAATTTGTCTCGGCGGCTTATTTGATGTGTGTATTTGCTGAAAAAGACCCTGGGATGATTTTACACTTCACA
Organism: Echiichthys vipera; assembly: GCF_963691815.1. NCBI lineage: Eukaryota > Metazoa > Chordata > Actinopteri > Perciformes > Trachinidae > Echiichthys > Echiichthys vipera. Next base: position 32,193,105 of record NC_139829.1, on the reverse strand, counting down.
TGACTCATGATGTGCCGTCTGCAGAGACACTTAGAATGTATTTATATCAAGTACACATGTACAACAGTGAGTAAAATACAGTTTTGTTGACACAGCACGTGTCCGTCTCCAGTACCTGAACGACCCCGGTGTCCGGTGTGTCCTCTGAGGGGCCCCTGGACACGGTTCTCTTAGTCTTAGCTCGGGGCGCTTCCTTGGGATTCTCCATCACCCAGGACGATGATGCGTTGATGATGTGGTCGTGTCCCGGCCTGTGTGTGGTAGCAGTCACAGCTCAGAGTTACAATGACACGGTGGAAATGTAGGTCAGAGGTTTACATCGTTGCTCTGCAGACGCCCAAATGATAAGATGTCATAATTCTAATTCCCAGTCATGAATGAATGCGTGTTGTAGCTGTATCCACACTGTGTCAGAGCACAATTACTGTGCAACAGTTAATTGATGACTCTAAAATTGCTCGTAGGTGTGAATGGTTGTCTGTCTCTGTTCGTCTCTATGTGTCCTGTGACAGACTGGCGTCCTGTCCAGGGTGGACCCCGCCTCACGCCCGATGTCAGCTGGGATCGGCTCCAGCCCCCCACGACCCCGACAGGGACAAGAGGCTGAAGATGAGTGAGTGAGTGAGTGAGTCATTGATTCCTTGTGTAAGTGTAGATGAGAGTAGCACGAGGCCACGCCCCCCTCTGGGTAAAACAAACTGCACAAATTGCTTCTTAATCTGTCCTGATTTTGCCTATTTTACGTTAACTGGCCTGGAAAGTCTCTGGAGCAAACCTCCGTAACGAGCCGTAACAACATGCTGCAGTCCCGTGTCTTGTTTCCGCTGCTGTAGAAACAGGACACAGGACTACAGCAGCTGTAGATTCACTGCTATCTTCACACATAAACTTTATTTCTCCTCTGCTCTGATCGCTCTCTCTCTCTCTCTCTCTGGGCCGCTCACAGCACTTCTCCTTTATCTCTATCCTCTCTCTTCTCTGAAGGACCTCTGTCCTGAACCGGCCGCCGTGGATCAGCTGCCGCCGATATTCAGACCTTTTATGTCGCACCAGTCTTTCAGGCACAGATGTGAAGCATTCTGTACTTCAGGTTCGTTCGCAGGTGCAGCTCTCTCCTCACAATTGCACTTAAGGGAAGGTTGTGACGTGTTAACGGGGTGATTCTGGGCAGACCGTGAGTCGACAATAAAGGTGGGATTCACTGAAGCAACAAGCAGGGCTGTGCTAGAACCAGCAGATATATGTATAACAATCACATAACAACGCTTTTCTGTGTTTTGTTACATTGAAGTGAGAGTTCGGCTGTGTTTACCTCAGTATCAGCATCCATCTCAACACCCTCTCCACCTGCTCCACCCTCAGCTGCTGCACCCGCTGACCACTCTTTTTCTGAGGTTGATGAACTGCATCTACTGAGCTCTGCTTCATCTTGATGGCAGTACTGAGATCAGTCCAGCTGCTAAATACGTACTAACCCGCTGCTCTCTTAGTAAATCAGGCAATGAACACCTGCAGAGAGTAACTGCACTGAAAACCTCACCACATTTTGCATGACATTATAGAACGGCACTGCGTTTTAATCTTAGACTAAGGTTTTAGCGTGGAGGCAGTAAACTACACCTGACCTTCTGTAACCTTGATAGAAAGAGTAGATGTTGTAGCATAGGCTGTATAAAAAATGGACCTAGCCTCTACGTCGGGGTCTGTTTTCTCAACTTGATCCATTCGTCCTCGCCTATGGGAGTCGCCATCTTGTCAGACTTTGACTCCTCCTCATTTCCTCTTAACAAAAAAGGGCATGTATGTGACGTTGGGGGGAGGGGCGTACGTCCATCTGGCTGACGATTACCTCCGAGGAGAAGTGAGGGACAGAGGCTAGCTGTCACTCAAGAGGCCACGCCCCTAATTATTCATAAACTTTAACCCTAATAAAAAAAAAACTAGCCCCTCCCCCTCAGCGTTGTCATGGAGATATGAGCTAAACATACAGACTA